>NC_138549.1:52423591-52868898 GCF_964273705.1 Natrix helvetica | reverse complement strand
AAAAAGGAAAAAGTGAAGGTCAACTGGGGCCAATGTGGGGATGGCAGGGATAGGCTGTGGAAACCAAGTAAAAGGGCAGACATGGCGAGGAGACATGCAGGTAATGGGAACTGAAGTACAGGCAAGCATGGCAGGGCAGGAGAACCATGAGGTTCTCAGCTAATGAGCCGTGGTTCTAATGTCCGCAACTAGGACTACCAGAGCTGCCCTCACTAAGCAGTATGGTCGTGTGATATTTCACTTAATGACTACTTTGCTTAGCAGTAGAAATTCTGGTCCCAATAACGAACATTAAATTAGGACTACTTATAATAGACCAAACTTAAAATAGGATTTATATACCAAAACAGATGTAGAAACTGGGGATGAGAGAAAAAGATCACTCATTTATTTCCAAATCTTTAAGTTATGATTTATGAAGTTGAAAATATAATCTAAATTGGTCCATTATATCTAACATTTCACTATTTTCTACTAAAAGACACAATGGTGATTTTTCCTGTAGCTATTTATTCTTATACCTAACAGTATGAAATCATCAATTTATGTTCTACTTAGATATAATTTTAAAGCAACAATATACAATATGCCTGGTAGATGTTTTTTTTAATCCTATATTTCATATAATTCCAATATAATAAAGAATAATTCAACAAGCAATGAAACTAGACTCCTACTACTTAGGCATCTTTCAACTTTCAACAAAAAGGCACACAGCATTTACTAAAAGAAAAATAATATGAAATAAAACTACAGCAATATATGTACATCAGAAACTACAGTACATTCAGTTTCTCAAGTACGACTGGACTTCATTTTTCTTTTTATATTATGTTCTTTTATTTAGAAAGAGTGGGGAGGGAATGAGATGTGCCCCAGATATTCTTGTCAATTTAAAAAAGATTCCATAAACAAAGATCCATTTCAATATCTCATGATAAACAGTATCATGTCTCTCAAATTTCTGCTTCAGTAAAATAATCATCTATTAATTCCTGTTCCTTTAAATGAATATTCCTCACCATGGAGAATGAAAAAAGAATCAGATTTCCATGCTTAGGAACATATGATTGGGAAGTGACAGAATGTTCAACAAACCTTGGATTTGAATTTCATAATCTTATATTTCTCTGCAATCTGGTCATTAAATTCTTGATAGATGTCCATCATAGTCACAGGAATCGCCATTTCTTTTTCAGAAATTAACTCAATTCGCTTTAAGAAGAATTTTTACAATCATTGCAATACCAATGTATGTTTCAAGATTACAGAAAATCAAGTATTTCTCTAAAATATAAATAAGTAGTTTTCTTCAAATAACCTCCCAGAAAACTGTTTTCTGGATTCAGTAAATCAGAATTATCATTGGAGACTCAGACCATAGCTATTTTTCCTTTAACATTTCTACTTTGCTATTTAAATCAATATGAATTATTTGGGTTGGTTGTTATATAACATAGACTTACTTAGAAACAAAAGAGCAGTTTAGCACTCAGCTATAACCAAAAAAAAGCAATGAAGGAAAAGAAAGAAAAATGAATAGCTATATTTCAGCTGGAATAGAAAAATAAGAGGTTTACCAAAGCATCCAGGCTAGGGTTGTAGGTTGTGAAAGCAGTGATATGGTACTAAAAAGTCCATGTACTATTTTAAACTGTTTAAAATAAAATATAAGAGAGCAATTTAGATTTTAATCATAATGCTTTTTGGGTTTTATGTATTATTTATTATTTATTTATTTATTTTATTGAACTTATTAGTCGCCCCCTCTCCCCACAGGGACTCGGGGCGACGTACAGAGCAATAATCAAGATAGCACCATAAAATCGTGCAGAGGAGGTAAAAATAAGTCCATAAATAAGCATACTTACAAAGTTTAAAACCCCAAAAATATTAAAAACAAAATTTCCCATTGTAAAATGACCTGGGGTGGCAAGATAGTAACGTTATGCCAGGCCGGCTTGACAAAACAGGTAGGTCTTCAGCTTCATACGGAAGGAGCGAAGATCGGTTGTTGTCCGGATGTCTGGGGGGAGGTCATTCCAAAGGGTAGGGCCCACCACAGAGAAGGCCCTACTCCTGGGCACCGTCCCCAGGCACTCTCTAGAGGACGGCACCCGGAGTAGCCCCTCCCTGTGTGAGCGAGTGGGTCGCAGGGATGTATGGGGCAGGACGCGATCCCGCAGGTAACTAGGCCCTGTGCCATGGAGCGCTTTGAAGATGGTAACCAGTACCTTAAAGCGCACCCGGTAGGCCACAGGAAGCCAGTGCAGCTCGCGCAGGATAGGTGTTATATGGGAGAATCTCGATCTCCCCATAATAACCCGCGCGGCTGCATTCTGGACCAACTGCAGTCTCCGGGTGCACCTCAAGGGGAGCCCCATGTAGAGAGCGTTACAGTAGTCCAGGCGGGACGTCACCAGCGCGTGAGTGACTGTGCGCAAGGCCTCCCGGTCCAAAAGGGGCCGCAACTGGCGCACGAGGCGAACCTGGTGGAACGCCCCCCTTGCCACGGCCGCCACGTGATCTTCTAAGGTCAGCCGATCGTCAAGAAGGACGCCCAAGTTGCGCGCCCCTTCCACCGGGGCTAATTGCTCATCCCCGATGGTCAGCGATGGAATATGCTGATTGAATCGGGAAGCCGGGAACCACAGCCACTCTGTCTTGGAGGGGTTGAGCCTGAGCCTGCTGTCATCCATCCAGACCCGTACGGCTTCCAGACATCGGGTCATCACTTTGACAGCCTCGTTGGGGTGGTTTGGGGTGGAAATGTACAACTGAGTATCATCAGCGTACAGATGGTAACTCACCCCAAAACCACGGATGATCTCGCCCAGCGGCTTCATATATATGTTGAACAAGAGAGGCGAGAGAATCGACCCCTGTGGGACCCCACAAATGAGGGGCCTTGCGGTCGACCTCTGCTCCCCCGTCAACACACATTGCGTCCGGCCAGAGAGGTAGGAGTGGAACCACCGTAGCACGGTGCCTCCAATCCCCAACCCCTCCAGCCGGCGCAGTAGGATACCATGGTCGATGGTATCGAAGGCCGCCGAGAGATCTAATAGAACAAGGATGGAGGAACAACCCTCATCCTTTGCCCTCCAGAGATCATCCACCAACGCGACCAAGGCCGTCTCCGTGCTGTGACCGAGTCGGAAGCCGGACTGGTGCGGGTCTAGATAATGTTTTATGTATTATGGTCTCATGTTATATATGTAACCTACTGATTATATTAATCTATAGTTTCACTTTCACATTTGATTCTATTTAGGTGGGTCAAATTTTTCAACTTTCTATTTCCAAACATTATGGGAGCACAAAAGCTTGGGGACTGTAAATATACTTTGGTTACTTTAATTTAGATCTGCTTGGTAAATAACTACATAAATATAACTTTTTAACATTTTTCTTTTATTTCACAGATGAAGCAGTCTTTCTCTTTTTCTTAAACATTATTTTGTCTGATAGTGTTAAATATTGCTAATTAAGAGAACAAAGTAGTGATGATGCTAGAAACTACCCAGCAGCCAGTCTTGCAAGAGACATATATCCAAAAGTGCTTGAAAAATGGGAACGAGTAAGCAGTTCTTTTGACCTCTGGTGTAAATTCACAAGTGACAATCTTGAACAAGAGCCAATAGACCTGGGATCAAGCCAAAAACACATATCTTGGTAGAGGAAAGTTAGATGTCAAAGCGATTTTTACTATGAAATTTGACAAACTGTTCGACATCCTCAACTGCATGTATCAAATTGTTCTGTGTGCCGAATTCGGCTGCCCTGCTGGCTCAAAAAAAAAAAAAGCTCACATTAACTGTATCTGCCCCAAGGAGATGGATACCACTGAAGGAACTTGCTTTCATTAAAAGTCAGAGACAAGATTGGTTCTTTTGGATCGCACCAGATTGGTTTGCCAGATGTGCCCAAACAGAAATGATTAGGCAAAAGATAAAAGCAGCAAGACAATGAGAGACAAAGACTCGCTAAATATAAGCAGAGAAGTATTCCAAACATTTTGATACTGACGAATGAATACCTCTTATGAGGAAAATGAAGGGCAGACAACTGATGAAGGTGAAGAGGAATGTGATGGAAGTTATGAAGAAGCCTTAGACCAAACACACATGCCCTCTACTTCAAAAGCAAAGACAGACTACAATAGATTAGAAATAACAAATGTCACTATGCAGAACATAACATACAGTATTGGTCTAAGTGCCACTGCTGCCATTACCACAGCCTCCTTCATAGATCCTGGCTTGATCACCAAAGAAGACAAGAGACTTGTAGTTGACCACAATAAAGTCAAGAGAGCCCAGGAAAAAATTATAAAATCCCCAGATCAAGAATTTGATGAGCTCTGTAAGAAGGACGAAATAGAATGTATCTTCTTCAAAGGCCATATAGATGCAAGTAAAGTTATGCTGAAAGCAAACAACTCAGACCAGCACTCCCCAGTACCATCAAAGATGAACATTATTCTGTGTGCAGTGAGCCGGGTGGAAGATATCTTTATCATTTCACTCCATTTCACTCACTTCCTGATCAAAAACAGGAAAACCTACTCAAGTGATTGCAGATAATCTGGTGTATTTCATGAAGAAGAAAGACATTAACAAAAGCTTGAAGGCTATTGGAGGAGATTCTACAAATGTTAATACTGGCTGTGAAGGTGACACCATGCACTGGGTAGAGGTCAAGCTTGACCGGAAGTTGATCTGGGTGGTGTGGGAACTTCACATGAATGAGTTACCCCTAAGACACTTAATCACAAAGTTGGATGGGAAGACCTTGTCTAACAACAAATGGGCAGGTAAAATTGGCAACATGTTAGACACTGCAACATAACTTGATATTGATCCTTCATTCACAAGAGTTTTAATTGGTGAGTCTCTCATTTCACTGAGTCTCAGTGTTGTAAGGGATGTCTCTACTGATCAAGCGTATGGATACAGGATCACACAGGCAATAAGGACAGGAGAACTTCCCACAGATCACGCTCTTCTGGAATTGGCCCCGTAAGCCATTCACATTGGTTAACAACTGCAAGTAGGCTTTGTCAAACAAAGGTTTTAAACATGGCTTTAAAGACAAAACTCTTCAAAACTTAAGATAGTGGTATACATCTTTGGTGTGTACTACCCTTGCTGGTTCAAAATCAAAATAAAACATTCTTAGATTGAAGATCCACATCATGTGTTATTCCAACTGCAACAAGTCAGACTGCAAAAGAAGACTGTAGTAGATGCTGTTTTGCTAACTATTAGGCGCTCAGTATGGTCCTCTTTCAGTGATACGATAATCCACACACTCTTGTGTTCAGATGACATTCAAGGGAGGAGAACTGATGTGTAAAAGATCATTGACTTGAGGGGTCCAGACAATGAAGCACTGGGAGTCTTCTGTACATGCAAGAAAAACGCCTTTAGTCAACGTGACAGCATCAACTGCTAGAGCTGATTGACTAGTCTGAAGGTGTATATGAGCCACCTTTGACGTGCAAATTGATTACAGCAGAAAAAGTTCATTAATGAACCAATGCAAGTATCACAGTGGCCATGTCATGCCCAATCAATAGAGAGATGCGTGAAACAGATCACAGAGGCAGCAAGTATGGGAAGCATGAGGGTTATATCAGAACCCAAGAAGCAAGTTGGCATCTGATGTCGAAGAATAAATTAAAAAAAAGACTTGTTGAAACTCGCTTAAACATTTTTGAATTTTAGATAATTGCTTTCTAATGTTAGCTTATGATTGCATGGATTATTTTTTTGCTTAGCTAGACAAGATTCATGCAGAAAAACTTTAATTTTTATAGTACAAGGTATAATTTTCAGAAGATAAAGTTAACAGTATTTGAGTTACAAGAGACTTTTGTGGGGTATATGATCAGATGGTATGGTGGATTTACCATACCAGGCTAAACATTGTGCAATTACAAAAATAATGGCAAATTTAAATTCTTGGTGTAAAAACCCATATTTTTAGAACCCCTCACTGAAAAAAATTGCAAAAACTTAATTTTCACCCCATTAAATGACACGCCCTATTAACATAGACATGAACAATGTCAGTCATGTTTGCCTTAATACTTTGTGCCTTCTATAAAATACTTTGTGCCTTCTATAAAACAGATGAGAAACATTATCAGATGAGAATACTGTAACATAAGAAAACGTACCGATTCACGCGGTAGTAGATAAATAGTTCTTTCTATATTTTTTACTGTTACACAACAGCTCACATAAGACTGTGCCGATTCAATCCATACTTTACCAAAGAGAAATACCACTCCTAAAATGATAGAAAACAATAGAGACAATTCACATTAATCAGAACAGTTTAGCTAAGGAAAAGCTACAATAATATTAAGAATTACTAAAGAAGCACAATAATTCACCCATAGGAACAAAATGATTTCAAATTTATAGTCTCTATTTGACAACTCCATCTTTGAAAGTCAGCAGTTATGTGAGAATGCTTCAATAATTTTGTAGTATGAAGGCACATATGAAGGCAAGCATCAGATGCCATATTTTTTTATCATGAAAGGGACTTGAAAATAGACTTTTCTAAAATTTCTATTCACTTGTTCAATCATATAGCTTTTTCTTTTAATATGCATTTAATATTGAGATATTTTTAAAAACATGAAAAATCAAAGATAGCTATCCTGATCCTAGATAGATAGATAGATAGATAGATAGATAGATAGATAGACAGACAGACAGACAGACAGATCTTTTTGCAAATTTTTATGTAGCCAAAATGCTAGCAACATGTGCAATCATTTAGATTCCTCAGAATTTTTGTTTGAAAAAGTGAAGGAGATCTAAAATATGTATCAGGTCTTATGAACCCAAGGTTCAACAATCCTGAAAGTTCAAATATTCAAATTTTATCATTCATTACAGGTAGTGCTCGACTTATAACCATTTTTCTGTGAGTATTCAAAATTATTATGATATCAATTGGGCTTATGATCCTTGCTCAAAATTCTGACTGTTGCACCACCCTCAATCATGTGATCAAACGTCAGGGGTTTGCCAATATGCCTCTCCTTATGATTGTGGGAGTGTAGCAATTCTTTCACACACCCCAGGGAGGGAAAACTAAGTTAACTGAACTAGAAGGCCTTGGCAGCCAGGTCCACTGGCACATTGAAACCTGCCATACACCAGAAGGCTTCAGTCTGCTAAATCCAGCAAGGTATGGGATTCAGTGGCAGGATTAATTTTTTTTTTACTACGGGTTCTGTGGGCATGGCTTGCTTGGTGGGCATTGTTTGGTGGTCATGTGACTAGGTGGGCATGGCTGAGTGGACATGTGACTGACTGGGTGTGGCTGGGTGATCATGTGGTTGGGTGGTCATGACTGGGTAGTCATGTGACGGGGTGGCCCTGCCCAACTTGATGTCACTCACATCAAGGTGCACCTTGCCTGGCCTCTCCTCACTTTAAAAGCTTCAACAAGATACAATTTCCCTATTTATTTACTACTACTAAACATCCAAAATATACTATTTAATCCTATGTATATAAGACATAGGTGTACATATATATTACATAGTACAGAATGTGTATAGGCACTATCTACTATATATACTGTATGTACACACACACACACCTCTCTTCTAAACCTATACACATTCAACCTCACTGCATTTGGAAAACCACACCCAGAGTTCACTTTCTGCCACACATTTAACTATAACTTCTGTACATTACAACATTACGCAAATCTTCAGGTGTTCTTCCCTAGCTTGCACATAACTGTTAGAGCCAGGAGATGTCATGGATTGAGTAAAATGTGGTGAACCTCACTTAGCAACACTCTTGCTTTAGCAACCAACATTTTGGGCTCAATTGTGGTCATAAGTCGAGGACTATCTCTGCCTTCCTCTGCATAGCAGCCTTGTCCTAGTAAACTCCTCCTCCTTTCTGGCAATTTTCTTCTCTGTTAGATGCACCAAAATAATCCAGACGATATAAGGTTTCCTGCTGGAGCATGGGGTTGGACTAGATAACCTCCGAGATCCCTTCCAGCCCTAGATTGCTGTGCTGTTTCAAAGCATCTTCTGGAGCCATGTCTAGTGCCAGTTTTGTGGTCCTTCCTTCCTCTTCTTTCTCCCTCTCTCTTCCTTTCTCTCCCCCCCCCCATTTTAGAAATCACATCTAAAAGACCTCTAGAAGTCTTGTTCAAAACTGATTGTACTCTGTGACAAAAGCTTTAGCTCAGATCTGCTAACTTGACTATAAATGATCCCATTTAGAAAATTTAGGTTGTTTTTTTTAAGAATGTGGAAATGAGCGAAATATAGTAGAGAGAAAAAAGAAAGAGAAAGAAAGAAAGAAAGAAAGAAAGAAAGAAAGAAAGAAAGAAAGAAAGAAAGAGTTCAGTTCTTAATATTTGAATGCATCTTCTTAATAAACATACTAGTAATAATGTATTAGAATATTTCCTTTCTCCTTCCCTCCCTAAAAATTATTTGGGGCCATGTGCAATTCTTCCTTCCTTCCTTCATCCTTCTTTCCTTTATCCCGTTCCTTCCTTTATCCTTTCCCCTCCCATTCCCAGCTACTTCCTTCCATCCCTTCCATCTCATTCCCACATCCCTTCCTTCCTTCATCCCCTTGCTTCCTTTATCCCCGCCCATTCCCATCTCTGTCCTTACTTCCTCCCCTCTCCTCCCCTCATTCCCCTCTCCTTCTTTCCATTCATACTTCCATCTCATTCCCAGCTTCCTTCTTCCTTACTTCCTTCATCCCCTCCCCTCTCAGCCCATTCCCATCTCCTTCCTTCCATCTCATTCCCAGCTCCTTTCTTCCTTCCTCCCCTCTCCTCATTCCCCTCTCCTTCCTTCCTTCCCTCTCCTCATTCCCATCACCTTCCTTCCTTCCATCCATCCTTCCATTTCATTCCCAGCTCCCTTCCTTCCTTCCTTCCTCCCTCCCTCCAAAATTGTTTGGGGTCACATATAATCCTTAGAGCCGAGATAGAGTTCTGCAAACTTTGTCACCAAATTATAATTTTAAAATTAATGATCATAAGGAGGCAATATTTAAATACATGACTGGAGACCATGCCTTGGACGAACTGATCCGGCGAGCTCCAGAGCAGCAGCAGTAGCGGCAGAAGGAATAAAGCAAGCAGCAGTGGCAGCAGTGCTTCTGGAGGGCAGGAGGATGTCCTGGGGGCTGCCCATGCACACAGCGTCTCCCCTAAGGGCTGCCCGCCCACCTACTGCCCGGCGCAGCCCGGAAGAAGCACACCCCCCACCATGGACTGGATGCAGGCATCTGGACGCAAGGCAGAAGGTAAGGCAAGCGGGCAGCAGTCACCAAAGGCCCCGTAGAAACCAAGCATGCAAGGCCCAAAAGGCGAGCGAGCCTCACCATGTCCCCCCGAGGCAGTTCTTTGGCCGAACACAGCGGGTCTCCCTCCACTGACGTCAATGTTGGCCTTACTGTCTAGATCTTCCACGCGCCTCCACTGGCCTGAATACCATGCCCTTCAGATCCCAACGGAGCCAGGACGTGGCTGCACATGAAGGTAAGGCTGATGGCAGGTGGCCCTCAGGGGAGATGCCGCGCTCGAGTTGAGACTGCTGCTTTGCTGCAGTGTAGCCCTGGAACATTCGCCTGCCCTCCTGGAGCATCGCTGCCGCCCCTCTTTCCCCCAGTGCAATGGCAGAAGGAAGAAAGTGAGTGGTGGCGATGCACCAGGAAGGCATGTGGAAATCCCGGGGCTGTTGCACATGCGCACCGCATGGGCAGCCCAGGGACATCCACCCTCCCACCCGAAGCGCCGCCACCACATCTCTTGGTCCCAGCACACTGGCTGCGTCTCCCCCAAGGGCTGTCCGCCCACCCGCTGGTTGGGCCGGCCCAGAAGAGGTGAGTCTCCCTTCATGCCTGGATGCGTGACCAGGCCTCGGAAGGCAAGCAGGTGTCTGGGACTGCCAGGAAGACCACGTGGAAGGTAGGCAAGCATGGCAGGGCCACAGGGAAGGGATTAGGGTGTTAGCTCCCTTCCCTGTGGCTGGGCAGCCCCAACATACTTGCCTGTCTTCCAAGAGCATTCCCAGCAATCCCCAGGGCCTGGCCTGCTTGCCTGCCTTTGCAAGCTGGTCACAGGGACACCGGGAAAGCTGCATGGAGGCAGACAAGCATGTCGGGGCAGCCCGTCTGTAAGCTGTGGGGAAGTGAGGAGGGGAGACCTTCACAAGTGGGCCTGGCCCTGGGGAGCATCGGGAAGGCCGTGTGGAAGGCAGGGAAGCATGGCAGAGCTACAGGAAAGGAAGTAGGGGAGGCAGTGTAGGGAAAGGGGCAGTTAGCTAGGCTGCGGCTTGCAGGCTTACCTGGCAGGCAGATCAGGGCTGCTCAGTTGAAGCGCAGTGCTTCAGGCAGACAAGCTGCGGAGCAGAGACAGTGTGTAAGCGAGGACCCACACAGTAGAAATGAGGAATGATGGAGTGGGGTGAGCTAAGGGCACGGGGCGAGCGAGCAGCCAGAAGTCCCTACCAATTCGGCGACCCAGGCCAAATTTCTCCTAGCAGTTCACGCAAACCAATGCGAACCCGCTGAATACCACTTCTTCTTCTTTGCTTCTTCGCTTTCCTCCAGCACTCCCAAGAGGCTTTCTCCGTACCCCAACATGCTTGGAATGTCTCAGCTGGCTAGGCCAAGCAGCACAGGAGCCTCCTCCCTTCCCATACCAGGAAGGCCTCAGAAAGCTATTGAATCATAAAATACCCAGGTATGGCTCCATTACATGGATTAATTCACCCAGTTGGAATTTATTGCTGATTTTTTTTTTAAACTACAGTGGGACCTCGGGCCACGAATGGCTCAAACCACGACCAAATCGGGTTCCGACCAAAAAATTTTTTAGACTCTGGTTACAAACACATACTCGGGTGGTGATCAAACACGTCTGCAGCTGATTTCCCCTTCCATGCCATAGAGAAAGTCCTGATTTGCTTAACAAACTTATCTGCCATTCCACATGTTAAAGTTACCCTTTAAGCTCGTTCTCGCTGGCTTCTAGCTTGTTTTGTAAGATTAACTTTCTCCCCAGCCAGGCAGCCACTCTCTCCCTCTTCTACCTCCCTGGGAAACCCATGTGAACCACAGAAGCCTCGATCACAGCTTTTTTGTTACTGTTGTTTTGTGTGCGTGGCGAGGGTTTGGAACAGAGCCAAGCAAGCTCTGCAGTTGGTAATTCCGGCAACTTGGAAGCCAGGATCTCCACCCACCTCCCCTTCTCTTAGTCCTCTGGGAGCTGCAAAGCTGCAGCTCTCTGCTTCAGCAGGCCGGCGACAGAAAGGCCCTGGTGCTTGGCTTTGGAGCATGGAAAGAGGGTGTGTGTTGGGCTGCTTCTTCTCACCGGGGCTTCCTTGCAGAGAGGAAGACAAGAAAAGCATTGCAGAAGCCAGCCAGCCAGCCCAAGCCCTCCCACCCAGGTTGTGGAAGAACCAGGCCCCTGAGACGGCCGAGAGGAAGGCTGGAGGAGCTATCAGGTTATTAAAGGATTTTACATTTTACTATTACACTGTGAGTTCTATGGCATAATTAATTATTTTTGTGCTTAAAAATCTTTTTTTTTAAATTATATATAGTTCGTAGGGGTCTGGAACGGATTGAGCGTATTTACGTATTTCAATGGGAAAATTAGATTTGGGTCATGATCAAATTGGGTTGTCGACCAAATGTTGTTGAACAAATTGTGGTCGTGACCTGAAATCCCACTGTATATAAGAAGCAAAGAGGAATGGAGAGCACAAACCTCTGCAGTTACAGAAGTTGATGCAAATATCAGTAAATCACGGTATAGCATGACATGTTAATATTACATGCGTATGAAATTCTCATTCATTTTGCAATAAGATATTTTCCACATAACTTATTTAATATCTCATTTGCTACTATATAAGGATCATCATTCTTTTAAAACAAAAGTAATGGCAATTTTTCTCTCTCCATATTACTAATTGAAATCAGGTGCAGTCTTTATTATTCATTTTTGAAAACTTATGATGATAGGTTCTCTTTTCATAATCAAGTAACAGAAGTCTTTTCATAATTATACATCATTCAGAAGCTACTATACCGAATCTCAGATAAAAGATCACACAAGGATTTTGGGGGCCACTTTTTTTCCTTTTAATATTAGTCACCAATTTCTTTAGAACTTCAGTGATTATTACCTATTATCACAAAACTTTTTTGTATACTGTAGTTGATATAGTGTGTGTGTGTGTGTGTGTGTGTGTGTGTGTGTGTGCGTGCGAGAGAGAGAGAGAGAGAGAGAGAGAGAGAGAATATAGTTATGATAAAGAGTTACATACACACTCTTATTCGAGATATACTACAAATGAATGTTAATTGATTTCTTGCTCTATGTTTTTAAAAATGAAGCACTGGTAATTAACCTTTATTCTCCAACTTCCTGAATCCATTGTGCAAATGAACAGGGTTAAATGACAGTAAAGATCTAGATTTTAAAAAAAGAAATGAAACTAGTAAAATGAAACCTTTTGCAGTCCCTTGGCTCTTACAATTCACACGTAATTATTTTTAAACACTATAAATTCAGGAAGTTTTTATTCCATGTTTGCAATGGAAAAAATGATAGGTTTCTTAAATCTTCTTTCTATTTCAATTTCTGTTTTCCTGAAGCACTCTAAAAATTGAAGACTATCGTGAATTAAATGAGTCACTTAGGGTATATCATACATGCAGATTCAAACTAGGTTCTATTTTTCTGTAGTTTTATTTAGTTTTGGAGGATTTTTGTATTTAAGTTATGCTGTATCTATTTCAAGCTACTAGCTTTTATGTGTTTCCAATCTCACAATACTGTAAAGCTACCCTATTATTTAATTACTAAATTACTCCCATTAAGAGAAAGCTTTAATTCACAAAGTAGAATTGTTATTGTTAGTTGCGAAGTCATGTATGACCTATTGCAACCCCATGGACAATGTTCCTCCAGGCCTTCCTGTCCTATACCATCCTCTGGAGTCCATTTAAGCTCACGCCTACTGCTTTGGTGACTCCATCCAGCCACCTCATTCTCTGTCGTCCCCTTCTTTTGCTCTCAATCTTTCCCAGCATTAGGCTCTTCTACAGGGAGTCCTTTCTTCTCATTAGGTGGACAAAGTAGAATTATATTGAATATAATCATACCTGGTTGGTTATATTGATCTTCATAAGCATCCAGCCAGTAGAACTTGAAAATCTTTTGCCCTTCTTCCCCCTCTATAAGTGGGAACTGACTGGAATCCACTTGAATTTCTGAAGACACAAACTCAACTTCATGTTCATCAATTCCATCCCAGCAGGATTTATCATGGAGGGAAGAACATCTGGAGTCCATGTGAAACAAGAAATAATATATTTGAAATGACTACTTAGTCAAAGAAGTCCTTTTTCTCCCACTGTAAAAATTTTGAAGAAAGATTTTATAATTTTTAAAAATCTATGTAGGTCAAGTATGTATCTTGATAATTCAGCTTTAAGAAAAAATTATTAGTGTTGACGGGGCAACAAATATGTACCTATTTTCACAATATTTACTTACGGCATTTGTTTCTCTTCCAATTTCATCTCTTCCTTGAGGAATGTGACCTCTTCTGACACAATTCCAATTTCTGGCATAGATTCATCAAAATCCCCATCATAAAAAATAATTCTATCTTGCTCATCTTCTGTAAACAATGTGTAGACACTTAGAGAGACTTACATTTAATTTGTAGAATGGAATATTATTTATTTATCAAATATTTTAACTTACTCTTCAACCTTTCAAGGCATAGAGAACCATAAGAAAAAATAAAATAAATAATCAATTATCAGAATAAAACTATTCTTTTTGGCATTTTGCAGTGTGAATTCATGAATATATAATTGTATGATGAGGCAGTGAGTAAATATCCAGTATTAAATTACAATGAAACCAAATAAAATTCCTGTCTTGGAAATAAAGTATGAAATTACTATGTCCAGCAGGTAGCCTTTGAACAGACATCTCTGTGACTAACATCTAAAAGAATGAGAAGTTAAAACTTAAGAAACATTTTTAGGATAGTAATTCAAAGTCACTCTCTTCCTACCCATGTTTCCCCGAAAATAAGACAGACTCTAGGGCTTATTTTGGGGTGTGTTTTGTTGTTTTAATGTATGGGAGGCCACGGCGGGGCAGGAGGCCATATGGTGCACCAGTGCCATTGCCACAAAGCAGAGCATGCAGCTACCTCATGCACCCTGCACTGGCTTACCTCAGAGCCCACGCAGCCAGGCCATCCACAGCCCAACACCTGCCTCACCTCGTGACTGTAGCACAAGCACTACTCAGCCTCCTGCTGCATTGTGGCTGCAAACAAGCAAAAGAAATGGGCAGGTGGCCACGTGGGCTCCTGCTGCACATGGCTGCTGGTGCTGCTGCTGCAAGGCAGGTGTCGGGTGTGGATGGCCTAGCTGGGGGGCCCTGAGGTAAGTCAGTGTGGCATGGGGCAGCTCATTTTCGGGATAGGTCTTATTTTGAGGATAACAGGGTAACGACTGCCCTCTATCTTTCTTTTGCCCTCAGAATCTTGACTAGGGGTTAAGATGTTGAATAGAACAAGTAGATAACAAATATTTAGGCTGCAGACTAGAGATTATTGTGTCAGAAAGCTCTTCAGCATTTGAGAAGCATTGTGAATATTCTGGTTCTTAAGTACCTTATTTTTCAGAGGATAAGACGCACCCTTTTCCCTCAAAAAAGAGGCTGAAAATCTGGGTGCGTCTTATACAGCGAATACAGCATTTTTTGCCTCCTGAAACCCTGCCTCCTTCACCAAAACGGCCGTGCATAGCCTTTAGGAAACTTTTAGAGAGCTCCTGGGGGCTGGGGAGGGCAGAAATGAGCAAAGAGCGGCCCGTTTTTGCCCCCCCTCGAGCACTCTGCAAGCCCCCTAAAGGCTATTCATGCCTTTGGGGGGGGGAGGAGACGGGCCCGTTTTTGCGAAAAACAGGCTGTTTTGGGGAGGTTTGCAGAGTGCAAAAAAAAACTTTTTAATTTGCCTCTTCAAAACCTTGGTGCGTCTTATATTACAAAAAATACGGTATATTATTTCTGCCATGTATTATTCACACACAAATGAAAAACAGTATCTATGCTTTCAAGAGTCTAGATCCCAGAGTCAATTGTGTAAAATGGGTTGTTTTTCGCCCTCGGGAGGCTTGAGGGAAGGCTCCTGAAGTCTACAGAGTACAAAAAACGGCCCTATGGGCAACCCGGAAGTTCAGGAACGGACCTCTGGGTTGCCTATAGGGCCGGTTTCATCCTCTGGAGGCTTCAGGCTTCCCTGAATCCTCTGGAGGGTGAAAAACGGCTGAAAATGAAGGCTGAAGTCAGCTGGCCAGCGCGCACATGTGTGCTGAAGCTGACAGGGCAACGTCTCATGTGCCCTAACAAATGGCTCAGCGTGCCACCTGTGGCATATGTGCCATAGGTTCGCCATCATGGATATAGAATGTGAAATGGTGACCACACAGCAAAACAATCACATGGAAGAAACCTACTCAACTGGCCCCTAATGCCTGGGGGTAGAGCCAAGATTTAAATAACTTTATAAATAAATAAATAAATAAATAAATAAATAAATAAATAAATAAATAAATAAATAAATAAAGAAAGAAAGAAAGAAAGAAAGAAAGAAAGAAAGAAAGAAAGAAAGAAAGTAAGTAAGTAAGTAAGTAAGTAAGTAAGTAAGTAAGTAAGTAAGTAAGTTCAAATAAACTTTGAACTGCATCTGGAAACCTACCAGGAGCCAGAACAGTTCACAAAGTAGCAGTATTACATGGGCAAAACAAGATATGTTCATAATTACCCACACTGCTGCGCAATGGACTACCGTATTTTTTTGAGTATAAGATGCACCAGAGTATAAAACGCACCAAGATTTTGAAGAGGTAAATTTTTTAAAAAAGTTTTTGCACTATGCAGACCTCCCAAACCTTCTGCACGCCTCATTTTTTGTGAAAAATGGGGCATGCAGAGAGTTTGAGAGGCCTGCAAAGTGCTCTTGGGGGCTTGGGGGGGGGGGCAATGGTCCATTAATGCACTAAGATACCGAACAATCCTTTGTACTTCATAAGATTACTTCAGCTAACTGTGTTTAAGAGGCCCAGGAATATTATACACATGTATTTCATCAATACTTTCTGCCACTGAATAAATTTATATTCACAAATATTAGGTACAAAGTTCAAGGCTGAAGGTACAGTGAGCTTTATTATTGATCAGATCAGCCTATTATTGATAGGGAAGAAAAATGCCTTAGATCCCAGTATGTCTTCCTTCTCTGTTGGGGTCCCCAACCTCAGACCCTGAGATCCAGATGGTCCCAACTTTGTTAGTTTTCCAAACAGCCTTAAAGACCTGTCTGCTTTCAAAAGTGTTGGTCCAGGATATGACGTGAACTGGTTTGTAGGATTTTAATATTTGGGCAGTTTCCTGACTCAGGCCTATAAATGTACTTGCTTGATTATCATTGTTTTATTTACCTGTGTTACTGTTAATATATTAAACTGTTGTTGCTGCTCAGAGTTACATGTGGGATAGTAATTCTTTGAAACAAACAGATTCTGCATGATATTTGGAACACACAGATCTTCAGAGGTTAAAAATAGCCACATATTGAAACTGAAAAATACTCTTGGATGGCAAAGGAGTATAATTACAAGGTAGATTTAACAATGCTAGCATATTTGAAAAGGGTAAGGTTGCCAGATGTATTACAAATACCTTTAAGAGATTCTTCTTTTATTTTTACTAGTTCTTCATTTTCCATCAGTTGTACTCCATTTTCATTATTAATACTCTCTCCTGTGACTGCCTCTGATCTAGCTAAAGAGACTGAATATTTGGACTGTAATGAAGGGATTTCTTTTTTTCCAGCAGGAATAGATTTTCTCACTATAGCAGTTACCTATAATTTCAATTAAACACAAATAATTTCAATTAAAAATGGACACCAGCATAATTGATTTTATTCAATTTAGGTCTTACCCAACTCCAGACAACTCAGAGTGGCTCACAATATAACAAGAATAAACTGTAGTATGACTGTTACAAATAATACATACATTCCTATTTTTTTTGTTAATTTTTTTTAGTGCTTTACACCAATACCCAGAACACATATGTGAAATAGAGCAGTCCCTTTGAAGACCAAATATTTGAAAGTTACGACATTAAGAACTTCAGCATTTTCAGAAAAAGACGTCAGTCATCTGCTCTAATATCACAAGTGCTAGGGATCAGCAAGGCTTTTCAAATGATATTTTTTTTACATTTTCACAAGTGTAGGGGATGCTTTAAAGTTATTATCAGAATAAAGAGATAAAGAGTTAATAAAGCTTTACCTAACAAGGTAATAAGTAAATGATGGGATACATGTAATTTGCCATAATGTAGACTAGTGTATAGCCTGTATATTATATTCTTTGTTCATTTGCTTAGTTAGTACCATGTTTTCCTGAAAATAAGCCCTCTCATGAAAATAAGCCCTCCCCAAAAGTATTTAAACACATGCAGCCGGTCACCACCATTTCCTCTGATTGCTTGCCGTGCAAACAACACGAGATGAGGAGGCGAGGCCAGGGGGGGAAAGGGAGGATGGACCATGCCCCATGCACCCTACACACCCTTACCTAACGGCTGCTCACGTAACCCTAGCCACTGCACCCCTTCTGTCACACTAATGGCCGCCACAAAAAGAGTGGCAGGCCCAGTGACGCGCCTCTTGCCTGATGCTCCACTCCTTACCTACCGCCACCTCCAGCAACCATGGCCACTTTTGCAGCTGCAAAAAGAGTGGCAGGCCCAGCGACACGCCTCACACCCTACTCCTTACCTACCGCCATTTACTCCTGCAGCTGAGCAGTGCTTTGTTTGAAAAGTGTCAAGCAGCAAAAGTTCCCGGTGTGAGATTTAAAGCTTCCCCAGAGCTCCGCTTGCTTGAGGAAGTTATCCCCACTTGTGCATGCCATCCCAGCCCTGAAATAGCCAGCCAGGGAGCTGCAGGGGCTCGTGCTCCTCCAGGCCCCGTTTGGTGAGGAGGTGGGGAGCAGCCCTGATGCCTCCACTGTGTTGAGGAGAAAGGAGAAAGGGTAGAAAGGAGTAGTGAAGAGTCACAAGGAGAGAGAAAGAGAAAGAGAGAAAGAAAAGAGAGGGAAGGAGAGGAAAAAGAGAGAAACAAATGAGAGAGAATGGGGAGAGAGAAAGAAAAGAAAGATAAAGGAAGAATAGAAAGAGAGAAAGAGAAAGAGAACTTCCAGGGTAGAGTCACGCCAGTGCGGAGCAGAACAGGGCTCTGTTCTTTCTGCCCAATTTTCCGTGCCAGGAGGCTTGCAAAGGCAGAGCTGGGTCTCAGAGGGACCAGTGACAGAGAGGGGAAGCTCGGAGGATAACAGGGAGAGGTGTGATCCCCTGTTATAGTAGGAGAAACCTCTCAAATCCGGCGCGGGAGAGACTGGCCTTTATGGGCGGATCCGGAGGCGTGACAGCCCTTTAAATGGAGAAGGAAGCAAGTAGAGGGAAACAGCTGAAGGTATCAATAGATTTTGAGGAGTTGGAATGAAGTACTATGTGACTCTCAGGAAGCATAAACCTATAGCCTAGTGGGTGAGTGAGTCTCCAAGGCGTAAAAAAAAGGGGGGCACTTTAGCAGTGGGAGCGGAACCTTGAAAAAACGGAGTTAACATTCAGAGAAGGAATGGAGGAAATGTACTGATGGCTTGAACTTGCTGGAGAATTACTACAGGCAGAAGGAACATGAGCTGAGATTGTGATTAGACTGGGACTAAACGTTGTGGATTGCAGAAAAGGAAAGAACAAGCTACAAGAAGCTTCTGCCTGGGAAGAAGACAGTGGAAATTTGATCTGGCAGGAGAAGCGAGAGAACTGTAATAGTGACTGTGCTAAATAGATAGAAGGCAATATTCTGGACTTTAAGGGAGGAGAAGCTGATGCAGCAGTAAGAACAAGGAAAAAGAACTTTCTAAGTTTCAGGAAATCTATGCAATCTAAGTAACCTGATATAAATATATAAAATCCTGTACAGATATTATTTACTGTATAGCTGTTCATTCAAGTGAGAGAACTGAGGAAAGAGCCGACACCTGCCGCCATAAGGTGTTCGGGGAGAGTCCCTTATCAAGCCCCTGTTGCAAGAATTCCAATAGTTGGGAAACCGAAGCTTTCAGAGGGTCCTCCCCTCGAGACAGGCACCAAGCCACAAAGGTCTGCCACGTAGATTCGTAGATTCTATTAGTGGCTGGGCGGCGTGAAGCTTGAATAGTTTGGATTACTGTCTCGGAAAGATTAGCTGCCTTCAAGACCTCCCGTTCAGACTCCAAGCAGTTAGGCGGAGCCAGCGCAGATCGGGATGGTGAATGGAGCCCTGATGAAGGAGGGGCGGTATCGTTGGGAGAAGCAATTAACATTAGCATTGGTAGACAGGCAAAAAGCTTTTGAGAATTTAAATTGGCAGTTTCTTATCACACAATTAGCTATTATGAAATTTGGAGAAAAATGTATTAGAATGATTAAGGCAATATATTCAAACCAGAAAGCTAAAATAATGGTAGATGGAGATCTAACAGACAAAGTGTCAAGCCGGCCTCCTTCAGCAACCAAGAAAGAAACCACTTAACTCCATTTTGCAGAATTAAGAGTACTTTTACTGGTTATGAAAAGATAGCAGCTAATTAAAGCAAGGTCTGAGGCAAAAGCACACAAAATCATACATATCAATATTTGTCCAACTTCTTCCCCCGGTAATCCCCATCCCATTGTCCAATCTGCGAATCTCTCAGGTGTCATGTGGGTTGCATCTCCAAGAAGCATCATCAGGTTGGTATGCAGGACGGTTGGCCTTGATCAACTCTAAACACCAGCCATCAGCATGCACAGTAGATGGTGAGAACAAAACTCCCTCTTAACAATCTCTCCTGTAGCAAACCTTCCCCTCCCAAATACCAGCCCCCCCCCTCCCCATTTCAATGGCAGCCGAAAGCGAATAGCAATACAGAGGCTGACACAAAGTCATATAAATAAAGGGGTCAGACAAGGATGCCCACTATCGCCTCTTCTATTTATCCTCTCATTGGAGGTTTTACTAACACAGATTAGGGAAAAAGAGGAAATAAAAGAGTTAGAAATTTAAAAAGAATACAAAACTCAGGCATTCCCGAACAATGTGGTTTTTATAATGGAAGACCCCCTTGTAACAGGGAAAATATTAATTCAAGAAGTGGAGGAATTTAGTAAAGTTGCAGGCTTAAAAATAAATAAAAATAAAACAAAGATAATTACTAAAAATCTTACACAAAGGCAAAATGAGGAATTAGAGAGAGTATTGGAAATGCAAATAGTTAAAAAGGTAAAATATCTTGGAATCCTGCTAACGGCTAAATGTTCTACCATAAAAGAAGAGAATTATTTAAAATTATTACAACAAATACAGAAGGACTTGGAAAATTGGGCTAAATTACAATTATCACTGATTGGAAGAATTATGACCATAAAAATGACTATCCTACCAAAAATTTTATTTCTATTTCAAACTGTACCAGTAAAATTAGGGGAAATTTTTTCATAGAACTAAATAAAATAATTTTAAAATTTATTTGGCGGAAAAAAGCTAGGATAAAATTAAAATTACTACAGGACTCTAGAATCAAAGGAGGATTTGATCTCCCAGATTGGGAGCTTTACTATCAGGCAGCAGCGGTAACATGGCTCAAAGAATGGATAGTACTTCAAAATAAAAGAATATTGACGATAGAGGGTCATGATTTACAGCTGGGCTGGCATGCCTTTATCTGGGAGGGAAAGAGTAAAGCCGATAAATACTTCCAGAGACATCAGGTAAGAGGAGCCTTACAAGAAATATGGATGAAAATCAAAAGAAACTTCTACACAAAAATTCCCAGATGGATATCAACCATGGAAGCAATTATCTACCCCAATGTAATAGATTTGAATAGGATATTGACATATAAGAAGTTATTGGATGGGCAAGGAAAACTTAAAACAAATCAGGAGTTAAAATTACAGGGAATTGAATTAGGCTGGTGGCCTTACCTACAAATTCAAACAAGATACAAAAAGGACTTAGAACAGTACGGATTTCAAAACGAACAAGAATTGGACAAAATAGTAACAGGAACAGAAGAAAAAATGATTACAAAAACATACAATTGTCTCTTAAAATTCAAAATGGAGAAGGAAACCGTGAAGGAAACAATGATAATTTGGGCTAAAAAATTCGGGTATAATATTGAATTGGAGCATTGGGAAAAAGTATCCCCCCGAATTATAAATTGACAATGTCGGTATCCTATAAGGAAAAAGATTACAAAATATTTTATAGGTGGCATTTACCCCTGGCGAGGTTGGCCAAAATGATCACAAATAGATCTTCAAACTGTTGGAAATGTAATCACCAACAGGAGACCTGCTATCATATGTGGTGGACATGTCTGAAAGCCAAAGAATTCTGGACCAAAATTCAAAAACGGTTAGAAGAAATAATAGAACAAAAAATTGACATGAACCCTGAGCTGTTTCTTCTAGGAATAATAAAAAAAATACTAGTAATGATATCCAATATTTAATGCTTAATATAATCACTACTGCCAGAATTTCATATGCCCAAAGTTGGAAACTAAAAACCATTCCATCAAATGCAGAAACCATAAAAAAGGTGTTAGAATGCTCATAAATGGACAAACTAACAATGGAACTAAGAGATAGAGAGGAAACAGAGAACTACAAGATATGGAACAGGTGGTATAACTGGCTTGAAAAGAGATGTAAAATCAATGCCTAAGGAACACATAACAAACACAATGAAAAGAGATAGCATATATTTAGAAAGCAATAGAGATGGAAATATTGTATATAGATGTATATATTATAAAAATGAGAACATATGAAACAAAGAAGAATATGTATAAAATAATAGAATGGAAAATGGAAAAGCCGAAATTAGAAAAAAGAAATATCGATAACAGAAAGCTGTAAAAGTGTAATTGTAATTTTAATGTTTGGAAAATGTCAAATAAAAAAATTAATAAAAAGAGAGAGTGAGAGTGAGAAAGGAGCTGACATCACAACGGTACGACAGTTGACACTTTTGCCACTGGACGGTCCATTCAGACCTAAACTGTCCCAAAGAGACGGTGACAAGGAAGAGTACGTTTTGCTGATCTCAGGGACACCGCAAAGTCCCTGATTGATCCAAGAGAATCTCTTCTTGCTGGCGACAATAAGCACAGCCTCGAGCTACTGAAGTCGGGACAGCTCCGAAACGGGAGGAAAGCGGAAAGAGAAAGTGTGTCCATCTGTTGAGGAAATCTTATTTTTATAAAAGACTGCCCAAAAAAGATTGAAGTTAAATTAAACTGGTAAAGAAAAGGAAATAAGCGGCGAAATTAAGCATTATTGGACAGTGTGCTATCTTTTTTTATTTTATTTTTTTCTATGGATGGAAGTTTTGTAAACATTTTTTTACTTTTTAAAGTGAAAGTATCGGATTTTCTTCTTCTATTTCTTTTTTTATCTATGGATTAAATCTTTTCCTTTATTTCTACAATACTGGTTGGGATGGATTTTTTCTTTTTATTTTGTTTCATTTAAGAATTTTGTTTCTTCTAAGCCTGAAACATAAAGAAGATATAAAAGGAATATAAAGAGGGTAGTAATCTTAGAGGGAAAAGAAGTTACACTGCCACTTGGAGGTTGGAGGTTGAGACCTGGAAACATTGCTTTTTCTTTTTTCCCTTTGATCATTTTGACTTTGCACTTCAAAGGCTTCAGCTTGTTTATAGAATAAATAAGGAGAAGAGCATGGGTTGTTTACACATGTTCTTTGGATGCTTGTTGGTAGCTGGAAAGAAGTGAAAACAAAGATTTGTTTTTAAACCAGAGTGGCAGTGCTTACTAATTGGAAGGATGGCACGACATCAAAAAGAAACCATAACATTACAACAGATTATGTTTGGAATTCAAAAATTATTAGAAACAACAGAGAATTGAGAAGAGATGGGAAAATATTGAAAATATAAATTGTAATGTGGTAAAACCTGATGGAAAAAATGGAAGATATCCAGCAAATGGAAAAAGTAGAGGCTAGAGTCCTAAAAACCCAAGGAAAAAATGAACAAAGAGGCAAGATAACCATGGATATTAACAGTGAACTGAGTGTGGTTGGAGATGGAAAGAGTGGAACAAGGAAAGAGAAGATAGATGGAAAGGTGCTTTACTCCAGATTTCAAAGTATAGAAGAAGAAAAAAGAGAAGAATTGGTGGACTTAAGGAGAGAAACTTTGACAAAAACACTACTGATAAACAAAGATAAGCTGATTAAAGAAACTGATGGAGGGTTTCGAGATTTTACAAGATATGTAACAAGCAACAAGTGAAGAGAAGTCCAAACAAATTTGATTAAGGAAATAACCAGAAGACTAATTCCACAAATGGCAAAAGAAACACAGTGGGGCAAAAAAGTATTTAGTCAGCCACCAATTGTACAAGTTCTCCCACTTAAAAAGATGAGAGAGGCCTGTAATTGGCATCATAGGTAGACCTGAACTATGAGACAAAATGAGAAAACAAATCCAGACAATCACATTGGCTGATTTGGAATGAATTTATATGCAAATTATGGTGGAAAATAAGTATTTGGTCAATATCAAAAGTTCATTGTTTGATAAATAAGGTTGGAGAAGTCCAAGTGGCTGCTCGACATATTTCCTCCACGGGAGCCTGAGTTGCCCAGGCGGCCGTGATGGCAGCACTTCTTGTAGAATGTGCTGTGACTCTAGGTGGTACTGCCTTGCCCTGTTGCAGGTAGGCTAATACAAGCCCTCAGCCAGCAACCTATTGTAAAAGGAGAAACCTTCCGTCCCATTGAGCCCGGCTGAAAGGAGATGAAAAGTGATTCGGAGCGATGAAACGTCTTTGTCTCTTTCTGTACTTGCAGATTGTCCGCCGGACATCCAGTTTGTGCCAGGTGTGTTCTCTGGGATGCTGTGGATGAGGGCAGAAGTTAGGTAGTATTACTTCCTGAGTCCTGTGAAACAAGGAGTTCACCTTTGGTAGAAAAGGCGGATCTAACCTGAGGATGACCCGGTCAGCATGGATAATACACAAGTCCTCACGAACCGAGAGTGCCGCCAACTCCGACACCCTCCTAGCTGATGTGATGGCTATGAGGAAGACAGTTTTCAAGGTTAGTTGCCGGAGACCGATGGTCTTGATCGGTTCAAATGGAGTCTTGGTCAGAGCTCTGAGGACAAGCGGAAGGTCCCATGTGGGAAACCTGTGAATAGCAGGGGGATGTAAGTTGGAAGCCCCTTTTAGCAAGCTTCTCACTTGGGGATACTGCCCTAAGGAGACGGAAGAATGTCTAGTTAAGATGGTGGATAAGGCAGCAACTTGGCGGCGAAGGGTGTTGGGGGCCAACCCCTTGTCTAACCCCTCCTGCAGAAACTCAAGCAGCTGCGGTACTGTGGCTGAAGCTGCAACGACATCGTAGGACCGGCACCAGGAGTCGAAAGCCACCCAAGTGGCGTCATAAATGCGAGTCATAGAAGGACGATGCAATGCCTGAATGGTATGGATGACTTTCTCAGAAAAGTTGTCTCTCCTCAGGAGCCAATTGGGATCCGGGTGTACCATGGCCCCATGGCTGAGAGACAGCATTTCCTGGGGAATCTTCCAAGGTCTGCAAATGGAGAGGCTGACCAGGTCCGCGTACCAGGACCTCCTGGGCCAATGTGGTACAATGAGAAGACCCTCCGCTCCCTCTGCCAGAATTTTTTGGATCACTTGTGGAATGAGCGGGAGCGGTGGGAAGGCGTACAAGAGGCCTCTCGGCCAACGGCAGCGTAGGGCATCGGTCCTGTCCACTTGCGGAGTGGCATACCTTGAGAAGAACCTCGGGAGTTGAGCATTGGCAGGACTGGCGAAGAGATCGATCACTGGAAGACCGAACCTGAGTGTGATCTGGTGGAAGGACTCCGGATGAAGACGCCATTCCGTGTTGTTGATGGTCGTCTGGCTCAGCCAGTCCGCCCCCACATTGTCCACTCCCGAGATGTGGTCTGCTCTTAAGGAGGCCAGATGACATTCTGCCCACCTCCCCAGAGTCTCTGCTTCTGCCTGGACTTGGTGCCCCCCCTAGCGGTTTATGTGGGCCTTCGTTGCTATGCTGTCTGTAAGTAACAACACATGGCGGCCCACAATGTCTCTCTGGAAATGGCGCAGTGCTAGTCTGGCCGCCCGTAGTTCCAAGAGGTTGATGCTCTGCGTTGACTCTCTCTGCGACCCCTTGCCTTGCGTCACTTGTTCTTGAAAGTGGGCCCCCCTTCCTTGGAGACTCGCGACGGTCGTGACCACCAGTCGTTCTGGTTCTCTGAAGAGGCAACCCTTCATCACCGCCCGCGACTCCCACCACCAAAGTGACTACTTTACCTTCAGGGGGAGCTTGACTCGCCTGGGAGAGTTGCTGGCCTTCGCCCTCTGGATGGGGAGCAGGAACCATTATAGTTCGCGGGCGTGTAAACGTGCCCATGGAACTATGTTTATACAGGAGATCCTGAGTCCCAGGAGCTGAGACAATGACACGATGGATGCCAGCTGTTTTACTCTCGCCTCACGGGCCCGGGTTGTGAGATTGCGCCTGCGATCTGGAGACAGGAACACTCTGCAACAGTCGGAGTCTATGAGGGCACCAAGATGCAGGATGCGGGTGGTCAGCTTTAGCTGGTTCTTTTCCCGGTTCACCGAGAACCCGTGATGCTGAAGAGTGGAGATGGTGAGCTGGACATCTCTGATGACTTGGTCGACGGACGTAGATTGAATCAAGATGTCGTCGAGGTAGCAGACTAGTCGTATTGGTTGGGAGCGCAGGTGTGCCGCTATCTCTGCCAGTATTTTCATGAAGGTCCTCGGTGCTGATGACAGGCCGAACGGGAGAGTCCTGTATTGGTAGTGCCTGCCGACGTAGTGGAACCTGAGGAATCTCCTGTGCGACCTGTGGATGGGAATGTGCAGGTACGCCTCTTTTAAGTCTATAGAGGTCAATCTGTCCCCTCGTCTGATGCAACCCAGGATGGTCTGTAGGGATTGCATCTTGAAACGCTTGTAGGCCAGATGCCGGTTTAGAGCTTTGAGGTCCAGAATGGCCCTCCACCCCCGGAGCTCTTGGGAACCAGGAAGAGAATTGAGTAAAACCCTCTTTTTTCCTGCTCTACAGGGACTGGCTCTATAGCGTTTATCTGTAGATGTTGAATCCCCGCCTGCATGCGTTCCCTCTTGGGAAGGGATGTGGGGACGGGACACCAGACAAAGGTCCTTGGGGGAAGGGATAGGAACTCTAGATTGAGTCCCTGCCTGACCATGTTGAGGACCCACGCGTCCATGGAGATCAACTCCCAACAGGCGGCATAGAGTTGAAGGCGGCCGCCTATGGGAGGATCCCATTGGTGGTCACTTGGACTGCGGTAGGAGCGGTTGTTGGCACCGCTGCGAAAGGAGCGATGAAAAGGCTGTTGTTGTTGTCCCTGAAATTGGGTCTGTCCTGTCCACGGTCATTTCCCTGGGGATATGACCTCTGATAAGAGGTGCCCGGGTTTGAGGAGTCAGACCCCGAAAGGGCTGCCTCCAAAAAAAGGAACCCCCCTTCTTGTCCGGTTTCTTATTGGTGACATGAAGAACCTTCCTCTTATCCTTGGTTTCAATTAAGAACTTCTCCAAGGGTTCCCCAAATAGTTGCCCGCCCTTGAAGGGGGCAGAAGCCAATTTCCATTTTGATTTCATGTCCGCCTGTCAGTGACGGAGCCACAACAGGCAGCATGAGGTCACGTTGGATGCTAGGGCCTGTGAGGCAAATTTGGCAGTGTTGAGAGAGGCATCAGCCAAATATTCAACAGCCGCAATTATTTTATTAAGGTCATGACTCCACTGGAACCCGTGGATGGTGGGTGAGCCCTCAACTGCCTTAATCACAGAAGCGAAGCTCTAGAGAAGAACGACGCTGAGGAGGAGGCCCTTATAGACCAAGCAGCCGCTTGGTGGGTCTTGTGGCAGGCTTTCTCAGCCTTATCTTCGGCCTTGAGCCCCTCGAGGTGGTCAGCGGGAAGGACCGAATTAGAGGTAAGTGAAATAATGGGGGTGTCCACTTGTGGCAGTTGCAATAAATAATCTAATTTGCTCTCAACTGAGTAAAGATTTTTGTCTACCCCGCTTGGATTGGTCAGGGAACCCGGTTGGAGCCACTGGCGCTGAATTACATTGACAAACATGTCAGGCGCTGGAACCAATTCCTGAGGCGGGGTGGTCTCATCAAAAAGACCCTCTTTTGGGTCCTGAGAGTCAGAGGTGGTAATGGATCCCTGGGCGGAGACGCCCAATTGGGTGGAAGCCTTGGCCTTATGAAGTATTGATTTAAATATGGAAGGGCAGAATAAGCCCGTGAAGGCAGGCTTTTCAGGAGGAGGATTCTCATCCTCTGAAAATTCCTGCTCCTCTGCATTGTCCTCCTCCAGAACTGATTCCCCCATGGCAATAGAGGTGCTTGGAAATGGAAGACCTGCTGCCTGATCCCGTGGGGCAGGCTGAAGGTAGTCTTGGCAGGAGTGGCTTTTGAGGCCTGGTGTTTCTTTCGAATGCCAGCCTCTATACCCCTTTCAATTGCCAGTTCAATGGCTCTTTGCATCTGTGAAGATAGATTGGGGCCCTGAACCTCAGGGGATCCAGAAGGTCCCGGTCCCTCCCTGCCAGCTTGTCCAGAAGGGATTGGATCATCCTCGAGAGCAGGACAGCCAAAAGGACATATCTCCTCCTGAATAGAGGAAGACTCTAGGTACCCTAGGGAGGCTGCAGGAGAAGAGGCCTGAGATTCCTCCTCCATAGCTGGTGGAGAATTACACAGGCCTGGAGATCCCAGTGGAAAAACCTCTTGGGCCTGTGGTAGGGGGCTAGGATCCCTGGATGGCTGCCCAAAAGAGATTGACAGCCTTCTGGCCCTCTCAAGGTTTTTTTCTAGGGCCTTGTGTCTGCGGGCCTCAGCCTTAGATAAGGCCTTGCCACCTCTGGAGTTAGGGGTCCCCTTCCCTTTAGTGCCCTTTATCCCTTTCTTCCACCTCCGGTGGATCTGGCCTACTGCGTTCACGGCTGGGTCAGGGAGCCCTCTTGCTTCTGTCTGCCATGATGACTTCGCCTGTGTCTTCAAGGCTGGAGTGCAGTAGGCCTGGCACTGGCGCAAGTGTGGTAGCTGCGCACCTCACAGATCTTTTCAGTAGGTGGGAGTATGACCCGAGGGGCAAAGCACTCCCAGGCCACACGCTGCTGCTCTTCTGGGGGGGAGAGAACCTCGCCAGCGACCCGAACTGAGGCTGAGGCTCCCCACCTCTGCACACTGAGGAAGCGCGGTGCTGTGAAACGGCCAGGAAGAAAGCGTGCCAAAACACGTTCAAAATGGCCACCACGCCTCCATCGGACTAAAAGGGAGCTGCCTGACGCACACCAGAGCCTCTGCCGAGGTCTCCAGGTGCTAATTTGCCATCTAACAGCTGGGGGGGGAAGGAAGCCTCCTACCGCCCCCATGCTTGCCAGCAGCCGCCGGACAAGCGCCCCTGCGATCCGCAGCTCCGTTGGCCAACGGAGAGCCGAGAACGCCTGAATTCCCTCAGCCAGCAATTTCAAACCTCTTTTCAAAGTGCGATCTCTTTTTCTTGCCTAACTTGGATGTTGACAAAAATAACAACTTCTAACTAATTTGGGTAAGTTCAAGCTATTCATCCAACGACTGAGGAACTCCCCAAAAACACATCCAAACTGGGCTGAACTGAGTTTTTGAACTGGTCCTCAATGAGGAGAGGAGGCGTGGCTAAGAAAGTCAACTCAGTCCTTGGGTGAACAGACTGAATTTAACCCATGCTTGGACTCTCCAAGCAGCGCACAGGAGAATCATAGGTGATGACTGTGGAAGGGATGCACGAAAGTTCTTTGTAACCAATTGACACACTTTCTACAATTTGTAATGGAAGATGATTTTAAGGTTTTTGTGTTTATTCAAAAAAATAAAAAAAAATTATATATAAAAAAAGAAAGGAAAGAAAAGGGAAAGAAAGAAAGAGGGATAGGAAAAAGAGAGAAACAAATGAGAGGGAGAATGGGGAGAGAGAAAGAAAAGAAGCGTAAGTGTGGATCGGGTTGGCAACCATTATTTCCTGAACTTGGAGACAGTATCTCTAAATGGATCACTGAAAGGAGAGCAAATGCTTTGGTTGTACACAGGGCTGATATTCAAGAATTTGCCCTTGCAATGGCACCACAGTTGGAAATTACCCAGGAACAATTCAAAGCCTCTAAACACTGGCTGGATGGCTTCTTCAGCGACATGAACTGTCTCTGAGGAGATCCACCTTGCTGTTCAAGCTGGAAGATGCAGAACTTGTGCACTTGCATTCAAGACCTTTGTTGATGGCATTGAATTTTCCAAGTACCAGCTCTCCAATATGATTGCCATGGACGAAACTGCAGTGTTCATGGGCCAAGGAGCTCAAACAATTGATCAGAGGAGTGCCACATTGATTTATATTCCCTCCACATGATATGAAAGTGCACGTGTTATGTGCATATTGGCTATTCGGCTGGATGGAAGCAAAGTCCCACCTCTGATAATCATCAAGGGAAAGAAGGAAAAAAATTTAAAGGGTTTCAGGGATTTACATCCTTGAAACTGAAAAGGCTGTTGCACCCAAGGAGCTATAAGGAAGTGGGTGGAGCTAATGTTCCCACTTGTTGTGCAAGGTGGCCAAAAAGTATGGTGGTGTAGGATTCATCCATCACTCACTGTGCCAAAGATATGAAAAAATGTCTTGCCCAATGCAGAATTGATTAAATTATGATACCTGCCAGAATGACAGGATACCTGCAGACACTGAACATCGTGATTAACAAGCCATTCGAGAACTATCTACATATTGAAATAAATGGCTATATCGAAAACAGAATGGCAAGTAACAAGAATGGGAACTTTGTGAGGCCTAGCCTGTCAGAGCTTGCGACTTGGGTCAAGAAAGCATGGGACAAATAAGTGACACCTGTGTTGCAAATGCAATACAAGCAGGCTTCATGGACAGGAGATACTCTTTTAAGGAGACTTCTATTGCTAAACATTAGCGACTGGGACCAATGGTTTTAAATGAAATGGACTCACAAGAAATTCAGGGTGTGGAGAGTTTTAACTATGTTCCAGAAGAAGATGACATGACTGTATTTGAATAAATTGTTCAATTTTAAGAAATTGTTCAATTTTAATAAATTGCTTGTTCTACCATACATGAGCATTGTGGTTTGCCTGTGTGTGGGAATTGGGCCTCTTTCCCTCCCTCGCCCCTTCTCATTTATTTTTCTCTCTTTTTCCTCTCCCTCCCTCTTTTTTTTTTCTTTCTCGTTTCTTTTTCTTCTCCCTCCATCATTTTCTCATTTCTCTCTTTCTCCCTTTTTCTATCTCTCATTTCTCTCCCTCCCTCCCTTTCATTTGTTTCTTTTTCTCCCCCCTCTCCCTCTTTCTTTCTTTCTCTTTCTTTTCTTCTCTCTCCCCATTTGTTTGTTTGTTTCTCTTTTTCCTCTTGCTCATTCTCTCCCTCCATCATTTTCTCATTTCTTTCTCCTTTTTCTATGTCTCATTTTTCTATCTCTCCCTTCCTCCCATCTGTTTTTCTTTTTCCTCTCCCTCTTTCTTTTTTTCTTTGTCTCTTTTCTTTCTCCCTCTCCATTCTCTCTCATTTGTTTTGAGTCTCCGAAAGATTCGTTTCCGGCAGCTTCCGTGACTTCACACGCGCAACCCATTGTTCTTCACGCTGCACAGCCACCTAGCAACTGGGGCAACCAAAGATCTCCCTGGCATTCTTGGCGCTCACCCGCCTCCCATCGATCCATCCATACCCCTCACCTGCAAACCCCTGCCCCACTCCTGCCTCTCCGTCGGGCGGCCTCTGGCAGCCCCAGACTCACTGCACTCAAGGAACGGCACAAACCTGCTGCCATTCCCCTCACCCCCACCCGTTTTCCTCCTAGCCATCGCTTCAGTGTGTGCCCAAAGCCTGCGACTGCCCAGCTCCCTTTTCCACAGCGCTCCCTTTGTTCCCCGCTGAACTTCTACCTCTCCCCTTCCATGCCTGCGTCTTCCTGGCCCTGCACCTGGCTCTTTATCAAGGGAGGTGGCAGGTGGAGCGGGCTGGGTGGGGGAGAAGGGAGACGCATGGAACGAGATGGGTCTCCTCTTGCTGCCTCTTCTCCCCTCCTCGCCGAGCTTGGCAGGGCTTCCTGCCCCTCGCTTAGCCACCCTCCCCTTTTTGGATGTAATTTTGAGGAGGCAGCTGGGATGGCAGGGAAGCAAGTTGTACGGTAGAAAAAACTTATCGCGAGTTCAATCAATTAATTGCAACTTCTCGAACTCGCAAGGTTTTTTTTTACCGTGCAACTTGTTTCCCTACACACAACTGCGAGAAACGCAATGGAGCTGGAAGTCAGATAAGATGGCAACAGGAGCCCCATCTTGCTCCACGTGCCAAAATGCCAACAACAGCCTGGATGCTTTCCTTCTCCGCCATCTCTTAATTGATGGGGTGGCAGGTAGGGCGGGGTAGAGCAGGGGAGAAGTGAGATGCATACAGCAAGATGGGGCTCCACTTGCCGTCTTTTCTCCCCCTCTCACCAGGCATGGCAGGGCTTCCTGCCCCTCGCAAGAAGGTGTTGCAGCAGCGCAGCGCAGCTGCAGGCATGAGGTGACCACACTCGCCAGCTCCTGCACTTCAAAAATAATAAGACCTTTCCGAAAATAAAGCCAAAAGCTAATTTGGGGGGTTAAAAAGAAAATAAAACCCGGTCTTATTTTCTGGGAAACCATGTATTTTAAAGTATAGCCACACTATTACATATGGATCGATATGCAGTGGCAGATGCTACCTTTGGATGGCGTGTCCTTCAACACATGGCACAGCCATGTTTGCCCAATATATGACCCCTGTTGAAGAATGGCATACACAGCTTCTGGCTTGAGATATGTACCAGGTACTGGGTTGTACAGAAAAACAAGGTAAGAGAATAACAAGAAGATGAGAACTGAAGGGGGCTAGGTGCTTAGCAACACAGGCCTAACTAATTTTAAAGGTAGAATAATAGATTAATAGGTGGTCAGAAAGCATGTGACTGAACCAGGCCTATCAGCTGGGCCTGGCTAGTTGACAAGCGGCCGGTGATACAACTGTATAAAATATGCTGAGATCTGTAACTGGGTGTAGACTTCTGTTGCTGTGCCAAGCCAAAAACTCACCAGCTCTTTCCAAACAGCTTTTCTAATAAATCTTATTTCTGGTTGACCCAAATATTGTGTAAATTTGTTACACATACAAATATGTAAGTTGAAATAGTGTTAAGAGAAATATGATGCTGATTACAAGCTATGAAATAAAAACCTCTTTGCCTAATTATCTTGTGAGGAATATAAAGAAACAATTTTTCCACTCAGGTATAAAAGATTCCAAGGGCCAAGGAATGCTAATGTACTGAAGAGAACATACTAAAAGACAAGCATGATTCTAGGAACTATGGATGATTTAAGATAGCCCTTAACAGTAACCTTCTAGAAAGCAACAGTGTTCACAAAATGCCCTCTTTGTTCAAGTGAACCATGCATCTATAGTTCATCCTCATTACTTCGCAGAATCCATCTCACATTTGACCCCACTAATAGATAAACCCCTGCTATACTGAAACATGTCCAAGTCATTATCTTCTTATATTGAGATTGCTTTCCTACCCCTCTGAGTTTTGCATTTTGGCGAAGTCTGATATTGCAATACTATAAACAATCTGTGCTTCAACAGAAATGTGCATTGGTTTAAAACAATCTTCAGGGAAATTAATAAAAGAAATGTCCCCTATAATAGCAAGCCAATTTAATTCTGTGGACAAAATAAAATTGTATTGGCATCCATAGATACCATATTTTCCGGAGTATAAGACGCACTGGAGTATAAGATGCACCAGGTTTTAGAGGATTTTTTTTAAGTAGTTAGGTAGATAGAGGGATAGAGAGAGAAAGAAAGAGAGAGAAATACAGTAGGTAGGTAAGGAGAGTGAGAAGTTAGGTAGTTAGGTAGATAAAGGGAGAGAGAGAGAGAGAAATACAGTAGGTAGGTAGGGAGAGAGAGTGGGGCGTTGGTTCTTACCTGATACACCCCTACTCCAGGCAGGTGGAGACAGCGGTCATGCATGGGTTAACTCAGTCAGTAACCAATAGAACTGAGTCTACCAAAGTGATGTCATCATCTCTGTGGAGCATGCTCCCGCTTTTCATGATGAAGGAGATAAGTAGACTGCTGTGCCTTGAATAATCTCTCTCTGTTCGTGACTACACAACATGCTCCCAGATCCTCCCTGCGAGGTAGGCCAGAACCCTAAGGGTGGGGATGACCGCTGTCTCCACCTGCCCGGAGAAGGGGCGTATCAGGTAAGAACCAACGCCCCATTCTCCCAAGTTGGTGGAGAAAGCGGTCATGCATGGGGCGTACCAAAGCTGGTGTGTCCCCGGGAGGGCATGAGACTGGCCTAGGAGCTGGAAGAAGGAAGAATGTGTTGAAGGACACGCCATCCAAAGGTAGCATCTGCCACTGCATATCGATCCATCTTGTAATGTCTAATGAATGAATTAGATGTGGATCAAGTAGCTGCCTTGCAGATTTCCTCCACTGAGGCCTGCCGTGCCCACGCCGCCGACGTGGCCGCGTTCTGTGTGGAGTGAGGCATAATGTTAGGCGGAGGAGTGAGCTGATGCATGATGTAGGCTTGAGCAATGGCCGACCTAATCCACCGGCCAATCATGGAAGGGGAAGCTTTCAGCCCTTTGTTGGTAGGATGGAAGGATACAAAGAGGGCTTCGGTACATTTGAAGGCCACAGTCATGGCTATATAGACTTTAAGAGCAAGCCTGATGTCCAGCGTGTGCCATTTGTGCTCCAGCCTGTGAGATGGGACAGGGCAGAAATTTGGGAGAGTGATATCTAGGGAGCGATGGAATGCTGAATTGACCTTCGGGACAAAGGGGGGATCGATGTGGAGTACCACTTGGTCTGGGTGGAACACACATAAGTCAAAACGGATGGAAAGGGGCGCCAGTTCTGAAACTCTCCATGCAGAGGTTATGGCCACCAGAAAAACTGTCTTAAGTGTGAGGTGATGTAAGGTTGCCGACCTGAGAGGTTCGAAGGGAGGGTCAGTAAGGAAGTCCAGGACTGGAGGGAAGACTGAAGAGAGAAGGTTGGTTTGGCACGACCATAGGACGGCAATTAATGGTCTGTGCTTGAAATCTCCTTCATAACCCCGGGCGTGGAAGAGGGCGACAATTAATGGCCGTTCCAAAGGGCTGACAACAGTTCAAAGCAAGCGAGGATTTATTACAGAGAAGCTGCCGGAGTTGCAAGTGATCTAACAAGATTCCTGATCTTGGTGGAAGGTATTTTTATTCCAAAACAGCTCAAGAGATTTAAGGGCTCCAACTGGAAGTGGGGGGGCTGCTTATCCCCCCCACCATTACAGCGGCGAGAGTAATATGCTGAGTGAAGGCTAGAGGCTATCTTCTTTTACTCTCTGAACTGTCTGACAAGCTGAATCTAAATCTGTTAACATAACAAAGGCCAGCTGTAAATAACTCTGACTACACAGATATCTTCAGGGGGATTGAGTTAATTATCCAAGGCTTGAAGGCTTGAAGGGAGAAGGAGGAAGAAGAAAAGGAAGGATTATAACTTTGCTACATATGCCTGTGGTTAGCCTGCAGTTGGTTAGCTTCTGGAAGAGCGGGAGAGCGACATCTACTAGCGAAATTTGGAATTTCCCCCCCTCTTAATACTTTAAGAGAAAACAGGAATTTTGGTGACTATATTCTCTGGATAACAAGAGAGTTGACTACTAGAGATTATTGAGGCTAATCTTTGGACACTACTAATAGAAACAACTGGAGAGAGAGAAAGAAGATCTATCGGAGCAGGGGAACCCAGAACATTCTCATATAATTATCCAACACAGGAGGGTCGCATCTAAGGTTGAACTTAAAAAATAGGAATTAATGTTATAATACTACCATCAAAGGAATATACTGTTATTGTTATTACTGTAAGATTAATAATCCCAACTCTTTTCGATATTATTGGCATTAGTACTAATTAATTTAGGAGATTGTTTGATCACAATATAAGTAATAACTATAAGCAATTTACTCTTAGATTTTATTAAGTTAATAAAATAGATTAATAGATTAATAGAAATTTAGGAGTATTATAAGTGTGACATACACACACACACACACACATATATATACAGTGATAAATTGATAAGTCTCTCTCACTCTCTCCCTATACTATGACAGCTATTCTCACATAACATACGAACGTATTGATATATAGAGTTTACTACCCCCTATCACTATTTAAAATTGATAATTGAGTAGAGGAAGAGGGAAGAGGAGAGGGAAAGGGAGGAGAGGGAGAGGAAGGAAGGAAGGCAGGTAGGTAGGTAGGAAGGAAGGAAGGAAGGAGGGAGGGAGGGAGGGAGGGAGGAAGATAGATAGATAGATAGATAGATAGATAGATAGATAGATAGATAGATAGATAGATGAGAGAGAGAGAGAGAGAGAGAAAGAAAGAAAGAAAGAAAGAAAGAAAGAAAGAAAGAAAGAAAGAAAGAAAGAAAGAAAGAAAGAAAGAAAGAAAGAAAGAAAGACTGGAGAAAGTTACGAGGGAGAGAAGAAAGTAGGAGTTCTGGAGAAAAACTAAAGTACGTATCCAATTCTTCCAAAAAATGACAAGTAGTACAAATTTAACGAAAATTGGCACGGGGAGGAAGCCAGCATCCCAGCCATCTCTAACGGCTGCCAGTCCTTCAAACCAAAGATCTTCGGAGGATATGCTCCAGAGAAAGATCCAATTCAACTAAGGAATTGCAGATGACATTACAGACCATGCAGGAGGTAATGGCTAAAAATCACAAAGAACTTAAAAAGGATATTAGAGAAATAAGGAATGATACTGTAGAATTAAAGGAGAGAATGCAGAAGATGGACGATAAATTTGAGAAGTTCCAGGAACAGATCAATAAACACGAACAAAGAATAAATGTAATAGAAGGAAGGTTGGAAAAGGAGGATGAAAAAATGGAGCAGCTGAGTTCTAGGCTGATCCAGGCAAACAAGGAAATTGAGTTAACGGTCCTTGCGTTAGAATCAGAGAAAGCAGCCCAATTCCTACGGTTCCAGAACGTAAAGGAAGAAAAAGGCAAGGATTTACCAGACACGATGGCAGACCTTATGGCAAAGGCTTTGGGAATAGAAAAGGATGAGATGGCAAGTGACATCGACGAGACATATAGAATACAGACAAACTACACAAAAAAGAATAATCTACCAAGAGAAGTCCATGTAAAGTTTGTAAAAAAATCAATACGTGACGAGGTGCTAAATAGAACAAGAGACGACCCGATAATTTACAATCAACGACAACTAACAGTTCTAAAACAGGTACCGAGGAAAATTAGAGAATTAAGAAGGCCCTATCAATTTTTAACGTCTGTCCTGAACAAATTTGAAATTAACTTCAGATGGCTGATGCCGGAGGGCGTACTGGTAACTTAGAGAGATAGAAGATTCAGAATAGACACGATGGAACAAGTGGAAGATTTTTACAATACTCTTGTTGGGCAGGAGGATGAGAAAGATGAAGGAGAACAGTCGGGAGCAAGGAGGCAAGGACTCAGGGCACAGATAAGAAAAGGAACCAGTGGAGACACGAAAGGAGAAAGAAGTCGTTCTAGACGAAAAAGGGGAAGAACCAAAGGAAGTGAGAGAAACAAGGGCAACAAGAAGCAGACGACCCAAATACACATAGAAGTATGTCAGGAGAAATCAAGATTCTATCACTGAATATTAATGGTCTAAACCAGTGGTGGGCAACCTTTTTTTTCAACTGAGCCAAATCTCGCCAAAACCACGATTGAAATTTATTTTGAGAGCCACATTTTTAAAACCGAAAATACATAGGATGGTACACTGTTTTTAGTTTCAATAAACTCTGGCATTTGAAGCACGCAAGTCTTAAAGCTGTCAAGTTACAAGATCCTTGCATCCCTAACCCTTTAGGGAAAAAAAACCCAGGGGTCTTCAAACCTGACAGCTTTAAGACTTGTGGAGTTCAACTCCCAGAATTCCTCTTCCAGTCATGTTGGCTCAGGAACTCTGGCATTGAAGCATGCAAGTCTTAAAGCTGTCAAGTTGCAAGACCCTTGCACCCCTAACCCTTTAGAAAAAAGAAAAAAACCCAGGGTCTTCAAACCTGACAGCTTGAAGACTTGTGGACTTCAACTCCCAGAATTCCTCCTCCAGTCATGTTGCGGCGACGTCATCTGCGTGGATCTATCTTCGGCTTTTTTCACAGGGGGCAGGGCTGCTGCTGAAGATGTCGACGAGCCCCTGCCGCCACCAGAACAACAGCTGCCTCCTCCTCCTCCTCCAAACAGCACCATTACATTTGGAGTGAAGCCGCCAAAGCTCCCGCTGGCGCCACCCTCCACTGAGCACCGTGTTACCCCTGCTGCCTTCTCCGCCGCCGCCATGCTTTTGAGAAGCCATGAGGCCTTTTTTCCCTGCTCCTGTCCCCCCGCCGCCTTCCTACTGGCTCCCGCGGCCTCATGGCTCCTCAAAAGCACAGCAGAGGAGGAGGGGGCAGGGTAACGCGGGGCCCAACTCAGGTGCTCCTAACGGTGGGGGAGGCGCCGCTGCCATAGGCGGGGGCGCCGGCGGGAGCTTTGGCGGCTTCACCTCTGCCGCAGCGTCGGGTGCTGTTAGAGGAGGAGGAGGTGGCAGCAGATATTCCGGTAGCGGCAGGGGCTTTACTTTAGCTGCAGGGCCGGGCGCAAGCAGCTAGGATTGGCCACCCACAAAGGACCTCCTCCCCGGGCTTGCTTTCCTGGCCTCAGTCGCCCCGCGCTCACCAAAACAAGTCCGGGGAGGTCCTTTGCGGGCGGCCAGTTCTAGCCGTCTGCAAAGGACCTCCCCAGCCTCCGGTGCCTGTGACAGCAGAAAGCACTGCGCGGCAGTTGGAAACTGCTGCGCGGTGTTTTTTTGCCACCTGCGCGGGCGCGCAGCCGCGCACCTTAGAGGGAACAGTGGGAGGGAGGAGAGCGGGCGCCTGGCACACAGAAGAGCCGCATTAAAATGTGTTTAACTGACCACTGGTCTAAACTTACCCCAAAAGAGGAAAACAATATTTAATAAATTAAAGCATTTGAACTACGATATAATTGCAATGCAAGAGGTCCATATGACTAAAAGACAGATCCAGATCTTAGAATGTCCTAGATTGGGTAAACTTTACACGGCACTAGCTGACCAAAAGAAAAGAGGAATAGCATTATATGTCAAAGACACGATCCAGACTAAACTAATTTATCATGATGAGGAAGGGAGAATATTAATCGTAGAAATAATATTAAACCAAAAAAAAAGGTGTCACTGGTTGTAATATATGCACCTAATGAAGGCCAGGAAAATTTCTATCATAGACTACATAGCATTATTCGAGAGATGGGAAATGAAAATGTTTGTTTACTGGGTGACTTCAATGCTATAGTTGACCCGAAACGGGACTATAAAAGTGGAAAGAAGAGAAAAGGAGCTAGGAGAACTTTGCCAAGGTCATTCTTCCAAATGGCTGAAGAACTTAATCTGTATGATGTATGGCGAGAAAGATGTCCATAGGGAAAGCAATATATCTTCTACTCGAATAGACATGAATCCTGGTCAAGGATAGATATGGTCTGGCTGCCGATGGAGTTAATTTCGGAAGTGAAGGAGATAGATATAGAACCCAATCTATGGGCTGACCACAATCCCATGAGGATTATATGGAAAAAACAAAAGGGCAGTTACCGTTGGTCACTCAATAGATCAATTCTAAAAGATCAGGAATATATTAAAAGAGTTAACCAGGAATTAAGATTCTTCTTCAAAGAAAACGGGCCAGGAGATACATCCATACAAAACTTATGGGATACAACTAAGGCATTTATAAGAGGGGTCACAATATCAGCCACAGCCAGGAAGAAAAAAACTGAGAATCTAAAAATAAGAGAGCTGAAAGAAAGGTATAGAAATCTAGAGAGTGAACTTCAAAAGAAACCGCAGAACAGAAGTATAAAAGGAAATATGGAATTGATTAAACATGAATTGGCTATATTTGAAAAAGCAAAATTGGCACAATCTATTAAAAAAGCAAAACAAAACTTCTTTGAGAATGCAAATAAACCGGGGCGGTGGCTATCCTATAGGTTGAGGAAGCAGAAGCAAGAGAATTGGATCAATAAACTACAAGATAAAAAAGGCAAGATCTGCTACCAACTAGAGGAAAAGAAAAGGATTACCCAAGAGTTCTATGAACAATTATATAGAGAAAACTGAGACCATACAAAGGAAGGAATATTACAGTACTTGGAAAAGTCAGATCTGCCAAAGGTACCAGAGGAGATTAAGGATATGCTCAATGAGGACATTAAAACATCAGAGATAATCGAGGCCATACAAAGACAAAAGAATAATAAAGCTGCAGGGCCGGATGGGCTACCAGTGGAAATATATAAAGAATTCCAGGATATACTTGTCCCAACGTTGTTGGAAGTCTATAACACTGTGTTGAAAGAGGCAAAGACACCGTTATCATGGATGGATGCTAATATTGTATTATTACCTAAGGCGGACACAGACAGAACGTTGGTCTTACCTGAACGTGTCTTTTCTGGGGGGGAGAGGGAGCGGTCACGTGTGGGTATTCTCAAAGCCTGATTGGTCCAAAGACTGAGAGCAAACTCTTAAATACTCCTGCCTTCCCATTCTTCCCCAGTTTCCTCGAAGGCAAACTCCAGAACTGAAAAACATCAAACACAAACACAACCCGGGCCCAAGAACCGCCCAGCCGTCCCCTGGTCCCACCCCACCAAAACAGGGCGGGTCGTGACCGCTCCCTCTCCCCCCCAGAAAAGACACGTTCAGGTAAGACCAATGTTCTTTTTCCAGAGGGAGCGGTCACGTGTGGGACATACCCAAGCTTAGTCCCAGGGAGGGAAAAAAATTCCAACAACTACGGCCCAGGGGGAGGATCCGCCACCACCCTCTGCAGGACCCTCCGGCCAAACGACGCCTCCGCCGAGGCAAACGAGTCCAGCCGGTAATGTCTGATAAAGGGAGTCGGGGACGCCCAAGTAGCTGCCCGGCAAATATCTTCGAAAGGGGCCCTAGTGGCCCATGCCGCGGTGGTTGCTGCACTCCTCATGGAATGGGCCGTTATGCCCGAGGGAATAGGCAGACCCGATGCCTCATAGGCCTCCACGATGGCCTGTCTCAGCCAACGGCCAATGGTCGCCGAGGACACCCTGGCCCCCAACATCCGAGGCTGGAAAGAGACAAATAACGCCTCCAACTTGCGGATCCCCGCAGTCCGACGGAGGTAGATGCGCAGAGCGCGACGCACGTCCAAACGGTGCCAAAGCCTCTCCCTATCAGTTGAAGGCCCCGGACAGAAGTCCGGCAAAATAACATCTTGCGCCCTGTGAAAGGGAGTGTTCACTTTCGGGAGGAAGGTAGGATCAAGACGAAGTACCACCCTATCTTGATGAAAATGGCAAAGGTCCTCCTTGGAGGAAAGGGCGCCCAGCTCTGAGATGCATCTGGCCAAAGTAATGGCTACCAGAAAAACAACTTTAAGAGACAGCAGTCTGAGATGAACAGAACGAAGGGGTTCGAAAGGAGAACCCGTCAGAGCACGGAGAACAAGGGGTAAATCCCAAGAGGGGAACCTATGAATAGGCTGTCACGATGTTAAAAAGTTTGCTAGGCCTGAACTGACATTCAAGAGTTAAACTAAGAAAGAGTTATTGCGCAGGTCATAAAAGTTCTTATCTGAAAGTGATTTATTGCGCATGCGTCACACATTCCAGAATCTATTCCTTTCTTCTTTGTTCGGCTGCCAACTTGGCAACCGGAGCTTTTATTATCAAAATGTAACCATTAGTTATTTCTGTTTCATTTACTTTTTTTATTTTATTATTAAAGTTTGTTTATTAATTAGAATATACTTCTTAAAGACTTTTATTTCTTTTCTTAATATCTCAAAAGATATGCGGAAGGGAATCAGCCCGGTCCATTGATCTCAGATTTCTCCAGGGCGTTTTTTCCCCTGACATAGGCGCCGGCCATAGGTTAGCCGCCCCTTTCAGAAAACGCTTGATCAGGGGAACCTGAGAAAGGGAGGAAGAACCTCCACCCCCCAACACTGAAGACAAGGCCGTGACCTGTCGACGCAGGGTGTTAACAGCCAATCCCTTCTCCAGACCCCCTTGTAGGAAGTCTAGCACTTGTGGAACGGTCGCTACCTCAGGGGCGCACCACCTGACGAAAGACGCCCAGGTGGAATTGTAAATCCTGGTAGTCGACGGGCGCCTAGCCACCTCGATGGTGTGAATGACACCGTCAGACAGGCTAGCCGCCCTTAACAGTCTCCGCTCAATAACCAGGTGGTTAGATGGAGCCACTGAGGCTCCAGGTGAAGAAGGACCCCTTGCTGCAGAACCACCTCCTCCTGTGGAATCCTCCACGGCGGGGCTACCGAGAGCTGGACGAGGTCCGCAAACCAAGGTCTCCTGGGCCAATACGGGGCCACCACGATGACCAGCGCCTTCTTCACCATCACCTTCCTGACGGTCCCCGGGACCAGGGGGATTGGAGGGAAGGCATAGAGAAGGCCAGCCGGCCATCTGCTTCGGAGGGCGTCCGTGGCCTCCGCACCCCGGGTTTGATACCTGGAGAAAAAGAGTGGCAGCTGCGCATTCGCCGGGGTGGCAAACAGATCCACCAGAGGAGTGCCGAACCTCTGGCAGACCCTCTGAAACAAGGACGTGTGAAGCTGCCACTCGCCGTTGTCCAATGTCGCTAGGCTCAACCAATCTGCCTGGTGATTTTCCAGGCCGGAAATGTGTTCCAAGACCAAGGATGCCAGGTGTCTCTCCGCCCAGGCCCCGAGCCGGAGGGCTTCCAACCAGAGCGCCTGGGAATGGGTCCCCCCCTGGCGGTTTATGTGGGTCTTGGCGGCCACATTGTCCGTCAGGAGGAGCACATGACGGCCCTCCACTGAGGACCGGAAATGCTGCAGGGCTAGACGTGCCGCCTTCAACTCCAACCAATTTATGTTGTGTCGGAGATCCGAAGCCGACCACCTGCCCTGGGCTAGGTGGGATCCCGCCAGGGCCCCCCATCCGAAGCGACTCGCATCTGTGGTCACCGACACCCTCTCCGGTTCCCAAAAGGAACAACCCCTCCGTACTGCAGGAGACATCCACCACCTGAGGGAGGCCCACACCCCCAGCCGAAGGGAGTTGCTCAGCCACCCCCTCTGGAACGGGATGAGCTCTCATTGAAGAGACCGAAGATGAAGTCTGGCCCACGGAACAATCCCTATACAAGACACCATCTTGCCGAGTAACTGTGACAAGGTGAGGACAGAAACTGACCGACTTGCATGAACCTTTCTTGCCAGCTGTTGCAGACATTTCTGCCGGTCTTGGGAAAGTTTGACCACCCCTGACTCGGAATCTATGAGAGTCCCCAGATGAAGAATGCATCTGGAGGGGGAGAGATGACTCTTGGGGAAGTTGACCGAAAACCCCAAGGTCTGAAGGCACTGGATGGTGCGTCGTAGGTTCGAGACCGCCTGAGGAAGCGAGCCCGCTTGGACCAGGACATCGTCCAGATAGCATTGGAGTCTCACCGGAACAGACCGTAGGTGAGCTGCCAACGCCGCCAGGACCTTCGTGAATGTCCGGGGAGCCGAAGCTAGCCCGAAGGGGAGTGCCCTGTACTGGTAGTGACAATTCCCGTGGGAAAACCTTAGAAACCTGCGGTGCTCTGGATCAATGGGAATATGAAGGTAGGCCTCCATCAGGTCCACTGACGCTAAGAAGTCCCCCTTCCTGATGCTCTGAAGAAGACTTGAGGGAGGACATCTTGAAACGCCTGTACACCAGATACTGGTTCAGATGCTTGAGGTCTAGAATGGCTCTCCAGCCCCCCGAACACTTCGGGACCACGAACAGATTGGAATAGTGGCCCCGGCCCCGTTCCAGTGGGGGAACGATCTCCACTGCCCGAATGTCGAGCAGGTGAAGAATCGCCTGCTCCATCAGGCAACGGCGCTCCAGGCTCCGAGACGGAGGGAACGACCTGAAGAGATTTGGAGGAATGGAGAGAAATTCTAACCTGAGACCTAGGCGAACCGTGGATCTGACCCAAGGATCTGATGTGATCGCGTCCCACTGATCCGCATAATGGGACAGGCGGCCGCCTATGGGACGACTCGGGTTCGAGTCATTTCCCTCTGCGAAAGGGACGACAGCCTCCGCCTCGAAAGGGCCGCCGGGACTGCTGCTGATACCTGTTCCGGTCCTGGAAGGACGACCTAGGGAACTGCCTGTCCGACCTGAAAGAGGAGAAACGTTGGTCACGGTCATAGTTAGAGCCTCTGTAAGACTGCCTACGATAAGGATGAGACCTAGACTCAGCCTTCTGGTCCTTGGATGGCAGGACCTGCTTCTTATCCTTATTCTCGACCAAAATTGGGTTGAGAGCCTCCCCAAACAGGTTCGGGCCCTTGAAGGGAGCCGCCGCCAAATCCCACTTGGCCTTGTTATCCATCTGCCAATTACGAAGCCACAACAGGTGGCGTGAGGTAACTGAGGTGGCCAGGGCACTAGACGCAAACTTGACCGTGTCCAAGATCGCGTCGGCGGAGAACTGCGAGGCAGCCAAGTTCTTAGTGAGATCCTGGTGAATCCGCTCGTCCTGGATCGGAATGCGATCCTGGAGTTTGTGGAGCCACATGACCGTGGTGTGGTTGAAGTAAGACGCTGCCGCAGCAAACTTAATGGCCCAGGCCGTGGCATTGAAATTTTTCCTCAAGGTAAGCTCTGCTCGCTTATCCTCCGGCTTCAACTTGTCAGCCGCATCCCCGGACACCACTGGTGAGGAAGCCACCAGGGTAGCTACAGGGGTGTCAATGGTAGGCAAATGGAGGGCCTGTGCAAAGGCCTGTTCCACATTATAAAACCTGCGATCACTGCTCCCCGGATTAGAGAAATTAGATGGCCGTGCCCACTGGTTCGTGAATACTTCCATAAACAAAGGGGGAGCAGGAATTTCCTCCTTGTTAGTGGCCGTGTTGGAGAACATGGCCATATCGAGGTTCCTAGGAGGTGGCACAGTGGGATCCCCAGTCCCAATTTTGGTAGTCTTTCTAGCCTTGTTCAGGAGCAGTTTGAACATGGCAGGAGGAAAAAGGCCCGAGGATCGAGGAGAATCAGGGGGCGCAGCATCCTCATCCTCCAAAAACCCCATGTCCTGGAGTTTCTCCTCCCCCAAGATTGACCCCTCACTGACAAGGGAGGGGGAGGGAGCCCTATAATGGGATCGGCTCACACACCCCTTAGACCTGGAGGAGTAAGTTCCCTTATCTCGCTGGGCAATGCCCCGTGATATGGCAGCAGCAATGAGCTTTTGAATCCCTACAGGCAGATTCTCTAAATCATCCATGTCCTTATCAGAATGCCTGGGACCACGTGGTGCCAGCCTACGGCCATAACGGTGGTCTCTAGAGGAACCCTCCAGGGGGTCATCAGAGCTACCCCTCCCGGAACCTGGGGAAACCGAAGGAGAAGGAGAATAATGCTCCCTTCATCTGGAACGGCTGCGTGACCTGGCCAGGGAAGCTGAAGGAGAAGAAGGGCTGAATCCTCTGAGGGAGGAATGAGTTGAAGCAGGCCTGAGTGGAGATCTGGACCTGCTGGGGGAAACAGGCCCAGCAGCCTTGGCCTGCCTCTCAGCCCTGGAAAAAGTCTTCTCCAAGGCCCTGTGCCTCCTGGCCTCCTCCCTTATAGAGGACCTTGAAGGCCGACTAGAGGCCACGGGCCTGGCTGGGGGCTCCCTGGGCTCAGAAACCAGTCCCAGGCCCCCACTCCCCTCCAAAGGGGCCTCCACGTGACCCTGGAGAATTTCCAACCCCTCCTCCATCGCCCCACTTACTTGTCCTGAAGCTTGGGCGATGAAATGAGGCCTCTGTAGGTCCCGCTGGAACCTGGGCCTGAAGAGGCTGCTGGTAGATTGGGCCCTGGAGGGTCCGTCGGTAGATCGGGGCCTGAAGGAGCTGCCAGTAGACCAGGGCCTGTATGGCAAAGCCTCCACAAAATGGCCACCCGGGCTGAGGCCTAGCCCTGCGCACGTGGCTTTCCAAAATGGCCACCAGCCAAAAACGTGCACTGGCACTGATACCGGAGCGCCGCGGAAAGGCCTCTCGCCCCTCGGAGGGCCTTGAGTCAAAGCAGCCTCCTAAAGCCTCCCGGGGCCCCGTGCAGCAAGGCGCACACCCCCGCCGAGGCCTCATGCCTCCAAGCCTTCAATTTAAACGCGGCAGCCGCCCGGAGCACAAACGGCGGCTCTGCAGGCTCCTCGCGCTCGCCTCAGCGTTTCAGCGAAGCCCGGCTCTCCCCAGACGCAGCCGGGAGGCCTGGGCTACTCACCAGCCACCCTATGGAGCTTGGCACCCCCGCAGCCCGGGAATCGGTCTAGAACTCCAGGCCCGCGGAGGGGAGGAAGATTGCCCCACGGGCCCCCCAAAAAAACCGCCCGAGGCAGAAAGGACTGTCCCTTTCGGCCGCAGCTGTTTAATTTGGAATTTAACAGAATTTAGAGTTTCCAATTAAACCGAATCAACAAGCCAATTTCCAAGAGAAATATTTTTTAAAGTACCTTTCTCTCAACAAATTATCTCAAACAGTGATTGGACCAACAGACTGAGAGAAAACTGGGCAAGAATGGGAAGGCAGGAGTATTTAAGAGTTTGCTCTCAGTCTTTGGACCAATCAGGCTTTGAGAATAGCCACACGTGACCGCTCCCTCTCCCCCACTGGAAAACAGGTGTTTATACAAAACTACAGACCAATCTCATTGCTAAATGCAGATTACAAAATCTTTGCTTCAATAATAGCAGAACGGTTGAAAAAATTTCTTACAGCATTCATCCATATCAAAGATCAAAACAGATTCCTCCCCAGAAGACAAATTTTAAACAATATGAGAATTATGTTGAACATTCTTGAATATTATGAAGTGCACAATGGAAAACAGGTTGCACTAATCTTTCTCGATGCCCAAAAGGCATTTGATAATGTCAACTGGGAATTTTTGCACCAACAATTAGAATACATGGATTGTGGGGATAAATTTATAAACATGATCAGAGCAATTTATACAAACCAAAAAGCCAAAGTAATAATCAATGGTGAATTAACACAAAGTATTGTAATCCAGAAAGGTACAAGACAAGGTTGCCCCCTATCCCCACTGCTGTTTATACTAACCCTAGAAGTATTAGCCACGAATGTACGTAAAGACGTACAGATAAAGGGACTAGAAATCAAAAAGGAGCAATTTAAGCTACAGGCCTTTCCGGACGATCTAGTGTTTGTGCTAGAAGACCCTATAAAGTCTGGTACGAAACTCATTGAGGAATTGACAGAGTATGGGAAAATAGCGGGTTTAAAGATAAATATGACAAATATCAAAATGCTGACTAAAAATATGACAGCAAAAGCAAAAGAGGAGTTAACGAAGAAATTGGGTATCCAATTTGTCAAAAAAGTTAAATATCTTGGTATACATTTATCTGCGAGGTGTGTGACCATCAAAGAAGATAATTATACTAATTGGATTAATAAAACTAAGAAAGATCTAGAAAGATGGAAAAACCTACAATTGTCCCTGATAGGCAGGATCGCAGTTATAAAAATTAATATATTACCAAAATTTCTTTTCCTATTTCAGAATATTCCCATTAAATTAGAAAAAGGTGTCTTCAAGGATTTGAATCAATTGGTTTCGAAATTTATTTGGCAGGGAAAAAAACCAAGAATAAAACTTAAGGCTATGCAAGACACTAAGGAAAAGGGAGGATTTGGCGTACCAGATTGGGAACTCTATTATACTGCGGCCATACTAACATGGCTAAGGGAATGGATAATGCTGAGAAATAAAAGATTACTCAAATTGGAAGGCCATGACCTCCAAGCAGGCTGGCATGCCTTCCTCTGGTATGAAAAAGGATCTGCACACAAATATTTTAGTAGACATTACATCAGACAATCTCTGTTACTAATATGGAACAAAATTAAACATGACTATACTAAAATACCTATTTGGCTATCTACGATGGAAGCATACATACACCCAAATTTAATCAACATGGAAAATATAGTCACATATAAAGAGTTATTGAACAGGCAGGGGGAGATCAAAACCAGATCAGAATTGACATCACAAGAAGTACAAGTAGAATGGTGGTCTTATTTACAGATACAATCAAGGTATGCACAGGATAGGAAGAACGAAGGTATTGCCAAAGACTACACAATATTAGATAAACTTTTGATACAGACAGAAAACAGACTGATCAAAGTGCTGTATAGATTCTTGTTGGAATATAAACTAGAGGAGGAACATGTCAAAGAAACCATGGTCGCCTGGGCGAAAAATTTCGGTTACAATGTGGAATTGGCTAAGTGGGAAAAACTTTGGATACTTAATCAGAAACTAACATTGGCTACGGTGTATAAAGAAAATCTTTATAAGATGTTCTACAGATGGCATCTCCCCCCAGCACGGCTTTCCAAAATGTTCAAAAATCTGGCCCCAAATTGTTGGAAGTGTAAAAAAACACCAGGCACTTTCTATCATATGTGGTGGATGTGCAATGAGGCAAAAAAATATTGGAAAATGATTCAATCATGGTTAGAACAAATGGTGGGAGAACAAATTATGTTTAAACCAGAAACTTTTCTCCTAGGCATAATACCGGAGGGGTTTAAGAAAGATACACTTTATCATACACTTCATTTAATTATACATATACTAACTGCAGCGTGCATAACCTATGCACAGTATTGGAAAAAAGAAAATACACCATCAGAGCTTGATATAATCAGAAAAGTGTTGGCCTGTGCAGAAGCAGATAGGCTCACTCTTGAACTTAAAAATAAAGGGGAATCAGAATATTTTGAAGTATGCAACAGATTTTATGATTGGTACAAGACAAGATGACAAGACTGGAACAAATGTATATATTGTGAATGGACAGAAGGATAGACAATGTATTAAGTAGATTAATTGTTAATGGTTGAAACTAGCTGTACATAATGTGAATGTATGGTCACTCCGACTCCGCGGTATTGCATTGTTTTAAATGTAAAAATAATAAAAATATATTTTAAAAAAAAATCTAGAAAGCTAAAAATTTAAAAAGCAACACTTCCCATTTAAGAGTATTACCTTGGAATCTTCGGATTGCACAGAAAAAGGATTTAATGTCGTTCCAAGAATTCTCCTTTTTTTAAGCACTGGAACTGGTGGTACTATATGAACAGGCTGTAGAGAAGATAGATGTTGATATTCCTTTAATACAATTTCCAAAATAAAGATTCTTATCTCTACACTGATACATACTCTGATACATACTCTCAGAAATATCATCTTCCTTCCTTCTCATTCTCATACACTTGCACAAAGCATCAGACAGAAATGGATGCAAAGTAATGAATAAATGCAATATTTTACTAAAACCACCTCTATTAACTTAAGCTCTCCTTTTACAGTCTGCAGGAGACAAATTCAGTTTCTAATATGCATTTTTTTACATTTTAATAAAAATAAACATATATGAAGATACCTGACTCATAATTAAATAGAATTTTAGAACTCATCAAATTTATATCTGAATTGTCTTCAAAGTATTTCTTGAAATAATAATAATAATAATAATAATAATAATAATAATAATAATAATAATAATAATAATAATAATAATAATAATAATAATAATAATAATAATAATTTTATTTGATTAGCCGCAACCCACTCCCGAAGGACTCGGGGCGGCGTACAATCAAAACAGATAAAATACAGATAAAGACATACATACATACATAAAGAACAAAGACATATACATGTGCATGGAGGAGGTAGACTCATAAGTGAAAGACAATTAAAAAACACAATTTAAAATCCCATTAAACAAAAGTACTGAATTAAAAAACCCATCAGGAGCGTTATGAAGTTATGATTGAGCCAGGCCGGCTATTTGGAATAGGTGGGTCTTGAGCTTTACACGGAAGGAGCGGAGGTCAGTAGTGGTCCTAATATCCGGGGGGAGGTCATTCCACAGGGCTGGGCCTGCCACAGAGAAGGCTCTGCTCCTAGGCGCCGCCCCATGGCACTGTCTGGTGGACGGCACCTGGAGAAGTCCCTCTCTGTGCGAGCGGATGGGTCGTAGGGATGTATGGGGCAGAATACGATCCCGCAGGTAACTAGGTCCTGAGCCATGGAGCGCTTTAAAGATCGTAATCAAGACCTTGAAACGCACCCGATAGACCACAGGAAGCCAGTGCAGCTCGCGCAGGAGAAGTGTCACATGGGAGTACTTAGTACTCCCCATAATCACCCGCGCGGCCGCATTCTGGACCAACTGCAGTCTCCGAGTGCATTTCAAGGGAAGCCCCATGTAGAGAGCGTTACAGTAGTCCAGGTGAGACGTCACCAGCGCATGGGTGACTGTGCGTAGGGCGTCCCGGTCCAATAGGGGGCGCAATTGGTGCACCAGGCGAACCTGGTGGAACGCCCCCCTGGCCACGGCTGTCACATGGTCATCCATGGATAGCCTGGCATCCAGGAGGACGCCCAAATTGTGCGCCCGCTCCACGGGGGCGAGTTGAATGCCCCCAATGGCCAGAGATGGGATTAACTGGTTGAACCGGGGGGCCGGAACCCACAGCCACTCCGTCTTGGAAGGGTTGAGCTTGAGTCGGTTGTCATCCATCCAGACCCGTACGGCTTCCACACACCGGGACATCACTTCGACGGCCTCGTTGGGGTGGTTCGGGGTGGAAATGTACAGCTGAGTATCATCAGCGTACAGATGATATCCCACCCCGAAACCACGGATGATCTCACCCAGCGGCTTCATGTATGTGTTGAACAGGAGTGGCGAGAGGACCGACCCCTGTGGCACCCCACAAGTAAGGGGGCTTAGGGTCGACCTCTGCTCCCCTGCCAACACACGTTGCGTCCGGCCAGAGAGGTAGGAGCCGAACCACCGCAAAACGGTGCCCCGGACCCCCAACCCCTCCAGTCGGTGCAACAGGATACCATGGTCGATGGTATCAAAAGCCGCCGAGAGGTCTAATAGGACCAGGATAGAGGAACAACCCCTATCTCTGGCCCTCCAGAGATCATCCACCAACGTGACCAAGGCCGTCTCTGTACTGTGCCCGGGGCGAAAGCCGGACTGGCGCAGGTCTAGATAATCATTCTCCTCCAGATGTCGTGGGAACTGAGAAGCCACCACACTCTCTACAACCTTCGCCAAAAAGGGAAGGCTGGAGACAGGACGATAATTGGCCAGCTCCGTAGGGTCCAGGGAAGGCTTCTTGAGCAAGGGTCTCACCACCGCCTCTTTCAAGGCGGCCGGAAGAGACCCCTCACCCAACGAAGCGTTCACTAGGCCCAGGAGCCAGTCGCGTGTAACCTCCCAGGATGCCAGTACAAGCCAGGAGGGACACGGGTCCAGTAAACATGTGGTAGGTCGCAGTCGTCCACGCAATCTGTCCAAATCCTCAATGACAACCAAGTCAAACTCCTCCCAAAAAGGTTTCTCAAGACTCGCCACTGGCGTCTCGACTGGGCCACTGAAGGGGACCCAATCCTTCCGGATTTGAGCGACTTTATCCTGCAGATATTTCCCAAATTCCTCTGCCCTACCCTGTAAAGGGGCCTCCCGCGGCCTCTGAAACAGAAGGGAGCAGGACACCCGAAACAGGGCGGCAGGGCGGTTCTCTGCGGATGCAATGAGAGCGGCACAATATTGACGTTTGGCCGTTCTCAATGCCACTAGGTACGTCCTTAAATGGGCTCGTACCTGTGCTCGGTCAAATTCGGATCGGGAGGATCTCCAACGACTCTCTAGGCATCTCTTGCGGCGCTTCATCACCCTTAGCTCCTCGGTAAACCAAGGAGCCAGGGTGGATCGTTGCCGCCGGAGAGGCTGCAAAGGCGCCACCCGGTTCAAGGCCCCGGTAGTCGCATTATTCCACGCGGCCACCAGGTCCTCTACCCGAGGGCGGGTCAGGGCTGCAGGAGGTGGCCCAAGCTCCGTCTGGAACCTATCTGGTTCCATCAGGCGCCTGGGGCGGTACCATCTAGTGTTTTCCGGTTCCGCCTCCCCGCAGCGAGGGGTAGCACCAGGGAAGTCAAGTCGGAGGAGTGAGTGATCTGACCATGACAGAGGAGTGATGGTTAAATTCACTCCTCCCAGATCACTCAACCACTGGCCAGAGACAAAAACAAGGTCCAAGGTGTGACCTCCCTCGTGTGTTGGGCCCTGAATCATTTGAGTCAGGTCCATGGCTATCATGGAAGCCATGAACTCCCGAACCCCCTCTGATGCTTCTCCCACCGATGGCAGGTTAAAATCCCCCATCACTAGAAGTTTGGGGGTCTCAACCGCCACCGATGCGATCAGCTCGAGGAGCTCAGGCAGGGTCGCTGATGTATGGCGGGGAGCCAGGTATACTATCAGCAGGCCCAACTGCCTCCCAGGGCCCCATTTCACAACAAGGGATTCACATCCGGACGTCTGTGGCACAGTGGACTCCCTCGGCTCTAAGTCCTCCCGGATAATCATTGTACAGAACAATATTCCCGCTTTACAACCTCTACCCCACAAATGTACGTCTCCTCCCCTTGGCTCTCCTTCTCTTCCAGGCTTCCGCTTCCACTCATTTAACTACAACTTTCCTCCTCGGCTGGCCCTCACCCACCCATTCGCCCTGGCAAATGGGCCTCCACCCCTCCATTTGCCAAAACATCATTTGTCCCAAGCCTTTGGCCCCACGGGATAGTTAGCCTCTAGCAAATCAGGTGGTGACTTACTTCCTGGCTGCCACATACTGCTGCTGTGAGACTGGCTGGGTTTGGTTGGAAGGGGGGACAGAGAGACCGAGGGAGGGAGGGAGGGAGGGAGGGAGGGAGGGAGGGAGGGAGGGAAGGGAAAGTGAATGACATATGGGTAGATGGATGGGTGGATAGATGGGCGGAGGGGGGGGAGAGAGAGAGAGAGAGAGAGAGGGAGGGAGGGAGGGACCTCTGAGGTTATCTAGTCCAACCCCTCCTCGAGCATTTTGGTTGCTAATTTTTGGTAAGTCACATGGTTGTTAAGTGAATCCGGTTTCCCAATGGACTTTGTTCATCAGGTTGCAAAATAGGATCGTTTGACTCCGGGACACTAAGACATAAATATGAGTCCATTGCCAAGCATCCAAATTTGGATCACCTGACCATGGGAATGCCGCAACAGTTACTAATTGTGAAAAACAGACATACTGTAAGTCCCATTTTCCAATGCCATTGTAACTTTGAATGATCACTAAATCAATCACAGTCGTTAAGTGAATCTGTCATCCCTGAATCTCCCTTGCTAAGCAAGACAGCTGTTCAGTGAGTTTGGATCCATTTTAAGAGCTTTCTTGCCACCACTGTTAAGTGAACCATTGTTTAAGTCAGTCAGACGATGGGAATCTGGGAATTTTCCTCTCTATTAGAGGCATCAGAATAATCCTAAATTGTGATAGCGCACATGCATGCAATTTTGGCACCCGTAAGAAAAAGATTCAGGGGGGGGGGTTGAGTGGGAGGTGGGGGTGGGTTAGGGTGGAGGGTGGGGTAATATATATGTATAAATATACTAGAAGATGGGATTAATGAAATATTATTTTAAGAGAAATTTATATTATGATTTATATATGTTAAATTAGTTTAGAAGAAGGGATTGATGGGCTATTATTATTCTAAGAGAAATTTATATTGTGATTGTTGGGAAGAGAGGGGGAACAATATGTGTATGAGTAATCTACTTTTAGACAGGGGGAGGGGAGGGGGTAAAATAATTGGTATAATATTTGAATTTCCTTTTTTTAGGGGGGGCTGGGGGGAGGGGAGGGGGTATAGTATCTGTATGGGATTTACACTGTATGGTGGGGGGGTTAAAAGGGGAAAATATGTTTGTATAAAACTTTTTCAATAAAAAAGAAAGAAAGAAAAAGATTCATTATCACTGATATAAGGTCTCCTGCTCAAGCAGAGGGTTGGACTAGATGACCTCCAAGGTCCCTTCCAGCCCTTAATTGCTTGCTGTTTCAAAGCATCTTCTGAAGCCACATCTAGTGCAAGGTTTGTGGTCCTTCCTTCCTCTTTTTCTCTCTCTCCTTTGTCAATCCATGTCACTGCATTAATTGTTTGCTAGCCGAGATGAAGATTTACTGCGCAGGTCATAGGTCTTATCAGCAAGTGATTTACAGAGCATGTTTCTTAACACGTTTCTTAATACATCACACATTCCAGAGACTTCTGATCTTCTGTTCGTCTGCCAAGAAGGTGGACGACAATTGCTCTTGCCAAAATTTAACAATTAGATAGATTTGTTTTATTTTCTTTTTATATTAAAGTTTGTTTTCATTAGAACATGTTTCTCGGGTTTTTATTTCTTATCTGAGATATGCTAACAAGGAGGGCTGGCGATCCACACCTCGATCGAGGGGGAAGGGAAACTTTCCATTCCTTCTCAATCCATCCATCTACTGTATATCTCATTCACTTTCCCTTCCCTCCCTCCCTTTTTTTCTTTCTTTCTCTTTCCCTTACTTCTCTCCCTTTCTTTCGTGTCTACCCTTTTTCTTCCTTTCTTGCCTTTCCTTTCTTTCACTTTCCCTTCCCTCCTTCTTTCTTTCTTTCTTTCTCTCTTTCTTTCTAACCAAACCCACCCGGCCTCACCACAGCAGCGGAGGTCAGGCCCGCACACATGTGACAGCCAGAAAGGAAGTCGCCATCTGATTGGCTGGCAGCTAACTGTCCCATGCGGCCAAAGGCCCAGGACAAACAGTGTTTCAGCAAATGGGCTGCACTAAAGGGAATGCAGCAGAGGGGTGGAGGCCCATTGGCCAGAGTGAAGGGGTGGGGAAAGGCCAACCGAGGAGAAAAGCTGTAGTTAAATGGGCAGAGGCAGAAGCGTGGAGAAGGAGGCATGGCCAAGGGTAGAAGACTGAAGGTCCCATTCCGCCCACAAATACATACAACATACATTTCCTACCTTAGCATTCAGATCTTGCAAAATGTCACTTAGTAAATCATCTTTAGAGAGATCAATTGCCTTCTGCAAAAGAAAATATAGGTTTTCCATAAACTTTTGAAGATTTTCAAAACCCGTTCAAGATAAATAATGATATACTTGACCTCAATTTCAGAAAACAAGAAATAATTAATAGGGAGTTGATTGTAAGATCAGTGGAGTTATAAATGTTTTAAATAAATAAAGTAGCAAAAACTTGAGAGAACAATATACAATTCTAAAATATATAATTTATGCAAATTAAAACTTACGTCAGCATTTTTCTTGACAGTGTTTGCTATGAACATGGATTTAATAGTGTTTGGCTTTGATACCAGTGTCTTTTTCAATTTGTTTTTGTCATATGTGGAAGCTGTATCTTTTCTTCCTGGTAATAATAATAAAAAAAATCAAAACATCAAAATCTATTCATCAGGCATCATTTTAAAAAAATATAAACCAATCTTGAGTGCAATGTTAAATCATAGTGTAGTGTTGCAAATAAGAACTGAGGCTTTTCTTACCTTCCATTCTATTGGTTATTAAGCACTTATGCAGCACTTGTTTCGTCACCACTGTACAAATACTGAACAATAAAATCTGTGCCCTGTACCTTCTTTATCATCTAATTGACCTTGAACAAAAGGTAAAGGGAATGAAAATGGAACCATCTGCCATTATGTTCTTTCTGACAGGCAAAGCAGCAAGGCATCTAAGGATTCATTATTCCCAGGCCAAATCATACGAAAGAATTTCCAGCACCTCAACCCTCCCTTATCAAAATGCTTGGTAGAATAATGTGAAAGGGTCTGTGGATGAGGAAAAATACATACAAGAGAATAACTGCTGCAAAAAAAGAGGAAAAGGAGTTGCAAAATATATAATCAAATAGAACTAGAGGAAAATGTAGAACAGTTTTGAAGGAAAGATAAGATGTTTTGGAAGTGAGCAAAGAAAGTTAAACAATTATTCTGCCAGAGTACATAGAAATAAAACATAATGAAATTATATGGGATGAAGCCAAAACACAGAAACATTCTAGTTATCAATGGATATAACAGCATTATATTGAGGATAGAATTGAAATAAGTATTACATTACTATACAATAGAATACTGATGTAATGAAAGCTATAAAAATGCTGCAGAATAGTATGGCCACATATTTAGATGATGTTAAAGAAATATTAAAATATGGATGCAGTTTGCTTGTGGAGTGGTTGCATGTTATAAATCTGGATGCTGCATACAGTACAAGCAATATACTGTGTGCACAATTATTAGGCAAGTTGTATTTTGGAGGATTAATTTTATTATTGAACAACTAGTGCTTTCAGTCAATCCAAAATGTTATGAAACCACAAACCTAAATATTTAAGGAACAAAAAGTGAGATTTTGGCTTTCTTAGGAGAATATCTATGTGTACACAATTAATGGGTAACTATTAGTGTGCAGGATTATTGTGCATCTAAATGAAAAATGAATTTTTTTCCCATCTCACTCGTTTATCTGTATCTGTTAAAGTGAGAATAATAAACAAACAACTCAAAATGTAGAAATAAACATTTCTGACATTTTTAAAAAATTAGTGATCAACATAGCCAGCCTATTTTTCAATAACAGTCATAATCCTTCCATTCATGGAGTCTGTCAGTTTCTTGATCTGTTGACAATCAACTTTTTGTATAGCAGCAACCACAATATCCCAGATATCCCAGACACTGTTCAGAAGTGTACTGTTTTCCTTCACTATAAATCTCCCATCTTTAAGACCTTTACTGGAGCGGAATGGAATACTTCGATGTATGCAATGAAGCATTGTCCTGCATAAAAATCATGGTTTTCTTGAAAGATGCAGACTTTTTCCTGTACCACTGCTTGAAGAAAGTGTCTTCTAAAAACTGGCAGTAGGCTTGGGAGTTGATTTTGCGTCAGTCTTCAACTCAAAAAGGTCCAACTAGCTCATTTTTTAATAATACCAGCCCATACCAGTACCCCACCTCTACTTTGCTGGAGTCTGAGTCAAAGTGGAGCTCTGTGCCTATTATTGATCCAGCCACGGGCCTATCCATTTGGTCTGTCAAGAGTCACTCTCATCTCATCAGTACGTAAAACCTTTGAAAAATCTGTCTTCAGATATTTCTTGGCCCAGTCTTACCGTTTCAACTTATGTGTCTTGTTCGGTGGTGGCTGGATAATGGGTTCCTGGTAACTTCATGTTTGATTCTTCTTAAATCTTTGACAGTTAATGTTTTTTTTTCTCAACATGTTTCTTGTGACCTTGTTAACTATTTGCAACAAAACATTTGATGGTTCTGTGATCATGCCCCAATATCTCAGCAATTTCAGGAGCTCTGCATCCCTCTGAAAGACTTTTTACAATGTTTGACTTTTCAGAGTCAGTTAAATCTTTTTTGGCACATTTTGCCTGAGGCCCTCCCTCATTACACAAATACACATCACCTGATATAAATCCACTAAGAGTTCAAATTTAGATCTTCTAATCCAACCCCTGCAGGAGATCCTGTACCATTTCAGACAAGTGATTGTCCGGTCTCTTCTTAAAAACCTCCAGTGATGAAGCACAATGTCTGACAGCAAGTTGTTCCACTGGTTAATTGCCCTCATTGTTGGAAGTTTCTCCTTAATTCCAGGTTGCTTCTCTCCTTGATTAGTTTCCCTTTATTATTTCTTATCCTTCCCTCTGATGCTTTGGTAAATTAAATGACCTCCTCCTCTTTGTGGCAGCCTCTCAAATACTGGAATATTGCTGTCATGTCCCCCCTAGTCCTTCTTTTCTCTAGAGTAGCCAAATCCTGAAACCTTCTACATGTTTTAATCTCCAGGCCTTTAATCATCTTCTCTGCACTTTTTCCAAAGTCTCAACATCTTTTTTGTAATGTCGTGATCAAAACTGGATGCAGTATTCCAGGTGTGGTCTTAACAAGGTTTTATAAAGCAGTACTAATATTTCACATGATTTTGAATCTGTGTCTCTTTATACAATCAAGGATTGTATTAGCTTTTTTGGCTGCTGGCTCATGTCTAAATGATAATGCACTAGGACCTCAAGGTCTCTGTTTGTTTTTGCTGTTTTTGAGCCAGGTTTCACCTAATCTGTACTTATAAACTTTGGGTTTTCTTGCCCAAGTGTAAAATCTTGCTTTTCTCCATACTAAATTTCATTTTGTTGGATAGGGTCCATTATTCAAGTCTGTCAAGATCTTTTTGGATCCTGAGCTTTTCTTCTGGGGTGTTGACTATTCCTTCAGCTTAGTGTCATCTGCAAATTTGATGAGTTCCCCTTCTATTCCCTCATCTAAGTCATTTATGCAGATATTGAAGAGTACTGGGACTAAGACAGAACCTTGTGGTACCCACTGCTTACTTCCCTCCATGTAGATGCAGTATCATTAAGGACTACTCATTGAGTACTGTTTGTCAGCCAGTTACAAATCAATCTGGTGATGATGCTGTCTATCCCACATTTTTCTAGTTTACCAAGTAGAAGATTGTGGTCTACTTTGTCAAATGTCTTGCGGAAGTCTAAATATACTATGTCCACAGCATTTCGCTGGTCTACTAATTAATCACTTTGTCAAAGAATGAAATAAGATTGGTTTGGCATGATCTATTTTTAACAAATCCATACTGGCTTCTAGTTATAACTTTATTTGTTTCTAGAAGTTCACAGATCCTTTTGATTGATTTTTCCAGTATATTCCCGGGTATCAATATTAGGCTGATTGGTCTATAGTTTCCTGGATCTGTTTTTTTTTTTTTAAGATGGGAACCATATCAACTCTTTTACAATCCTTTGGTAGTTCTCCACTGCTTCAAGATTTTTTAAAGATATGATGCAATGGTTTTGAGATAACATCTGCCAGCTTCTTCAGAATTCTGGGATGTAATCCATCAGGACCCGGTAATTTATATTCATCAAGGTTAGGCAAATGTTCTCTTACTATTTTCTTGCTTATTTTAATTCTTATTTGTAGTCTGTCTTTTACAGTTATGTTTTTGGTAGGTTGGGCTATAGTTTCTTTTTGTGTGAAGACTGATGCAAAGACTGAGTTAAGACATCGTCTCAGTCTGATCAAGCTCAGTGATCAATGTAGCAAAAATCAAGAGTTGAGAAATTGCAAGTTATGTATAAAAGAACTTATATTAGGGATAAATTATATAGAAATAAGACCTGGGTATATCAAATGAAATGTAAAAACAAACTGAATGAAGTGGAATTTGATAACTCAATAAACGTGAATGGTAAAAAGAGATTAATTTGCGCTTTCATTTATTTGGTTTTCTGGTTCTTATGCCTTCTGCACCTCAAAAGGTAATCGTATAATGTATATGTTACGGTGAAAGACCGAAATCTGGTGAATGTCGACATTCACCGGTGAAAGACCGAATATTTCATTACATCGTTTTACATTCGGACCTTCACCGGTGAATGTCGACATTCACATAGTCGCTTGGTGTATGTCCGAAAATACCCTTATCCTCTCGACACCCTTACCCTAATCCCCTTACCCTAATACCTCGGCTCCTCGCTTCCTTTTAAGCGTCTTCTATTCGCGGAGTTTTTTTTTTTTTAAACCTGCGATCCTTAAGAAGACGCTTAAAAGGAAGCGAGGAGCCGAGGTATTAGGGTAAGAGGATTAGGGTAAGGGTGTCGAGAGGATAAGGGTATTTTCAGACATACACCAAGCGACTATGTGAATGTCGACATTCACCGGTGAATGTAAAACGATGTAATGAAATATTCGGTCTTTCACCGGTGAATGTCGACATTCACCAGATTTCGGTCTTTCACCGTAACATATACATATCTATCTATTAAAAATTACCAACCAGAGCAGTTGTCTCACCAGTATTGTGAGTAGCAACTTTGCAACTTCATTTTTGCAGTAAGCAGATTTCCATAAAAGCAGTTCCATAGAACAATTATTGCTGTAACTGAGATTATCAAATGGGGACTTCCGGTGGTGATGTCGAGACGAGTGTGGGGAAGAAATCAGGGCTCTGACTTCTTATGCCAAACTACACATTTGGAGAATCCCTTCGGGGGTACGCCGATCTTGGAGAGAGACTCGGAGGAGTAGGGAAACCCTAGGACTAATGAGGAGGAGTCACCCGTTACGATGTGGGGATATCCTTTTAATCCGGCGCGCAAGCGTCTGCCTTGTTTCAATGGCGGACTTGAAGTCTCGACAAACTATCTAAAAGGGGAAGGAAGAATTTAATAAACTTGTTGTTGTGTCATTGAGTGGATTAGTGGAATGGCTTGCGAGTGGAAACAGCGGTGAGTGTGGGCAGAAAGGGAAGATCGTAGAGGAGAACAGGCAAAGCAGTGAGTCTTCAGAGATCGGGTGAGAGAGCCCTATAACCGAGAGGCCACTTGGAGAAGTGAAAGCGGCAGATTTTTAGAGGCAAAGACCGGCCCGAAGAACTAATTAGCATAAGTGAGCGATCGGAGGGGAGACAACAAGAAAGAGTACGAACTGACTCTAAGTCATACAGACTCAAGTAGTGAAAAGAAATCAAGTAAGAGGGAGGACTTGGAGAACTGTGGGGTGCTTGAGAGCAGCGGTTGACAGATAGTAGTTAAGAAGAGAAGAGAACAACGAAACGGAAGGGGAAGAGGCTGATGCAACAGCTGTGCTGAAATTATTTAGAACCATTTAGAACAGAAGACTGAAAAGAAAGTAACTCAACCCAGAACTTAAAGAAAAAGTGGTGAATGAAGTGACTGCATTAATAGTTTAATGAAATAAGTTACAATTATATATAATATCTATATATATTTATAATACCTATAAATAAGTACTCAAATCAATATTTATATTCATAAACAAGCAAGTGGAAAGCTTGTGGATATTCTTATATATTATATATGTCTGTTATAAATACCTGAGTTAAATTCCAGTAATCATACTAAGGATACAATGAAATAATCGTACCTTTAAGATATAGTACTGTTGATATGAATGAGCTATGAATGAGCACTGTGGCTTTCTCCCTCTCTCCTTCCCTCTCTGTTTGTTTACTTCTTTTTTACTATTTCCAGTTATTATTGAATAACTTATAGATATTATTTAAGTCGCTTATACTGCTTTAAGAGTACTGTTTGTATATTAATATAGATAGAACAAGCTAAGTTAGAATCATTTAAAGGGGGGGGAAGGGAAAGATATTGGATGCTAATTTTGGATAACATATATAAGATACTAAAAGAACAAGATAAAACTTTAAAAGAGATGGCAAATATCACAACTACACTGAGAACCGGAAAAAAGACAATTGTAAACCCAGCAAAAAATCCAGCAACAAAGGTATTGATTGCTTCTCCAGCATCCCAAAGGTCAACAGAAGAAATGACTACATTGGAAAAACCAAACTCTGGATCGAATATCGAAAATGTGCAGACAGCACTGCTAACTATCCAAGAAACTATGATTAAGTTTCAAGAGGCAGTAGCTAAAAACCACAGTGAACTGAAAACGGATATGAATGAAATGAAAATAGAGATGAGTGAAATGAAAAATGAAGTTAAAAACGACATACAGAAATTAGATGACAAAATGGGAATTATATAAGAAACACTGGGAAAAAAATGAACAGTCAATAAAAGTGATAGAAAAAAGAACAGAACAGAGAAGAAACTAAACTTAGTTGAACAGCAGATGAAAACATCAAGCAAAAACTTAGAAGACTCTCTCATCCACCTGGAAATACAATTGAAATATTACCAAATACTTGGGCAGACCACAACCCCATTAAGATAATCTGGAAAGGGGGAAATAAAAACTAGATGAAGTAGATCCTAAATTTGCAAATATTAAAAGAAAAAGAATTTATTCAAAAATGTAGAAACGAATTGGAATTATTCCTTAAGAAAACACAAAAGAATAGACATCTATACAAAATTTATGGGACACCATGAAAGCTTATTCCCATGGAATTATTATAGCGTATTCAGCAAAAAGAAACAAAGAAAAATGGGCACAACAGAAGATATTAGAGAAGGAAATTAAAAATTTAGAAATAGAATTACAAAACAAGCCACAAAGTGACAAAATTAGAAAGGATTTAATGTTAGCAAAACATAAATTAAATATATTAGACCAGGAAGAAATGGTAAAGGGCCTAAAACTAACAAAACAAAACTTCTTTGAGCAAGCAAATAAACCGGGGAGGTGGCTGTCATATAGATTGAGAAAAGAAAGAGAAAAAAGATTAGTATATCAACTGCAAGAGGAAACTGGTGAACTACAACATACAATGGAAGAGAAGAAAAAGATTGCATACAAGTACTTTGAGAATCTGTATAAAGGGGAACAAGTAGGTGAAAAACAAATAAAAAAATATCTAAATGGAGAAGAACCCCCGTCAATAACAGAAGATATGAAAGAAATGTTGTCAAAAAAAATAACAAAACTAGAATTGAAACAGGCGATTCAGAAACAGAAAAATAATAAAACGTCAGGCCCAGATGGATTCCCAGCAGAATGGTACAAAATAATGGATGAATTGAACGAATCGATAGAACCCTTGATGTTGGAGATGTAAAATGAGGCACTGATGAAAGCAAAAATACCGGATTCATGGAGGGAAGCACATATTACATTAATATTTAAAGAAGGTGCAGATAAAAAACAGATTCAAAACTATAGGCAAATCTCGTTGTTAAATGCCAACTATAAAATATTCACAACAATAATAGCGGAGAGATTGAAAAAATTATTAAATAACTATATACATCCAGACCAAAATGGATTTCTCCCAACAAGACAAATCAGGAATAACACTAGAATAATAGCAAATATTTTAGAGTACTATGAGGTGCATCCAGAGAAACAAGTGGCACTTGTCTTTCTGGATGCACAGAAGGCATTTGCCAATTTAAATTGGGAATTCATGATACAACAAATTAAGAATATGAAATTAGGGGACCAATTTGAAAGATTAATAGAAACGATATACTCCACCCAAAGGGCAAATATATTATTAAATGGGGAAAGTACAGAAACTTTTAAAATAATGAAAAGAGTAAGGCAGGGTTGCCCACTATTACTTCTGCTCTTTATCCTGACACTTGAAAGTCTTCTAATAAGAATTAGACAAAATTTGGAGATAAGAGGAACTAAAATGTAAAAAGAGGAGTATAAAATTCAGGCCTTTGCAGATGATTTGGTATTCATTATAGAAGACCCACTAGAAACAGGAAATAGCTTAATGCGAGAATTAGGAAAATATGAAGAGGTAGCAGGGTTAAAGATTAATAGAGAAAAGACTAAAATGATAACTAAAAATTTGAAGGAAGAACAAAATAAAGAATTAGAAAGAATAATAGGACTGCAAGTGACAAAGAAAGTTAAATATCTTAGAATATGGCTAACTGCAAAGTGCTCAACTATAAAAGAAAATAATTATACAAAATTATTGCAACAAATAAAAAAGGATCTAGACTTATGGGGGAAACTACAACTATCATTATTAGGGAAAACAGTAGCGATAAAAATGAATGTACTACCGAGAATATTATACTTATTTCAAACAATCCCCATAAAATTAGGAAATATTTTTTTTACTGAATTGAATAAGATTATATTAAAATTTATATGGCAAGGGAAGAAAGCCAGGATAAAGTTGAAAGCTCTACAGGATGACAGAAGCAGAGGTGGTATGGGACTCCCTGACTGGGAGCTTTATTAGAAAGCAGCAGCACTAACATGGATCAGGGATTGGATAAATTTAAAAAATAAAAGAATACTAACATTAGAGGGCCACGGGATGCAAACGGGATGGCATTTTTTCCTAAGGGAAGAGGGTAAAAAGAAACAAAAATACTTTCACAGACACTATATTAGAGATGCACTGATAGATACAGGTCTGGAATAAAATTAGAGAAAAACATTACATGAAAATACCGACATGGCTTTCCACTATGGAAGCCATGACACATCCCAATACACTAGATCTATCAAAAATGGTTAGATATAGTGAAATTTTAGACAGCCAAGGGAATTTGAAAACAAATCAAGAATTAAAGGAGCAAAATATAAATATAGATTGGTGGTCATAATCTCCAACTACAATCGAGATACAAAAAAGATGTAAAAGAATATGGAATATACACAGAATTACAACAAATAGATAAAATTTTAATTGGCCCGGAAAATAAACTCATAACGAAAATTTACAAATATTTATTAGAAGTAACATTAGAAGAAAAAGTTAAAGGTTGCATGATAGCGTGGGCCAAAAGCTAGTGGATTGGGAAAGAAATTGGAGCACAAATTATAAACTAACACGATCAGCAGCACTAAAAGAAAATATGTACAAAATGTTTTATCGTTGGCATTTACCACCAACAAAATTGGCTAAAATGTACCCAAACATGAAGCCGACCTGCTGGAAGTGTAAAAAAGTACAAGGGACTTTTTATCACATATGGTGGACCTGCCCGGAAACACAAAAATATTGGACAAAAATCTGGAAATGGGTGCAGGAAATTACAGGAGAACAGATAAAATACAAGCCTGAAATATTTCTGCTGGGAATAATCAAAGGGATACAAAAAAAGGGAGACAAAAAAAAATTAAGTACATATTAACACATCTACTAACTACAGCTAGAATAGCATTTGCCCAATGCTGGAAACAAAATAATACCCCCTCGGATGAATTAGTGATAAAAAAACTTTGGATTGTGCAGAGATGGACAAATTAACACTGAAATTAAAAGATAAAGAAGAGTCGGAATATTATGAAATTTGGAACAATTGGTATAAATGGCTGCAAAACAAGAAAATTAAGCCAAAAATATATATAAATAAATATAGAACTAAATATAGAAATAGAACTAAATATAGAAATAAATATAAAGGTGTGTAAATATAGAAGCGAAATATTATATACATGTACAGATATGATGACATAACAATGTTGATATAATGACTGTAATGTGTTGTAGAAGAGAAAAAACAATAAAAAATCTGCAAGATTATCAAATGCATGTTTCATGATTATGGTATTGTGTAGAAACATATATGATGATATATGGCAAATGATATTTCTATTACCAGTTATCTATGTCCTCAATGACAAGATGGTTTTATCAGTATGTTAAAGGATTCACCTGGGTTTGGAGGATTTGTTGTTTAGTGATTTCAAGTCAGTTTTTGATTCATAGCAACTGTCTGGACAAGTCCTGCAGTTTTCTTGGTAAGATTTTTCAAAAATGGTTTGCCAATGGCTGCTTCCCAGAATTTTGTATGTGTGACTGGCCCAAAGTCATTCAGATGACTTCATATCTAACGCAGAACTAGAACTCTTGGTTTCTGGCTTAATACCTTAACCAGTACATTAAACTGGCTCTCTCCTATTTATTTATAGGCAATATAATCACAGCATATAAACATGCCCTGTTTTCTAGGAATGGACACTACTCACTGATAAGGCTCCACCTTCCCATAGTTCAGAGCCATCATATTGCTCTCTGTCAAGCCCAACATTTTAACCTGGCCTAGGAGGCACAATCTCTCCCAATTTCAGTATAATATTGATATGAAATAAGTCACATTTTGAATTACTTATCTTAGAAATTTCATGTAGATAATAGTATTGAAGACAAAACAATATTTCATTGTGACTAGATATTCAGGACTCCTGTTGCAATCAGCTTGCAAGTAGGATTAAAATAATGTGCTCCAGTTCCAGCTTGGCAGAGAAATTAATCAGATGTCAAAAAGTACAGAGAAAATAAGCAAGAATATAGAAATACATAATCCAACATGCTACCAAAGCACTTCTGAAACCAGATATAAACAATTCTAGAAAATTGGTTTCCTTCAAGAGTGTCCAAAGACGGACTATTACTTTCTTATGTATTTTCCCCAACAAAATGACTAGGTTATGTAAGGCAGTTACCCAATACTGCTATCAATATTGCTATTGATTTATATTGGAAAAAGTTGCTGAAAAAAATGTACTCACGTTTCTCGTCAGAATTAAGAGCATTGTCTTCTAAGTCTTCATCAAAAATTTCCCTGCCATCTTCTACATAACCAACCCCATCTATGAAAAAATGTCACTCTTTACACCAAGTCACTATATTTATATTTTGCATTAAAGTTGTACTTAGGAAAGCAAATTGATCTAGATTCACTCAATTTTTCCATCATTTTGCAGTGGTAGAATAACAAACCTGTAGTTTTTCAAAATAAACTACAATTACTATTTTCTATAATGACTGGGCAGACTGGCTGTGATAGTGGTTAGATGGCTGGGACAGTTCTAGGGAGGTCCATATTCCAATTCCTTAGGTTATCTTTCACTAATCACTATCATCATCCTATCTAATAGGCTTGTTTTAAAGATAAAATTAAAAAGGAAATCTTACTCCTGCCAATTTACATCTACATCTAAGCAGTTTTTTTTATTCAAATCAATTTTATGATAATCACAATTGGGACAATTGCTTAATGTAGTCATTAAGCAAATCACATGGTCATTACATTAATACAGCTTCTCCCAATAACTTTTGTTTGTTGGAAGACCCTTGAGAAGATCGCAAATAGTGATCATGTGACCCCTGGATGCTGCAACCATCATAAATACATGCTCATTGCTAGCACTTGAATTTTGATCACATGACTGTGGGGACACTGCAACAGTTATAAGTGTAAGGACTGATTGCAAGTCACTTTTTTTCAACATCGTTGTAACTTCAAATAGTTGCTAAATGAATGGTTACAAGTTGAAGACCTATCAGTAGTTACAGTTTTTTCTATTATTATAAAAAACATTCCCTTATTCTAGATATCTAAAAAAAAATTGAATGACAAGGGAATAAACCAATTGCTCTCTCACTATGCCTGTTTTGAGAGAATTCTACCTTTGTTCTTAATATTACAGTTGAAGTATCAGAACAGTAACCAGAATAATAGACTCAGGCAGTGTTGTTATATATATCAAGTTGAACCCATTGCCAGAATAACAGCTCAGTTAATGCCACTAACTGATATTCATTAGTTTCCTTTAGATACTCACAAGAGATTCAGGCAAATTTTATAAAACTGTTATTTTTAAAAATAACAGTTTGTTTAAATCACATTGCCAGAAAATGAATGGAAAAAGTTTTAGTATCAGCCCAAAGATTTTAAAAAAACATTTTACTAACCATCATCCACAATCCAGTCATCATCCTGGCGTTCTCTGACAATCTTAGAATATTGTTCTTCGTCAATTTCATCATAAATACCTGTAAATTCCTCAACCTACAAAAAGAAAATAATTACTGTAACTTTTATAAAAACAAAGAAAATAGGATTGATATTCTGACATTATTGGGATATTTATTTAAATAAATATCTAATATTTAAATAAATAGCCTAACCAAGCTGTAGCAACGTTCTGACCTTAGCTGATCTCAGAAGCTAAATAGAATATATTTGGATATAGAACCATTTTCAGATTCCAGATTTATTGTCCAAATTAAGAAATGTGAAAAAATAACCAAAAAACCACAGCTAATTGTTTCAATTACACTGCCATGAAAAACATTAGATGCAATCATCAGGAGTCAACTTGATGCTTACAGGGCATCTTTTTATATATACAAATAAGAGACCTATACTTAGTAGTAGCTTCATTCTCCTACACTCTTCACTTATGACTCTCAACATTCAAGGCAGCATGAATCCAGCTGTAGGGGGATTGGTGCTACCATCCATCTTAAAGAATTCCTAAAACTGGGTTAATAAATAAATGTAGATAAATTCTCATACAAAAATATGTGTGGACACATTCACTCATAAAACAATATGGTAATGACATGCTTACATTGATTTAAAAAGAAAAAGAAAACTGAAATTAGAGCAACTTTTTAATTACCTCATATTTTATTTTCTCACCAGCCTTTGCCTTCCTCAGCTGCTCCAGAGCTTCTTGCCTTCCTTTTTTAGATTTTTTCTCACGACGCAAACGTGAAGATGCAAGATTTGCAGTATTTGTTGTTTCTGAAAAACAGAATTGATAAACAGTATTAAAAACAGCATGTGGGAATTAATTAACAGACACAAAGACACAAGGTGAAAACTTTGATAATAAATATCAGTGTCAATGAAAAATAAAAGATCTGTTGATTAGAATTCTACCTATTGAAACTACAAATAAACAAAATGCTGTGAATTAACATAACTTATTTTAAATCATCAAATCTTAAATTTAAAAAGGAAATGCTCTGTATAAGGAAGTATTTCAGTGTTTCAATGTATTAATAAATCAAATATATTTTGTAATTAAATGTATTAAGATACTACTTTTTGCACTTTTTCAGACTTCTTTTCCTACAAGCCTACAGAAGAGTCAAGATCTTGTGGAAGAAATATCCATCGGGTTCAGTTCCAAGGCACTGGAGTCAAAATGGATGCTGGAGGCTCATTGGAAAGAGGGTCCATTTATTGATGAACAGGACATTTGTGGTCCGGATGCAGCTGACCAAAATGAGTTGAGAGTGAGCGGTTTTTATATCTTCTCTTGGGCTTTGCACTTGAGCTTCCTGTTCTTGTGCAAGAATATGCATTCTATTGGCTGTTGTCAGATTCCATGGGGCCATGTAGGGATTATGTAGGGGTCATAGCTGGCTCTTTATAGGCAAAGTACAAATCCTAGGTGTTTGTTTGAGCTAAGATTCTGAGGGTGATGCAATATCTGAAAGGGTGTTGGGTAATTCCTATTGTGGCAAAATGGCTTTGTCCTGGTTTGTCTCTTGGGTGAGGGTATTGGCTTATGAATAGAGTTATCTAGTTGCAAAATGTTCTTATATTTCTTCAACAATATGCCTATGAGGATAAGTGATTCAGCTGCAACAATAATCATCTACTTATAGATTCACCTACTATCTTGTCATTACCTAGTTCAGTGGTGGGCAACCCGCGGCTCGTGAGCCACATGCGGCTCTTTACACCCTTTAATGCGGCTCTTCTGTGTGCCGGGTGCCCGCTCCCCTCCCTCCTCTTGGGCTTCGGAGGGAAGCTTCTGCAAAAGCCCGGGCGAGTGACAACCAATTTTGGTCCTATGACTGCAGAATGCTGCAAAATACCATAAATGCAGGCCAGTTGTTGTGATTGGAACACTCAACAAGGTGACCACAGTGTGTGTGTGTGTGTGAGAGAGAGAGAGACAGACAGACAGAGAGAGGAACAGAGAGAGGGAGTGAGGGAGGGAATCAGAGAGAGACTGACAGACAGACACACACACACACACACAGAGACAGAGGGGGAGGGAGAGAAAGATAGACAGACAGAGAGAGAGACACACACAGAGTGAGTGATTAAGTGAATGAGTGAGAGACAGACACACCCACATACACAGAGTGACAGAGAGAGAGGAAGGGAGGGGAGAGAGACAGAGGGAGAGACAGAGACAGACACACACACACACAGTGAGTGAGAGACAGACAGACACACACACACACACAGAGTGACAGAGATGGGGGAGGGAGGGAGAGAGAGACAAAGAGCCAGAGAGAGAGAGAGAGAAAGAAAAAGAAAAAAAGAAAGAAAGTGGGAGAGAGAGATGAAATTAAGAACAACAACATACAAACCTGACTTACTCAAAGTATCCAAGGAAATGCAAGGCCAATGTTCACATTAGTGGTTGTGACTTTGTCAGTCAATGTCAGGATGTAATTTTCTCTACATTGTAAGGCAAAGTTTACGGAATTTAACGTTATCAATAAATAATATCGTTCTAAAGTTTTTGTTTTATTAGTTGTGTTATTTGTATCCTCCCAACCTATGTGGATATTTGCATGCAGAATATTCTCAATAAAAACTTATTGAAACTAAAAACAGTGTACCATCCTATGTATTTTCGGTTTTAAAAATGTGGCTCTCAAAGTAAATTTCAATCGTGGTTTTGGCGAGATTTGGCTCAGTTGAAAAAAAAGGTTGCCCACCACTGACCTAGTTTCATCTCAAAAGCTTGTCTTGAAATTTTTTTTTGTTCTTTCAGCCTTATATTACAACTGCAGAAATATAGTTTTAATGCATCTGAAGAGCCTAAGAAACTATCATTCACATAAAAATGACAAATTTGAGTCTTTAGTGAGAAAAGCAGCCAAAAAACCACTAGAAGAAAAGTAGAATTAAAGACTGCACACCTTTGCACAATCACTTGACAATAAATATCTAGCTAGATGACAGTGCTTAGTCAATTTTGGCTTGAAAAGCAGAGCAGATTCAGAAGTAGTTAATATTTGGATGGAAGACAAAGAAATACCAAGATAACAGGCTAGAGTTGAAAAAAATGTCAGTCGAAATAATGGAAAATGAAAAATCACTTCCTTATTATTGTCATTAAAACTTCACAGATACATTATATAATTCCCAAAGACTGAGCTCTCAGAGGCTTTACTTTGAAAGTAAGCATCACCAATGTCAGTAAGAATTACTCTAGGCCCATATAAACATTCATGGAGCATCACTGAAAAGATTTGAGAGATTTTAGAAATTGGACTTATGTCACAGAAATTCCTAAATTCCTTTAAAAATCCTGTTTTTAAAAAAAGATTTCACTGGCACTCATTCTGAGAAGCAAACCTCCATGAAACCACTGCAGTGTATTCTTCAGTAGCACTAAATGAGATTACAACTGAGACAGTAAAATCGTTTATGCTTTCAATAGAGAGATATAAGCAATAAGGCTTGAACCAGAGCCACTATTTATCCTGAATTTGGAGTCAAAATATTTATTTTCCAGACACAGCTGCTACTGTTCCGCTGCTTTCTTCCTTTCGGAGATTCGGCTTATGCCCACCACCATCTAAATCTTCCATTCACTTCTACCAACAATCTCTCTGTCCTTTGTTAGCAATCCTCCGGTTTGAGACTTTCCTCCGCCACCACCTCACCCCACATCCCGAGGCACGCTAACCTCCATGGTAATCGTCGTTATGCAGACGCTCGCTCAGCTCCATAATGAAGGTGGGGGGGGGGGATCTGTAGAAGCGCGGGTCGCAGCTCCCTCCCAAACCAGATCTCAACTTCACGCTCTCGCGCCAAAGCACCTAAAAGTGGCGCGAGAAAAGAAACCCAAGTGCCCCGGCTGGCTGAACAGCCAATTAGAAGGCAGATGACGATATTCCTTTTTCCTATTCCGCTTCAGGGTGGGAACAGGAAGAGGCAGTGTGGGGGAGCCGGCTGTTTCTGGAGAAAGGAAAGCGGGCGCAAAATAATACGGGAAACTATCGTTGTTTTCTATATAGTTTTCTATATTCGTGATGTCTTGGAAAAATGACACGGACAGCTGAGGAGGAGGAATAAAGGAAGGAAGCTTCTGACTTGCCATAAATCAATAGAAGAAGAGCTTATCTAAAATGGGGCAGGAGCAATGAAATTGACAAATACGAATTGTTCATTTTCTGGCATGGGCTCTGAATTTAAATATGTTATTCAGAAGCAATATTGCAAATGATAAAATTGTGTCCTTACTACTATGGGTCTGCTCTTTTAAATTGTCCCACCCACTCGCGGGCTAAAATCGCAATGCTAAAGGAAGATGTGAGATTTGTAAATACATTAATTACCTACTCTTATATGTCTCTGATATTTCACTCTTTTAATCATTTGAAATGTGCATGTGAAATTTAAATTACAACATTTGACCTTTACATTGATTTGAATCTATCATGTTTTTTTATATACTGTAAACTGTTCCAAAGAATTTGATAATTAAAGGTTCCCCTCACACATATGTACTAGTTGTTCCCAACTCTAGGGGGCGGTCCTCATCTCAGTTTCAAAGCCGAAGGGCTAGCACTGGCCGAAGATGTGTCTGTGGTCATGTGGCCAACATGACTAAGCGCCAAAGGCGCACAGAATACTGTTACCTTCTCAGCAAAGGTGGTTCCTATTTTTTCTACTTGCATTTTAAACTGCTAAGTTGGGACAAGTAAGGGGAGCTCACTCTGTTACGTGGCGCTAGGGATTTGAACTGCCTACCGTTCTGATTGACAAGATCAGCGCATTAGCCACTGAGCCACCACATCCCTAAAGAAATTAGTACAGATGTATAAAATAAATAACTGTAGGAAGGAAATGGGAGGAATTTACCGCCACTAAAAGGGGGAAAAAAGGATAAAATCCTAAATTCAGAAAAAAGGCTAGAAGCTTTGTAGGAAAAACAGGAAACATTGGAATAGAAAATCATTTAAATAGAAATAAAAACAGACAACTCAAGAAGAAAGACCAGAGTAATTTACATTCCAATATAGTGGAGGGAAAAACAGGAAATTCAGATACAAGAGGAGATCCGGCCAAGGTGACAAGGCAAAAGGTGCCAAAGACAGGTTACAGAAACAAGAGGAGATGGTAAAGATGACAAAGAAGGAAGAAAAAAGGTGCCAAAGACAGGTTATAAAGATAGTATCAGTTTTGGGAAACGTACTTGGGGCAAATAAAATTAAAATTACAAACACAAACTAGCAAACACCTCCTTGCCAATCAAAGAGTAAAACAGGAATGAAACCATTAACACAGGAATCACATAAAAGCCAGAATCATTAACACAAAGCTACAAAAAAAGTATATCAGACTTCAAAGTTCCGGTTGTTTTCCGGGTGCGATTCAAGGTATTAATTATGACCTTTAAAGCACTCCATGGCTTAGGCCCAGGGTACCTGCGAGACCACCTACTGCCACCAGTAGCCTCCCACTGTCCAGTACGATCCCACAGAGTTGGCCTCCTCAGGGTGCCGTCGGCCAGGCAGTGTCGGCTGGTGACCCCCCAGGGGGAGAGCCTTCTCTGTGGGAGCGCCTTCCCTCTGGAATGAGCTGCCCCCGGAGTTTCGCATAATCCCCGACCTCCGGTCCTTCCGACGCGCCCTAAAAAGTTGGCTTTTCCAGCAAGCCGGCCTGGCCTGTTAATTTTAACTTATTTTAAATGTATTGTTTTTTTTTTAATTCGGTTTGTTTTTTTGGATATGGATTTAATTTTTTTTTAACTTTTGGGATGTGTGTTTTTTAATGTTGTACGCCACCCTGAGTCCTTTTGGAGAAGGGCGGCATATAAATACAAACAAACAAACAAAGGTATAAAATATCTAGTCAATCCCAGTTTAGTAGCTAGCCCAGGAACGGTGTCCTTGCTGCTTGTACCTCCCTCCTGAAAAATAAAATACCTGGCTTCCACACAGCTGTTCAAATTATTTTTCACTCTTCCCGGCAGGAAATTCGAACCTAGCAAAGGAAGATTTGAAACCTTCCAACATTACATAGTGTTTAAAACACACCTCATCAATCTCTTTGCTATATGGTTATTATATATATTTGCTATTAGCTTCATTTATATAATGAACATTAAGGGAAAGAATTGACACACACAAATCAGATCACTATTTAATTATACAGACTAAACTGACACTGGAACCATTTTGGCTTTCTAGTCGGTCCTTAAACTTATGAATAATGTGCATTTTCATTAATGTTTCATTTCAATCAAAATAAACGTGTATTGGGACAACATTGCTCAATTAGCTTAATTTTCTGAATTTACATAATAAATTAAGATAGAAACAACTGACACTGACTGGATTTAGCACAATATTCTAGACCCATGATGGCGAACCTATGGCACGCGTGCCACAGGTGGCACGTGGAGCCATTTGTTAGGGCACGCAAGATGTTGCCCTGTTAACTCTAGCATGTGTATGCGCGCTAGCCAGCTGACTTTGCCCTTCTTTTTCATGCAACGCGCAAAAACCGGAAGTAAGGGAACTGACTTCAGGGAAGCCTCCTGAAGCCTCCAGAGGGAGAAAAACGGCCCTACGTGCAAACCGGAAGTCACCGTTCCTGAACTTCCGGATTGCCCGTACGGCCGTTTTTTGTCGTCCTGAGCTTTCAGGGAAGCCTCCTGAAGCCTCCGGGGCGGGGGAGGCTGTTTTCGCCCTCCCCAGGCTCCTAGAAAGCCTCTGGAGGCTGGGGAGGGCAAAAAATGAGTCAATCGTGAGCCAAAAGCGGGGGGAGGGGGGCCACACGCACATGTACGCGGGGGGGTGTCGCATGCATAGTATTATGGATGTGGCACGCCTGCACATGAGATTCCTGTGCTCCCTCTGTTTTTGGCACACAATCCAAAAAAGATTAGCCATCACTGATATAGATGATATAGCTATAACTGCCTAGGTAATATACACAAAGTGCAGGGCTTATATCTAGATTGTTTTCCCCCATCTTTGACTTAGATTCCTGTTGTACTGGCTTCTGCATGGAGAAAACAGGCTGAAATTAAAGTGCAACAAAATGGAGTTGACACGAATATTATCACTGGACAAGCTTGCAATGTCTTTGAAAGAACCGATTTAGGATTTGAGGATATTTCTGAACTTATGGCTCATGCTGGAGCAGCAACTAGAAGACATGGGTAAAGGTCCAACTTCTGCTGCCACTACAACTAAAGCTGATGGTAGGAATATATAACACTAACACTGCAGGCTCTGCATTGGTTACTATTGGATTATGTTGGCTTATGTTCAATTTAAAACACTTTTTTGACCTACAAAGGCATTTAGGACTTGGTACCTGAGTACCTGCAAGACTGCCTGTTTCGACCTGAAGAATTTTGAACTACCAATTCATCTATGGAATTGTTCCTTGTAGTTCCACACTTTGGGGAAGGGAAGGAGATGAAGCCAAGAGGCACAATTTTTCAGTGGAAATTCAGGTGCTCTGGAATAGTTGCTCAACTATGAGATCAAATTAGTCCTGCAGTGATAACATTTAGAAAAATGCTTAAAATGGAATTTTTCCAGCAAGTGTTTTGCGGAGTTTATGGTTTATCCCATCTTTGATTCTTTTTATTTATTTTTTGCCTATATTTTTGTGATTATTATTGAAATGATCAATTGGTTTGTTTTAATGATGATTGCATAATTGACATTGTTATGTTTAATGTTCTGTAAATGTTTTAATTATTTTTCTTCTCCTGAAAACTTCTTTTTTTAAAAAAAAACATTTTTTTATTTGTATTATCTTACATACAGTTAAAGTACCGTATTTTTCGCCCTATAAGACGCTCCGGAATATAGGACGCACCCAATTTTAAAGGAGGAAAATATAGAAAAAAAAGATTCTGAACCAAATACTGTAGTAAAAAACCATGTAACATATTAAGAACTATCTTTACTCTCATTAACAGTTAGTAAAGTCAGTAAACAGTGAATCTAGTGGTCTCATACCCCCTCATATCTCATCTGGTGGTCTCTAACCCCCTCATATGCATCTGGTTTGAGTGAATGCTGCTGGAAAGGAGATTGTAAAAAGGAGATCGTTCCTCTTCCCTTCCTCCCCCCCCCCCCCATCTCTCCGGATTCTCAGGAAGCAAAGCCTTTGAATCAAGCTTGATCGTATCCCTTTCTAGGTTTTTAACTTCCCAATCTAGCGTTCTGAGAAAAGCTTTTGTAAAAAGGAGATCGTTCCTCTTCCCTTCCTCCCCCCACCCCAATCTCTCCGGATTCTCAGGAAGCAAAGCCTTTGAATCAAGCTTGATCGTATCCCTTTCTAGGTTTTTAACTTCCCAATCCAGCGTTCTGAGAAAAGCTTTTGTAAAAAGGAGATCGTTCCTCTTCCCTTCCTCCCCCACCCCCAATCTCTCCGGATTCTCAGGAGCCTTAAAGCAGCGCCTCCTTAAACCAAAGCCTCTGAGTAACTGGGAAAGAAAGGCGTGCTTTTCGGGCGGCAGTTTTCGGCAGGTTCCAAGCGCGGCTTTCTTTCCCAGTTACTCAGAGGCTTTGGTATACTCGGAGCTCACCCTCCTCCTCCTGCAAGCGAAAGGTGCCTCAGAGATTCGGGGGGGGGGCAGCTCAGGGGAGACAATGGCCATAACCACTCACCAGCAATGTGAGGAGCCGCTGCCCCCGCCCCCGCCTAAGCCCTCCCGGGAGCCCAGCCGAGCGGGAGCTCTGAAAGCGAAACCTCTCTCCTTTCCAGCCATCACGCTCTCTGCAACGCCCGCTTTGCCTGCCCCATTTTTAGATGACCCAGGTGGCTACATTCGGCTTACAAGACGCACTCAGATTTTTACCCTCTTTTTTGGAGTAAAAAAGTGCGTCTTATAGGGCGAAAAATACGGTATATATTCACATAGTTATAATTCTGAGCCTGGTGCCAAAGCCAGTGATGGACACTAGACATGAAGTGCAGGTTTTCTGATTGCTTTTTATTGGAGTACTCCAGGAAAAGGGTTCCTGGTCAAAAGGCCAAGAACAAAGAACAAAGAATTAAGTAAGCTTTATACATTTTCACTAAAGGAGAAGGCGGGACAAGGTGAGATAACAAGAAATATCATCTAATAAACATTTTAGCAATAATTCTACAATTTGTCCTATTGGTCTCTAGCTGTCCCTATTCCTAAGCCTTAGCTAATGAATGCCCCAGAAGTTATCTAATACACATTTCAAGTTGTGTAATTACCCATAATTGCTACAAACTTTACACATGCATATTTCCTGTTGATAAGCATTCTTTGTTCTTGCCAGAAAGACACCCCAGAAGTCTTCCTGATTTACTTTCAAGTGTGTGCCATGACCTTGCTTTATCAGCCAGCCCATCAATCACTTTTACACATTTGTTTTCCCATATAAAAAATTAAATTATACTTTCTGGTTGCTTTGTTTAACATCCCGTACACCTATTTTGTATTATCACCACCCTACTTTTCCTTTCTTTTCTCCCACCTTCCCTTCTCTACTTTCTTCCTTCCTCCTCTTCTTTCCCTTCCCTTCTTCCCTTACCTCTCCCCTACTCCTCTCTTCTTCCCCTTCCTACCCTCTCTCCTTCTCTTTCTGTCTCTTCCAACCTTCATCTCCTTTCCTTTCCTCTTTCTTCCTTCCCTTTCCTTCTTTCTCTTCTCCTCTCCTCCTCTCTTCCTTTCCTTTTCTGTTGTTGTGGTTACCTCTTTTCATCTCTCAACTGGTGTATTTTCAGGATGGTATTCCCACAAGCCCATATATAATTTTATGCTTATCATTTCCCGTTCCCTTTTCTTCCTTATCATATCCTACCTATTTTTATCTATGTCTCATTCATGAACATATACTTGTGTGTTAATTCTTTCTTTTCTATTTTCCCCCTCTTCCCCCCTTTTCATCCATTAGCGTATCGTCTGAGTTCTATATCTTTCTCTTACTTTCTTTTCTAGATCTCTTTTTCTAACCAGTCATAGAAATGTCTCTGGTCTAAACTCTATATTTTGTTGTAGTATTTTTTCTAACCATGTTCTTATTTTAATCCAATAGTTCTTTGCTTCTGCACATGCCCACTACTTGTGATAATATGAGCCTGTACATTGTTGACATTTCCAACACTTCACTGGTTTACTTTTAAACATCTCTCTGGAAATTTGTTTACTTCTTTTTTTCCCTTTATTTCTCCTGGAGGCTGGGGAGGGCAAAAACAAATGAAAACAGGGTGTTTTTGCTCTATCCAGCCCCCAGGAGCTCTCTACAAACCTCCCAAACCGTGTCCATTTTTGCAAAAAACGGGATGTGCGGGGCAGGGTTTTGGAAGGCCAAAATTGGCTGTATTCAGTGTATAAGACGCACCCAGATTTTCACCCTCTTTTGGAGGGGGGGAAATTGTATCTTATACTCCAAAAAATATGGTATATCTCAACAAATTAAACTTTAACAATGACAGTGTAGAAAGTAGGCACCCACCCCTCTCCTAGAAGAATGAAATATTTTAGGAATTTGAGGAATATTTTTAAAAGGCAGGATAAAAAATTTCCCCTAAAAGAGAAATAAAAAATCTTAAGGGAGACAGAAACTCAGAGCCCCAGCTCCCTGCTCCCAGCAGATATCTTGTGCCCATTAAGAAAGATTGAGCCAGCCTATCTGCAAAAGAAAAGACCTTCAGATCCAGGATGAAGGGATTAAGACATGACCCTTCAGGACATAATAGGATTAACCCACCAAAACACACAGCTCACAATCTCTTAAGGACATTGCATCACTCTGAGAAACTTCAACCAAACTTAACTCAGACAATCTACAGAGCCAGCTATGTCCCCTACATAACCCCTACTTGGTCCCATAGGAATCTGACAACAGCCAATAGAATACATGTTTTCAGTGGTGGGCTTCAAATAATTTAACAACCAGTTCTCTGCCCTAATGACTGGCTGGGTAGGTGGGGCTGGGTGGTCATGTGACTGAGTGGGCATGGCCAACTTTATGTAACTCATGTCAAGGGATGCTTAGTCTCTCCCAGCCTCTCATGACCATGGGGATGCTGCAACAGTCATAAGTATGAAAAACAGTCATAAGTCACTTTTTTCCCAGTGCCATTGTAAATGTCAGGCATGCCTCCTTCAAAACCCAAGAAAGAAAACCCCCAACTCCATGGTTTTAGAGAAAAGGTTCTTTTACTGGGTTTGAAATGATAGCAACAAAAGAAAAGCAAGATCTGAGACTAAAGGCGGGAAAATTATATATTGAAAGTATTCCCAAACCCCTCCCCCCAAGGACCCAGGCTGAATGCCCAATCCCCAACCCCCATGTTGTCATGTGAGCTGCATCTTCAGGTGGCTGACAACACAACATAGACAAGATAGAAACAACCCAAAATTACAGGAGTGTTTACATCAATACCATCAAGGCTTATCAGGGTATTTGGAGTGAAACAACTGTAAAAGCTTTGGGAATCTGACATCTCGTTCGTTTACCCATTCAAATTGAGAGGAAGGGAAATATTTCCAGGCAACCAAGTACTGTACTTTTCCCCTATGTTTTCTGAAATCGAGAATCTATTTGATCTCGAAATGCTGCTCTCCTTCGATGAGGAGAGGGACAGGAGGCGGGGGTTAGTCTGATCGAAGTGAGGAGGTATGTTCAGGTTTCAGTACGCTAACATAAAACACAGGATGTATCTTCCTAAGGGTTTTGGCTAGCTCTAACTGTACCATGACTGGGTTCACAATTCTCACAATGGGGAAAGGACCTACATACTTAGGTCCCAGTTTCAACTACTGGGTAGTCTGTAGATACTTAGGGGAGAGGAAAACCCTACCCACAATTTGGTAGTCCTTCAGCATAGCTCTTTTCTTGTCTTTTATATGCTTGGTGAGCCTCATCTAGCGCCTTATGAGTGATGGGTCAGATGAATTGAAGCTGCTCAATCCATTCCACTAGGGAAGGGATTTGAGGCTTCTCCTGTGGCACAAAGTCCTGATTGGAAACCACTTTAAATGGGGTAAAGTGAGTGCTACTATGTATGGAGTTATTACAAGCGACCTCTGCAAATGGCAGTAAGTCAGCCCAGTTATCTTGCTGATAGTTTACATGAGAAGGAATGGAAAGTTTCCCTTCCCCCTCAATCGAGGTGTGGATCGCCAGCCCTCCTTGAAGCATATCTCAGATAAGAAATAAAAACCCGATAACATGTTCTAATTAAAACAAACTTTAATATGAAAATAAAAATAAAACAAATCTATCTAATTGTTACATTTTGGCAAGAGCAATTGTCGCCCACCTTCTTGGCAGACGAACAGAAGATCAGAAGTCTCTGGAATGTGTGATGTATTAAGAAACGTGTTAAGAAGCATGCACAGTAAATCATTGTCAGATAAGAAAAACTTCTCTACAGTATAACTCATAATAGAAGTTCAATTGACAAACCAAAATAACGTAGTGACATTACATAACACCTCAGGTACTGTTCTAGAACCAAGTTAATGCGTTCACAGGCCCTGTTAGTCTGAGGATGAGGGTGGAGCTTAGCCTTGGATGGAGGCTAACAACTTCAGGAACTCCCTCCAGAAGTGGGAAGTGAACTGGATCCCCTGCCTGAAATTATGCATTCAGGAACACTGTGTAACCTATACACATGTTGAATAAAAACAGTTTAGCCAACATTTTTGCTGAAGGAATCTTGGAGCAGGGTACAAAATTCACCTTGGAGAACAAGTTCACGACCACCCAAATGACTATGTTTCCACTGCTCTCGAGTAAGTCAATGATGAAGTCCATGGATATCTCTTTTCAGGGAGCCTAGCAACATTCTGGAGTAATCCAGGTGGCTTTCGATGTGGCCTCTTTGCAGAAGCACACATAGGATAACTAGCAACATAGGCCTCTATGTCCTTTTTCAAAGATGGCCACCAGAACTACCGTTTAACTGAGTGTAATGTCTTCATGAACCCAAAGTGTTCAGCAGCTTTCGAATCATGGGCCTGTTGTAATACAACTCCCCTAAGATTGGCGGGAACATACAACGTAACACCCGCCCATGTGGGACCATCACGAACAGTACACTCATTTGAGTGGGACAGGAACCAGTCATCAGTTTTTAGCACTTCCTTCAGCTGCTCACTTAAATCAGTGGTTAGGACCAGGTCCACCTTTCTCTAGGTGTTGGTCACCACAGGACCAGCCAATTTCTTGGAGGGAATTACTGGGGAGTTTATTTCTGGCCATGTGCTATTATATTGGGGCAATCTAGATAGAGTATCTGCCATAAAGTTATTTTCCTCAGGAAGGTAGCATAGAGAAAAATTGAACTGATTAAAGTGTTGTGCCCAATGAACTTGCTTGGGCAACAACTTCCTGGTTTTTTTTAAGGCCTCTAGGTTCTTATGGTCTGACCACACCTCAAAAGGGTGTTTTGCCTCTTTGAGGCAATGCCTCCAGGTTACAGGGCCCATCAGACCGCAAAAGCTCCCATATTGCCCACCTCCTTTCAGTTTTGGTTAATTTTCAGGAAGTGTAGGCACAAAGTTGTAAAGTTCCAGCAGCATTAGCTTGAAGTAGTACTGCCCCCACAGCCATGACACTGGCATCAGCTTGGACAATGAAAAGGGCATCCATGTCAGGATGTTTAAGGACGGGCTTGGACGCAAACAATCATTTCAGTTTCTCAAAAGCAGCCTGGCACTCCATGGTTCACTCAAGGGGGCAGCTAGGCTTTGGCTTTGCCTCTCTGTTTGTCTTTAGGAGATTAGTAATGGGCAATGCAATTTTAGCAAATGAGGGGATGAATTGTCGATAAAAGTGGGCAAAGCCTAGGAAGTTTTGTAACTGCTTGCAGATGTGTGGGGGCACTTGCTCCATGACTACTGAGACTTTCTCTGGGTCCATTTTGATAGCCTCATGCAATATGCAGTAACCCAAATAGTCTTTTTTTCTGGTGAAATTCTCACTTTGACAATTTGGCATACAATTCAGCAGCTCTGAATTTTTTCAGGACTGAACGCATGATTTTCACATGTTCCTCCATGGTTTCAGTGTAAATAAGAATGTCATCAAGATAAACCAAAACCCCTTGTAAAGATGTTCATGCAACACCTCATTTATTGATTGCATGAACATAGCTGGGGCCCCTGTAACCCGAATGGGAGCATTCTAAACTGGAAACAACCCAAAGGGCAATTGAAGGCGCTTTTCCACTCGTCTCCTTCATTGATTCGAACTCTGCAGTAAGCTTCTCTCAAGGCCAGCTTAGTGAAAATTTTCCCTTTGGCCAGATGAGCTAACATGTCCTTTATCAGGGGAATGGGTAAACATTTTCTATGCAAATAGCATTACGGTTTTTGTAGTCAACACAGAAACAAAGAGAGCCATCTTTTTTTGCACAAAACAACACCGGGGCAGCCACCTGTGGCCTAGTTGGTTGGATGAAACCCCATTTTACGTTTTTATCAATAAAGTTTCACAATTCCTCCAACTCATGTGGGGTCATCAAGTAGATCTTTGGCTTAGGGAGTTTCACCCCTAAGAGGATTTCTATACTACAGTCGATGGGATGACGGGGTCAAAGCACATCCAAAGCCCTCTCACTGAATGCCTCCCTGAGGTCCCAATATTCCCTAGGGATTTTCTCCTCCCCAGCAATGCCTTCATTCACTACTGCTGCCAACCCCTTCACAGTTTTGGCTATATAGGGAGGTTTTCCAACCCCCTTCCCCAGCTGGGTGAACCAGATGCATAATGAACCCTTCCTCGAGTTCACATGAGGGTTCCATTTCTGGAGCCAGGGTAATCTGAGTAGGAGGTGCCATTCCATTCTGGGAGCTACAATAAAATTCAAAGTCTCTTGGTGGTCCCCCATCCACATCTCAACCGGTTCTGTCACAAAGCGGGCTGTTCCCCCACCAACTACTGACCCATCCAACTGGCAAAATGCTATGGGCACTTTCATTGTCCTCAGTCTCAGTCCCATTTTTCCCACCACCTCCGAACTAATTACACACCTGGTACAACCAGAGTCCAAACGGGCTAGCATCCTCCCTTGGAGACCAGATGAGGGCACCCTTAACTCTACTGGAATGGTCAGGGGGGCCACATGTTGACATACCAGGGGGTCATTGTTGGAGTCATTTTCACTTTCCCCTGTAGTGGTTGGAATTCCCAACTCCTCCAGGCCTGGAGGAGTGAACTCAATGACTTCCACACCTTTCAGAACCATTTTGTGGTTCTTTGCTGGCGGCTTCTCGACTCTCTTTCCTCTAGTTGAGGTTGGTTTGGAGCCAGGCTTGGTGAAGCAATCAGCAGCTTGGTGCCCCTCCATCCCACATCTGAAACATGCTGTTGACCTGGGCCTGGCTGCTAGCCTCCCTTCAGCAGCTCTAGGAGCCTCTTTCAAGGCAGAAGGGGACAGCTTGTTCCAGCTGCTGCTCCCCTAGTGCCGATTTCTGGTGAGGTCAATTTCCACATCTGCTGCCAACACATACCAGCGCTGAAGGTCTCAGGGGAGCCCTCGGGAACAACAGCTTTGGTAAACATCCTCATTGAGGCCATCCTTGTAATATTCCATCAGAGCCTCTTCGGACCACTCTTGCATGTGGCAAGCCAGCTTGTGAAACTCCTGGATGTATTCAGCCACAGATCTCCAACCCTGGTTCAGGGTTTTCATCCTGGTCCTAGCCTTATGCTAGGGGGTCTTTGAAATGCTCGGAGGGCCATCATAAACTGGTTGTAATCCCTCAGCTGTGGGAAATTCTCATTATGAAGGGCCACCATCCAATCAGCTGCAGTCCCTTTCAGGGCCGTGGTGCTACATCTCACTTTTGCTGATTCTGAAGCAACGTCCTCCCCATACTTCTGCATGTGATTCCAAACTTGGGCTAGGAAGAATCCCAGAGCTTTGGGATCACCTCCATATTTTTCTCCTAGTGGAGGAACCTTTGGAATTTGTCACCTCCTGGGGACTACCCACACACACACTGGGGGGGCTGGGCTGCCACCACCGCTTGAGCTCCGGTAGCCTGCGCTGGCCCTGGTTGAGCTCTAGGAATCACTTCTGGGTTGACAGAGGCTTCTGCTCAGCCTCCTCATTCGATAGAAAGCAAGCAAGATAGAGAATGACAGTGTCAGATCCCTAAAAGTGATACTGCCATTCAATTGGGGGGGGGGGGGGCTTGGAGTCAATTTATTGGCAGTGCCTATGACAACTGATATTTTACAACTAGTTTCCTGGTGCCAAAAGGCCTGAGATCCCATCACCTTTTGGGGAATGTTTATGATGGCCGTGTGGGATGTTTTACTTTAATGTCAAACGGAAGATAGCCATGGGAATGTATGTTTATTCGGCTCTCAGGGCAGTTGATAAAGGAAACATCTTCACACTTGTGAATTGGCTAGAATCTGCATTCTAACAAAGAGGAGGGGTCACTATTTCTTTACTTACTTTACTTTACTTTATTCGCACTTATAGACCGCCCCCTCTCCCAAAAGGGACTCAGGGTGGTGTACAGTCAATACATAAAAGATACATAACATAAATAATTAAATAATTAAATACTTAGATAGTTATGGAGGAGGTTAAAAGAAGAACTGTACATTAAAGTAAAGTATTTAAAATATAATTTTAAAAAACCCCTAAAAATACCCCGTAAGTTAAATTTAGAAATGGATCCCCTAAAATACCAGTTAAAATATATCTGCCAGGAGGTAGAAGTTATGAGTGTGCCAGGCCAGCTAATCGAAACAGGTGAGTCTTCAGTTTTTGTCGGAAGGAGCGGAAGTCGGTGGTGGTTCTAATGTCAGGGGGAAGGTCATTCCAGAGGGTTGGGCCCATCACAGAGAAGGCCCTACTCCTAGGCGTCGCCCGTTGGCATTGCCTGGTGGACGGCACCAGGAGAAGTCCCTCCCTGTGAGAGCGGATTCTACTTCATTGCCTAAAGGGATTCTGATATTGCTTTGACTTTAATGGTTTCTGTCAGGGGTAAATTGAGCCCTGTAAATTAACGAGGTATGAATCATGGCATTTCCTTGAAGCATACTTCTTAAATAAGCAAAATAAACCTGAGATATATTCTAAGAAAAACATTTTATTATAAATAAAGTAAAAACAAAATTTACTAAGCTAATGATTACATTTTTGGCAGAGTTCCTGTCTGCCTTGGCAGATGGACAAAAGAAAGTTAAAAGTAAAGTAAAGAAATGTGGAATGTGTGACATGCGTAGTGAAGCTGAGATATAAGAGTCAGTTCATTCTACCGTATAACTCAGAATGTAAGCACAGCTGGCAAACCAAATAAGAGCAGTGACACCCCTTCTTTTGCCATTTGAGCAGACATCAGGTACATCATCAAATAAAGCACATCTTCTTACGCAGATAATCGTGTTGAGCTGCTGGAAGCGGTTTGTTGAGCATGTCAGCAATTTGATCATGTGTAGATACATGTGTAGAACTCTTACTACACATGCCCAAGATGGTGTCCTATCGCGTTTGAGGAGAGCTTCGGGGAGATGATTGTCCTTCTTGGGGCTTGCAGGGGTACTCTATCCCATCGTTGGTTCCAGGTCCAGCTATGAGAACTTCCTGGGACCTCGGGGATACCCTTGAGCTGCGATGTCCTGCCTTGTAGCTGGAACATTGTGAGTGAAAATGGGGCAGTTGGCGGTGAAAGGAGAATGGAGAGCATCGGCGGCTGCCGGCGTGGACGGCGGAGAAAGGAGAATGGAGAGCATCAGCAGCTGCGGCGGGACGCCCGGCCTGGGGTCTCTGCAGCCAGCGTGTGTGTGGTTGACGGTGGCGGTGGGACGCCCGGTCTGGGGTCTCTGCAGGTGCTGCTCCCCACGCCGTGGTGTTAGCCCGGTTGCTCCCCCCCCTCCACCTTGCTTATGGACATGATAAATTGGATCAGCGGGGAGTGGCTGAGGTAGCTGGCATGGATATTAACGCCAGCGGAAGATGGCTTTGGTAGTTGACGTGGGCGTGGTTGGAGTGGGGGGATCCTTTGTTGTGCCCCCCCCGGTACCACCGCCATTGCCTGGGCCACCGTACTGTGCCATTTGGCCCCTCCTCCTGTGATATTGTGGACTGGATCAACGGAGTGCGGCCCTGGCAATGGATGTGGGTGTGGCTGGCATGGGCGGAGCTTGGCTGTTGGAGTTGGAGTTGGAGTGGCCGCCGATGCCACTGCTGTCCTCGTTGCCACCATCGCTGGCCGCTTCACCACCTCGCAGGTTGGTGTCTGCTGCAATTTTTTTTTATTGAAAAAGTTTTATACAAACAAATTTTCCCCCTTTTAACCCCCCCACCATACAGTATAAATCCCATACTGATACTATGCCCCCTCCCCTCCCCCCAAGCCCCCCCAAAAAATTCTCATTCGAATATTATACCAAATACTTTACCCCCTCCCCTCCCCCCGTCTAAAAGTAAATTACTCATTCACATATTGTACCCCCTCTCCTCCCAACAATCACAATATAAGTTTCTCTTAAAGTAATAATAGCCCATTAATCCCATCTTCTAAGCTAATTTAACATATATAAATCATAATATAAATTTCTCTTAAAATAACAATATTTCATTAATCCCTTCTTCTAGTTTATTTATACATATATATTTCCCCACCCTCCACCCTAACCCACCCCCACCTCCCACTCAACCCCCCCTGACTTCCGCTATACACCACTCTAACAATTCCAAGCATCCCATGTATTGTTTACTCTGATCAACTATCAGTCTAAACATTCTTACCTAAAGGCTACATAATACCTCCTAGTCTGGTATTTATTCTGTATATAATCAATCCATTTTACCCATTCCTGTGTATAATTCTCCTGCTTCTGATCTTTTAAAAAAGCTGAAATTTTTGCCATTTCGGCGAACCCCGCCACCTTCTGAGTCCATTGACCAATTGTCAGTAAAAAATCTTTCTTCCAATGTTGCGCAATCAACAACCTAGCTGCTGTGACCATATACAAAACCAATTTTGTTTCCCCTTTCGTAAAATCCTTAGCTATACCCAATAGAAACATTTGCGGAGTAAATTGTATTCTTTTCTTCAATACATTTTGCATAACCCACCATATTTTTATCCAAAAAGCTTTAACCTTGTTGCAGGTCCACCATACATGAAAAAAGGTAGCATCTAGGCACCCGCATCTCCAACATTTTGGTTGTATATTTGGGTACATGCATGATAATTTTTTAGGATCTAAATACCATCTGTAAAACATTTTATAAAAGTTCTCCCTTAAGTTCTGTGACTGTGTATATTTAACATTCTGAACCCATATTTTTTCCCACGTATCCAACATAACCAATTCATCAAAATTCTGAGCCCATTTGATCATGCAATCCTTGACCAGTTCACTTTCTGAGTCTCTTTCTAACAGTACATTATATATTCTTTAAACTTGTTTTGGGCCAGTCTCTTTTATTTGCTTGATCAGTTCCACTTCTTTATCCATAAAACCGACCCTACGGTCTTCTTCCCATCTCTTCTGTAGCTGTATATAATGTAACCAATTTAAAATAATTCCTTCTTCCAACAGTTGTTCCAAAGTTTTTAACTTCCATTCGTCCCCATCAGCGATAAGCACATCTTTGTATAAACAACCCCCGAGTGACTTAATATTCATAATCCCCATGGCGTCTGCAAGATCCAACCAAAGCGGTATTTTATAGTCCCAATTGGGCCGGTGCTTCTTCCATACTCTCATCAGGGCACTTTGGAGAACATGATTGTTAAACACTTTATCCACCCTATCTTCATAAAAAAGATATGCATGCCATCCCAGAACAAGATCATGGCCTTCTATATTCAGCAATTCCATTTTTGTTTTCCCAAACCAATCTGCTACATGCGTTAATACCACAGCTTCATAGTACAATCGAAGGTTTGGGAGTCTAAGGCCGCCTCTTTCGCGAGTATCTTGCATAATCTTCATCTTTACTCTCGGTTTTTTCTCCTTCCAAACAAATTTATTTAATGTTGTTTGCCAATTTAACAAAGTTTTATCTGATTTAAGCATCGGTATCATCTGGAATAAAAAGATAAATCTAGGTAGAATGTTCATTTTAATTGCTGAGATCCTTCCAAGCAAGGACAATTGTAACTTTTTCCATACTTCAAGATCTTTCTGGATCTTTTGCCACAACACTTCATAATTATTTAAAAAAAGTTTTGTGTTTGATTCTGCAATTTGTATTCCTAAATATTTGACCTTGGAGACTATTTCAAAGCCTGCTGAACTTACAAGTCTCTTTCTTTGAGTCTCTGTCATGTTTTTAACCATCATTTTCGTTTTGTTTTGATTTAGTCTAAACCCAGACACCATGCCAAATTCTACTATGATATTTTTCATCTGGATTATTGACTTCAAAGGATGTGAAAGGGTAACAACCAGATCATCGGCAAATGCTCTAGTTCTGTATTCCTTTTGCCTGATAGTTATGCCATCTAAGGATTTTGAGTCCCGAATTGCGTTCAACAAGACTTCCAAAGTTAAAATAAATAACAATGGAGATAATGGGCAACCTTGTCTTGTGCCTTTTTGTATCTCGAAAGTTGTTGACAAATTTCCATTAATAATAAGTTGTGCATTTTATTGCTGATAAATTGCTCCAATCGCCTGCCGAAGTCGTGGTCCCATATCCATCTTTTCCAAAGTCTTGGTTAGAAAGTTCCAATTCACTCAATCAAAGGCCTTCTCTGCATCCAAGAAGACCAGCACTGCAGAGATCTGCTTATTCTTATCAAGATAATCAATTAAATCTATGAGTTGCCTTACATTCTCCTTCATATGTCTGCCTTCAATAAATCCTGCTTGATCATGATGAATAATCTCTTGGATAACCGGCATCAGTCTGTTGGCTAGTACCTTAGCAAATATTTTATAATCTGTGTTCAGAAGAGATATCGGCCTGTAATCCTCTGGTTTCTTAGGGCCCTCTTTATCTTTAGGTATCAATGAGATAAAAGCCGCTTTCCATGAGGGGTGTATTTTACCTCCTTGCTGTATGTTACAAAATAGTTGTGTAAGATATTCAATCATTTCCAGTTGTAAAGTTTTATAGTACATTGCAGTCAAACCATCAGTCCCTGGAGCCTTAGCTAGTTTAAGTTGATTTATAGCTAAAGTAATCTCATCAGCAGTTATCAGACGTTCCAAATTTGCCTTTTGAAGCACAGATATTTTAGTAACCCTTTTTCCTTCCAAAAAATCATCTACTGACTTATTCTGTATATTATCCTGTACATATAGCTTAGCATAATAGTCCACAAATGATTTTTAATCAAATCTTGTTGATATACCGTCTTTCCTCCATACTCAATTCTATCAATAATTCTGTCATTCGTGTTCCTTCTCAAAGTATAAGCCAACCACCTACCAGGTTTATTAGCGTTAGCAAAGGTGTTATGTTTAGCAAATTGTAAGTTAGTTGCTGTTTGTTCTGCTATAAGCATTTGAAATTGATCTTTCAACAGCTTTAGCGCCATCTGGAGCACCTCGTCTTTCGGGTTTGCTATAAGCAGCTGTTCCTTACTTTTTATTTCATCTTCCAATTCCATTCTCCTTTTCTGTCTAATTTGTTTATGTTTGAAATTCATATGTATCAGGACCCCACGCATGTAAGCTTTACTTGCATCCCAAACTGTTTCAATGGGAGTACCCTTATTCATGTTAAAACTGAAAAATTCCTTCATGTGTTTTTTAAGTTCATCAACATTTTTTTCGTATCTAAATAAATTTTCATTTACTCTCCAAGACCTTCTTGGCCTCTTCCCTAACTCAATTTGTAACCACACCGGGCTATGGTCAGTAAGTGTCCTGGAGAATATCTTGGTTTTCTTAGCTTTAGGAAGTAGATCCGGTGTTAACAAAAAGAAATCAATCCTTGAAAAGGATTTATGTCTATCTGAGTAAAAAGTTTAGTCCATCTCATTTAGATGCTGTATCCTCCAAACATCTTTTAATTTCAAGTCATCTTGTAGGTCAAAAAAAGCCTTTGGTAGTTTGGTAATGAATTTGGTCATTGTTCTCTTATCTATCCTTGGCGAAATCACTCCATTCCAGTCTCCCATAATTAAAATACTCTTAAAATTCCAATCTAAGATTTTTAAATGAAGCATCTTGTAAAAACTTTCTTGTAGTTTATTAGGTGCATAAATTCCTACAACCAAAATAGCACCAAAGTCTGTATCAAGTTCAATTGCTATATATCTACCACTGTCGTCTGCTGCGATTTTGACAGCTGGCCGTTGCCCTTACATATTGTCCTCAACACCAACTATTTTTATGATGGACATAAGCTTCCCACTACCCCCTTGAATACTGCCAGCTGCCCCCCACCATGGACATGTCATCTCCTCATTCCATCTCCCCGTGATGTCATCCCGTTTGGTTGATGCCACACTCTCCTCTATGTTATACTGCAACAGAACTTTATTCTCTCTGGGAACTCCCCCTTTCCCGGGGATGGCCTTCTGGCCTATCAAGGCACTTCCTTAATGATGGATCTTGGGATCCTGAGAGGTGGCATGCAAAGAAGAGATTTCTTAGGGGTTTTTTACAGGGGTTTTTAAACCAAATTTTAAGGGCGGGAAGGGGGGTTGATTTGGATGGCTCAGACAGGCTTGGGGGGAGTCTGCCAGGGCACAAGCCAGAGCTAACTAATGGGCGCGGGTTGGGAGTGCTGGGAAGGATTGGGATTCTGGGGGAGACATTAAGCCATTCCATTGGGGGTTCACCATCTCTACTGTTTGTGGGAGAGGAAGATATGGTGAGGGCCGAGGGCCAAATGATGTTCGGAGGACGCAGGTTTGCTGTTTAAGAGCGATCGTGCGTTCCGACCCTCATTGCCCTTCTCGCACCACCAGGTGCTCGGGATTACAGGACCCTGGTCTCCGGCTGGTGTTGCTTAATGCCAGGTCCGTGGTACATAAGGCTCCCCTCATTTACGACCTCATACAAGAGGGTAGAGCGGACCTGGCATGCATTACGGAGACCTGGTTGGGCCATGAGGGGGTGTTCCCTTTAGCGAACTATGCCCACCAGGCTTCCGGGTGTTTCACCAGCCAAGAGCCCAGGGCAGGGGCGGGGGATGGCAGTGGTAATTAGGGAAAGTCTCAGACCTCAGGAGGTCACTGTGCCTCAGATAGGTGGGTGTGTGTCCCTTTTTGTGAAGTGGGGCCTTGGAGCACAAGTGGGCCTTTTTGTTACGTACTTGTCTCCCTGCTATGTTTCATCGGCCCTGCCAGAGCTGCTGGATGTGTTAGCTGGATTGACAGTTGATTTCCCCAGGCTTATGGTCCTGGGGGATTTCAATCTGCCTTCCATTGGCGAGACATCCAAGTCAGCTCGGGAGTTCATGGCTTCCATGACGGCTATGGACCTAACTCAGTTAATTCAAGATCCCAACCATAATGGGGGACACACGCTCGATCTGATTTTTGTCTCTGGGCAGTGGATGAATGATTTAGATTTAGGGAATATTTCTATTCAACCCTTGTCATGGTCTGATTATTTCCTCATCAGGCTTGACTTCCATACTGCTACCCCTCGCCGCAGGGAGGCGGAACAGACTAGATGGTTCCGCCCCAGGCACCTGATGGACCCCGAAAGGTTCCTGATGGAGCTTGGGACTTTTCCTGAATCCCTTGCTCACAACTCGACTGAAGCCCTAGTGGAAGCCTGGGATAGGGCGGCCACTGGGGCCTTGGATCGCGTTGTACCTTTGTGGCCTCTGACCTGGTGTAGATCCCGGGTGGCTCCCTGGTTTACCAAGGAGCTCTGGGAGATGAAATGCCGGAAAAGATGCCTAGAGAGTGGCTGGAGGGCCAGCCGGTCCGAATCTGATCGAACACTAGTAAGAATTCATATTAAATCCTATTTAGTGGCGATAAAAGCGGCAAAATGGCAACATTTTTCTGCTCTTATTGCGTCCGCAGATAACTGCCCAGCCGCCCTGTTTAGGGTGACCCGCTCCTTACTTAACAAGGAACTGGGGAAGACCCCTTGCAGGGTAGGGCTGAAGAATTTGTTCAGTATCTGCAGGATAAAATCGCTCAGATCCAGACAGGCTTGGACTCTGACTGGGTAGATTTGGGCGAGCCGATGGGGATGAATCTTGTGGAGACAATCTGGGATGAGTTTGACCCTGTGACCCCCGAGGCCATGGACAGGATTATGGGGAGACTCAGTGCTGCCACTTGTGTGCTGGACCCGTGTCCCTCTTGGTTAGTTTCGGCTTCCCGGGAGGTGACAGGAGGCTGGCTCCAGGCAATTACGGACGCTTCATTGAGAGAGGGGTTCTTTCCCACTGCCTTGAAGGAGGCGGTGGTGAGGCCTCTCCTTATGAAGCCTTCCCTGGACCCAGCTTCTTTAGCCCACTATCATCCAGTCTCCAACCTTTGCTTTGTAGCAAAGGTTGTCAAGAGTGTGGTAGCATGTCAGCTTCCCCAGTACCTGGATGAAGCTGTCTACCTGGATCTGTTTCAGTTGGGTTTTAGGCCCGGGTACACCATGGAGACGGCATTGGTCGGGTTGGTCGATGATCTCTGGCAGGCCCGGGACCAGAGCTGCTCCTCTGTCCTGATCCTATTAGACCATTCAGTGAGAGGGCTTTGATTGGAGGGCAGGGATCGACCCCCAGGCGCGTCACTTGTGGGGTGCCCCAGGGGTTGGTTCTCTCACCCCTCCTGTTCAACATATATATGAAACCGCTGGGCGAGATCATCCGTGGTTTTGGGGTACGGTATCATCAATATGCTGATGGTACCCAACTTTTCATCTCTACCCCAAACCACCCAAGCGATGCCCTCGACATGATGTCCCGATGCCTGGAGGCTGTGCGGATCTGGATGGGGAGGAACAGGCTCAAGCTCAATCCCTCCAAGAATGAGTGGCTGTGGTTTCCGTCATCCCGATTTGTACATCATGTCCCATCTTTGATGATAGGGGGAGAAATTTTAGCCCCCTCAGAGAAGGCTCGCAATCTGGGAGTCCTCCTGGATACGCGGCTTAGTTTAGAAGAACACCTGATGGCCGTGATCAGGGGGGCTTTTACCAGGTTCGCCTGGTACGTCAGTTGCGCCCTTCCTGGATCGGGATGCTCTGTGCACAGTCACTCATGCCCTCGTCCTTTCTCGCCTGGACTACTGCAACGCTCTCTACATGGGGCTGCCCTTGAAGAGCACCCGGAGGCTTCAGCTGGTTCAGAATGCGGCCGCGCGGGTTATCATGGGGGTACCTAGGTACTCCCATGTTACACCCCTTTTAGGCGGCCTGCACTGGTTGCCGGTTGTTTTCCGGGTGCGATTCAAGGTATTAATTATGACCTTTAAAGCACTCCATGGCTTAGGCCCAGGGTACCTGCGAAACCACCTACTGCCACCAGTAGCCTCCCACCGTCCAGTACGATCCCACAGAGTTGGCCTCCTCAGGGTGCCGTCGGCCAGACAGTGTCGGCTGGTGACCCCCAGGAGGAGAGCCTTCTCTGTGGGAGCGCCTTTCCTCTGGAATGAGCTGCCCCCGGAGCTTCGCATAATCCCTGACCCCCGGTCCTTCCGACGCACCCTAAAAAGTTGGCTTTTCCAGCAAGCCGGCCTGGCCTGTTAATTTTATCTAATTTTTTAAATGTTATTGTCATATTAATTGGGTTTTTTTTTTTTTATATTTATCTAATTTCCTTTTAACTTTTGTGATATGTGTTTTTTAATGTTGTACGCCGCTCTGAGTTTTTTGGGAGAAGGGCGGCATATAAATCCAATAAAACAAACAAACAAAACAAACAATATTGCAATTTAACAAAACCTTGTTTAACTAATTGTTTTATGTTTTGATAATGGATGTCAATGTGTCTGGACCTAGAACCTGTGAAATGTGACTCAGAAATATAAACCACCGATTCATTGTCATCCATCACGGTGATCGGTTGAATCGGACGTGTCCAGATATCTGTGATCAAAGCATCAAACCATGTTAGAGAATTACATGCATCTGAAACACAAGCATATTCAGCTTCAGTAGATGAACAAGAAACAAAATTCTGTTTTCTCACTTGCCAGTAAACAGGACATCCATTTAGGAACATCATATAACCTGAAGTACTTTTACGTGATTTCTTATCATCCTTCTTAATTAAAGGTTCCTTTTGAAATACTCTGTCTCAAGAGTCTTCACTTTCTTAAGTTAGGAGAGGAGCCCTTACAGACAGTAACTTTGAATGGTCACTAAATGAACTGTTGTAAGTCACAGATTACCTGTATATAAATACAAAAAGTTTCCTTGCTTGCAAAAAGTTGCCCTAAATACCGATCATTAGATTAGAAATGGGTGAATAGACACTGAAGATCAATAAGTCACAGCTGTCATGGAAAACTAAGCCATTCTGTCTGAATACCTTCCTTTTCCTCAGCAATACCTGAAACCCAGAGTTACAAATCAGGCAGGTTGCAAGAGCACATTGATCAATTAAAATAGTTAAAATACAGCCAACTCTTGCTCATCAAGTGAAACCAGTGGTGGGTTCCTACCAGTTCGAACCAGTTCAGCCGAACCGGTAGTGGTTTGGCAGCCTGTGTCGTTGCCTGCCATGCCCCCGAACTGGTTCTCCGAGTGGCACCATAGGCGCTACCATCTTGTTTTTCACTTCTGGGTATACGCTGAAATTTTTTTATTGCACTGCGCATACACACACAGTACATATCAAGCACGAGCAGCGTGCATATGAGCAGACTGCAGTAGTGCCTGCTGGAACCGACCCCGAGTGAAACCCTCTAGCAGATAGGTCATTTAAGCTCTCCAGAAAGTGGGTGGACATATTTGAACTGGACATATTAATGCCAAGCTGAAGAGACAAATTAACAAATTAATTTATTGAGTGAGGGCTAATCCCATTCTGCCTTTGTTCAGACCTTGCTGCAGGGAATTTTTGCCTATGAATACAGCTATCTTTCTCTTTATCTCTTAAGTGCTGACATCTGTTGTGGGTTATTAAGGAAGGTGGGGGCTGCTTTCTCCCTCTAAGTAAACATGTTTCCCCATTTCTCATCAAAGGAAATATATTCTTCCTTTTTAATATTTCTCAAAATATTTCATTCTTCTAGGAGTGGGGTGAGTGCTAACTTTCTACAATTGGTACCATGTTACTATGCCATATTATCATGAGAGCAAACTGTAACAAATTGAAAGGATCCACATATTATCAGTGAGCAATCATGTAGCTTGGCCACTCTGAAGCAATGCAAGAGGCTCCTGTCCTAAAGATGCTTTTTCAAGAGACAACTGGACTTTCTGGAAACCAAGAAAGTCCAGTTGCCTCTTGAAAAAAGCAACTTTGGAAAAATCATGTCCTGGATGACTGAAGAATCCCCATAGACAAGAGTCTCCTATGCTGGTCAACTGACAAAGCAGGAGAAGCAGTAATTAGATCCATTTGCACCACTTAAAGATACCAGTTGGTCTCACTCACCTCACAAGATATGCTAAGGTAATCATCCAGATTTAAGGAAAAATCACATGTCCTCAGAACGGCAGTAAAAAAATCAGACAGAATGCCAAGTTTGCATCCTGCTTCTCAGCCATTTCTTCTATGGCTATGTCAACCCTTTTGTAAATAGCTGTTCAAGCCCCAGGAATAAAAGTACCACAAAAAACTCCCAGAGACTCCAGAGAAGCTCAGCTACAGACAGAAATTCTGGGCAGTTTCTGAAAACACTTAAAGCAGTAGGGACAGCAATTAAGATAAGGATTAGGCTAGAAATACAGGCACACTAGAATCTTTCCTTCCTGCATTCCTTGCAGGATTAGTCCCGTAAAGTGGGAAAAGATTTTATCCAACAACAAGTTCTCTGAACTGCTCAGAAAATTAACATATGGTTCAGGAGAACCAGTGCAAACTGGAAGAAGCCCACCACTGCATGTTCTTGCACAGGAACAGGCAGCTCAAGTGAAAAGCTCAAGAGAAGGTATAAAAACCCTTCACTCTCAACTCCATGTATTCAGCTTCCCAGAACCACCCATATGCTTTCTGCTTAGATTAAATCATCTTTCCAATCAGCCTCCAGCCTCCATTTTGTCTCCAGTGCTTTTCTCCCAGCTTAGAACTGAACCAGATGGATATTTTCTTCCAACAACCCTTAATAGTAAGACAAATGGAAAAAAGATTATATAAAGAAACAAATGAGTTTTCAAATAAGCGAGGAAAATAGCAAATCAATTATGAAAAGAAAAAGGAAAATGTATTGAAATTACAATAGGGAGATAGTGTATTAATGGTCAATGTGGACATACAAAAAGCATTTTATCAACTTTATTTCCATTTGTATAAGAGAAGTGACAAGTTTCTAAAGAAAATAGATGAATATCTAAATAAACAAAATTTACCAAGAATTATAGAGGAAATTTCTGAAACTATAAAAATGTTTGAACTAGGAAAGTGCTGGGATCAGACTGATTATCAGGTTTTTATTATAAATGTTTTGAGAATGAATTTTTACAACATTTACAAACCATCCTAAATTCTATTTTAGAGGGAGGATAGTTGCAAGAGAATTGGAAAGAGGTCAATATAGCATTAATATACAAAGAGGGACAAGATTTTTAACAAGAAATTATAGGGAAACTTCATTATTGAATAATAACTACAAGTTCAAAATGATTCTAGTTGATAGATTGAAAATTATTTTGCAATAATTTATTCATGAGGATCAATGTGGGTATTTACATAAAAGACAGTTTAAAAATGTTAAAAATGTATTGGACACTTTGGAATATTTGGAGTACATAATGAAAAACATGCCATGTTGGTCTTTAGATGCAGAGAAGACCTTTGACAGTTTGAACTCAGCTTTCTTGTTCAAGGTTTTGTAAGATATACACTTTGGGTAGAACTTTATAAAATGGATAAGATTGATTTACACTTCACAGAAAATACAAATAATTGTTAATGGAGATCTAATGAAATCCTGGGAGATACAAAAATGAATAAGGCAGTCTCCTTTTTCCTTTCCTGCTTATTTTGGTTCTTGAAATACTTAATAGAGATATCAAACAAGAGTTTATGGGAATAAAGATTAAAAGAGAAACATAAGGCATTTTGCAGATCATTTGGTGTTGGTTCTGGAAGCTCTTTAAAGAATTGAAATAATGAGCAAATGTAAATAATTTTGTGCATTAGCAGTTTTAAAATTAATAAACAGAATGTAAAGAGAATGATGCTAACAAAAATGTAAGAATAGAATGTCAAAGAATTGATGAATAAAATGGGTTGTAAGATTGAGAAGAACGTATAATATCTGAGTATTATTATAACAAATATGAATTGTGTAAGGATTTGCCTCTCCTTTCTCCTCAAGAAAACAGAACTCTTGAAACAAATAACATTTCAAAAGGAAACTTTTATTGGGATATAGTGATAGCAAGAAAAATAAGGCAGGATCTGAAATTCCCACTTAGACTATTAGATTAAACATTGCAGAAAACCCTCCCCCTATGTCCAATCCGAGGTGAGACAATCCACAGATGCGAAGTTGTGAGAACTCGAACTTTGCCCGTTCCTTTGGAGCTGAGACAAAAGAGATAGTCCAGGCTATCCTTCCCCCTCCCTTTCCCACATCAAAGTGACAGAAATAGGAAAAGGTTGTAAAGGAGCATCCTGGCCCTTCCCGCCAGAATGGCAGCATCCTGATAGGGATCTATGGGAACCTGACATGCTGCCCCCTAGGAAAAGAACTGGTTTTGGAGCTGGAGCTCTACTGTATCTGGGTTTATAATGTGTGTAATGGGGAATGGACCTATTAACTTAAGTCCTATCTTCTTTGAAGGTGGTAAGGATTGTAAAAATCGGGTAGATACACCATGTCTTCTATTTTAAAAGGTTTTGCCTCTACCCACTTTTTGTCCACTTGTGTTTTGTAAGCTGCTTTTGCTTCCTCTAAAGCTTTCCTTACTACTGACCAGTGTTTTGTAATTGTTCTTTCCACTCTTTTAGGGAGGCTATGGTGGGTTCTTCAGTGTGAAGTTCTGGCATGGGATTAAAGTCTTGGCCAGTAGCTACTCTGAAAGGGATGAACCCTGTATTGGTGTAGATTGCATTGTTGTAAATGATCTATGAAGGGCAGGAGGTCAATCCAGACTGTTCTGACCCAGCCTTCGTAAAAGCAAGAAAGACTCCTTGCTAAGAAAAAGCCCTCTTTATTTACACTTTGTGAATTAACTGCATTCATTCACCCATAAAGTCCAGGCAAGAGTCCTGCAAGGAGTTAACTGAAGCAATAAGCCTTATCAACTTGTTAGATAATTTAATTAACTCAGCAAATAAACAAACCTCAGTTCTGGCAAGGCAGTCTTTGTCACATGAAACACAATGAGAAAAATCTCCAGAAATGCAAACAGTTGTCTTTTCCGACCACCACTCCCCTTTCCTCCAATTTATTCCCCATCCAGGGAGGGGCCATTCAGCATCCACGTTTGTTTTGCTTCCCTAGTTCACTCCTTGTCCTCCGTTGTTCACCTCTCCTATCTGTTCTGCAGATGGATGCATTCTCCTCATTCATCTCACAAAAAGTGAGAAGCGGCAGAAGTATCGGCTGACAGTGTTAAACAAAGTGAAATTCCGAGACACTTCTCCAAGTTGGTGGAATTTACTACAGAGCAATTAAGTAAGTCTCCAAAGAGGGAACGAGTGGCACCTGAGCAGTGAGGAGCAGAAAGAGGAAGACAACTAATTACAGAATCTGTAAAGAGTGAAAGTGATTATGGTTGCTGAGTGGAGAACTTCTACTGATTTCTGAGACTGGATTTGCGGTAATATAAATTAAGAGTTTTGTGTGAGTGGTGAATGGACTGAGAAAGAAGGAAATAACAGATTCCTTTTGCAATAGAAGAGACAGAGGTGGAAGAAAAAGAAGAGACAGGATAGTGACTATGCAATTTGAGGGCAGCAGTCATCTTGAAGCACAGAGAACAGGGAACAGAGAAGTTGCAAGGGAGTAGAGAGATCGAGGAATAAGAACTGTGGTATTCCCAATGTAGGACTTTGGATTGGACTCATTTACAACCAGCTTTGTACACTTCAGATATCTTTACATTATTTATCATATTTAAATATTGTTATTGTTAGGGATGTAACCCTAGGCGTGGCTTGGCAATGTATATAAGCTATGATTACTCAAGCAGCTATAAGAGGGAGCCAGAATGGCTGTTAGTTCTTTCTTCTCTCTGTTTGTTAGATGCTGATTGGATACTGTATCATGAGTTACTGAGTCTTGCTACCATTAGCTACTTTGTGGGTTAAACTGAGACTATTTGATAACTGAATTACTGAACCGTGTATGACTTGGACTGTTAACTGGACTCTGAATACTTCTATATTTTTACATAGTAAACTACTATATTTTATACTAGTCAGTGTCTCTGTATGCTGGTTTGTGCGTATTATTCCATATCACTCTCATTACGCTTCTCTGCATACTCGCTCTTCTAACGGGGAGCTCAATTACTTAACACTGGTTATGGACCCAGTGCACCCTGTGTACCCAGAGTGTACCAGACATAGCTGAAAAGAGAGTTGGTGTTGATATGCAATACTGTATACAGATAGCTGTTTAGTTAAAGTGTTTACTATTATGGAGAAGATGGCACACGCACCATCAGCAAATTTATCACTGATAACCCGGTTGGATGGAACAAACTATGTTTCTTGGTCAATGAAGTGCAGCTTACTTCTGCGTACTGAGGGATTGTGGGATGCTGTACAGAATCCACCGGGCGTGACTTCTTGGGATCCAGATGACGAGGATGATGCCAAGAAGATAGCAGAGTTTCAAAGATGCAACGAACGAGCATTGTGTATAATTGGTCTAATGTTGACTGACCAACAGTTAGTTCATATTCATGGGGAGAATTCTGCAGCAAGATGTTGGGAGAATTTGAAGAAGATATATGTACGTGACACTGTAGGTGCACATATACATCTTACCTGAAAACTGTTTAGGGCACGTCTTCTAAAGGGTGGAGATATGTTAGCTCATTTAAACTTTATAAAAGGAGTTTTCCAAGAGCTACATGAAAAAGAACTTATTTTCTCAGAGTTACATCAAATTTACATCATTCTGTCATCACTGGATGAGAGTTATGATGATTTTGTATCGTCCCTCGAGGTCCTAACCCGAAATGAATTAACATTAACTGACATAACTGCACGCCTGTTGGAAGGTTGTAAAGAGAGCAACTGAGAGTGAAACCACCATAACATGAAGAGTCACCTTCAACTGCCTATACTGTTAGAAAATGTTTTTCTTGTAGGGCAAAGGGGCATATAGCTAGATTCTGTAAAACTGCTAAACGAAAGAATACTAGAGAAGCTAAAAAAAATGATAATGTCAACTTAGGTATGACTAATTTGACTATCTCTAGAAATGCACCAATAAGCCACCATTCATGGGTTGTTGATAGTGGAGCATCACAGTGCATTACTAGAAATAAGAATTGTTTTATAAAAATGTCTGCCAGCAAGCAACATGTATCTTTGGCAAATGGATGGAGGGTGAAAGCATCTGGTGAAGGTATGGCAAAGTGTTCATTCTAAATGAGCATTTATCCATGTTGTATATACCTAAACTGAAATTTAATTTATTATCAGTAAGAGCTCTAGTTAAGATTGGCTATGTAGTAACCTTTAGGGGAGATAAATGTCTCTTAGAGAAAGCCGGTAAAATGGTTACTGCTAATTTAAAGAAGGGTTTGAATGTAATGTCTGATGAAAGTGTAGTTAATTCTATGTATACAAATGCTAAGCCACATGATGAATGTATACATCTGTTACATACCATAGGCGTATGGGGCACATTAATTTCAAAACGCTGCAACAAACTGTAAAGTTGTCAGAGGGAGTGAAATTAAAACCTTGCTGTAAGTATTTGAACTGTAACGTTTGCAGTAAGGAACAGAGTAAGGCTAATCCTGCAAACAGGCTAGACTGCTTTAAGACTGATAAACCTCTAGAAGTAGTATTTGCTGATTTGATAGGTCCCATGAAACCAAGTATGGGGGTGCCTGTTATGTTTTGAGTATCATGGATCATTACTCAAGATATGGTTTCTGTTACTTAATGAAAGACAAGACAGAAACATTTCAACAATTTTTTAATTAGCTGAGATTTGCGGAAAGAAAGATAAAAGCCAAGGTTATTACTGTAGTTACTGATAATGGGACTGAGTTTACAAATTATAAGTTCCAAACTATGTTAAAAACAGCTTTGTATTAAGCATAAAAGTTCTGCTCCTTATAGACCTCAACATAATTTGTTTGTAGAACGAAGGGGGCAAACGTTACAAGCTATGACTAGAACCACGCTAGCCGATTCAGGATTGCCTGAAACATTATGGGGTGAAGCCATGATGTGTGCTAATCATTTACTGAACAATGTTATAAATGCTTCTACTGGAGAGGTACCATTTACTTGTTGGCATGGTAGGAAACCTGATTTGAGCTACTTGCACACTTTTGGAGTTCCAGCACAGATCAGATTAAAGGGACAAACTCGTGCAAGGCAGTTAATATTTGTTGGTTATGAATCAAATCATAGATCTTATAGGTTCTGGGACCATAGGACAATTAAGATCTATCAGTGCAAATGCGAAGTTTTTAGAGCATGTTGGTTGGGATAAACTGGAAATAAACAATGATGTAGTAATTGAAACCCGAGTAGACCAAAAGAAGTATCAGTAATACCACAAATGTGTGATGAAGGAAAGGAGTCTACTCAGGAGGAAGAAGTGATAAAGCAGGAGGACGTTCAGGATAGTCCACCAATAAACCCTGAGTTACTCAGAAGGTCAACCCATGTAACGCGGCCACCTGATAGGTATTAGGCATCTGTTGCATGTCAAGTAGATAAAGTTCCTGCAATGTATAATGAACTATCAATGTATCCTAAAGAGGAGCAAATAGTTTGAAAAGCAGCAATGAACAGAACTGAAATCTTTACAAGATCTGGAGGTATATGAGAATGTGAGATTACCACCAGGTGAAAAGGCAATAGGGTGTAAATGGATTTATAAGATTAAATCAAGTGTAGATGGGACAGTTACCCATAAAGCTAGATTGGTAGCACAAGGTTTCAACCAGTCAGCAACTGATTATGATGAAGTGTTTGCACCAAACTAATGTGCATCATTAGTTTGGGCAGCTAAGCATGGATATGTAATCAATCATTTAGATGTTGAAACAGCATATCTTCATGCACCGTTGCAACACACTATTTATTTAAAGAAACCTGAAGGATTAAACACTGATAGCAACACTGATTGTTGGAGATTAAAAAAGAGCCTGTATGGTTTAAAACAGTTAGGTTACGAGTGGAATCAATGCATAGTGAAGGAATTAGCAAGGATAGGGTTTAAAGCTGGATTAGTTGATCCTTGTTTATTTAAGATAGAAAGTGATGGTATGACTTCATTATTGTTATTGTTTACAGACGATATATCATTGATTACTTAAACAGAGCAGAAGGCCATTGAAATTATTTCACTGTTAAAAAAGAGGTTTAAAATAAAACATCTTGGTGAAATAAAGAAATATCTTGAATTGAAGATAGATAAGACTAGGGGAGGATATAAAATATCACAGGCTGATAAGATCAATCAGTTACTTAGGAATTACAAGATGGAACTGTGTAAAACTGCTAAAACTCCTATGAGTCAGAAATGTATCAATGATGATAACAAAAGCCCAGTGTTTGATAAGAATATTTATCAATCCCTAATTGGTAGTTTGTCTTATCTTAGCAATTGGTCTAGACCAGATATTTCATATAGCGTTAATCAATTAGCAAGGTTTAATGCCGAACCCACTGAATGGCATTGGCAAGCAGCAAAACGTGTATTAAGGTATTTGAAATAGACAATACACTATACATTATACTTAGAGCCTAAGGATGAGCTGATATTAACCGCATACGCTGATGCAAGTTTTGCAACTGAAGTTTCTGTGCGTAAATCTACATCAGGTATCGTAATATTCTTAGGAAAGGCCAGGGACGTGCGGTCAGCGGAGGCAGGGGAGGCAGAGCCTCACCGCTCTCATCATGAAAATTAAAAAAAAAGGGAAAAGGAGCTGAGGAGCCTTCTGCACATGTGGTCGGGAATGGGAGCACTCCGTGGTCCCCTTCATGTTGACTCAAGAGTCAGGAAGGCGGGGAATGGGACCACGTGTGCAGGAGGCTCCTCTAGCCTCAGCCTCCCTCCTGCGCACGTCCCATTCCCCGCCTTCCTAAGTCAACATGAAGGGGACCACGGCTCACGCTGATGACGTCACCAGCCTCACCAGCCATAAACTTCACCGCACGTCACTGGGAAAGGCATTGGTTGGATGGCGGTCTATCCATCAGAAGCATATAAGTTTGTCTACAATGGAGGCCGAATTTTCATGTTTATCTTTGTTATGTACCGATTTAATTTGTTACAAGCAACTACTGATAGATATGGGAATTATTGTTCATGAGTCTATTGTTGTATACGAGGACAACGAAGCAGCGATCCAGATGGCAACAAATATTGCTGTAAAGACAAGGTCAAAGCATACTGACTTAAGATATATGAATGTACAGCAAAGTGTTAGTTGTAAAATGATTAAACTAGAATATTGCATGTCTGAAGAGAATGTTGCTGATTATTTTACTAAAGCACAAGGTACTGTCAAACATAAACAATGCTGTGATGTTTATGGATTAAGAATGTGAAGTTGTGTGTAAATACATTGACAACCCAAGACGGGAGAATGTTAGGGATGTAACCCTAGGCTTGGCTTGGCAATGTATGTAAGCTATGATTACTTTACTGTTACTTTAAATATTAGAGAGATGTAATTGGCTTGTTACCTCAAGCAGCTATAAGAGGGAGCCAGAATGGCTGTTAGTTCTTTCTTCTCTCTGTTTGTTAGACGCTGATTGGATACTGTATCGTGAGTTACTGAGTCTTGCCTCCGTTAGCTACTTTGTGGGTTAAACTGAGACTATTTGATAACTGAATTACTGAACCGTGTATGACTTGGACTGTTAACTGGACTCTGAATACTTCTATATTTCTACATAGTAAACTATTATATTTTATACTAGTCAGTGTCTCTGTATGCTGGTTTGTGCGTATTATTCCATATCACTCTCATTACTCTTCTCTGCATACTCACTCTTCTAACAGGGAGCTCAATTACTTAACAGTTATATCTACCACAGTGATCTTTAGATCAAAGAATTTAATATTTTATAAGCCACACATTTTTTATATTTGATATATCTATACTCTACATTTAAGCATATTTAAAACAGGATAGAATTTATAGCCACTTCCTTTATTACTGCATATTAGAAAATCTATCTAGCTTTAAAACAGGAACTGTTGATTAATAGTAACAATTTATTAATTGATTGAGCATACCAATTTATGTATTATGAATTTTAGTAGATTTATTATGCAATAAAAAGTGTAATAGACTATTTAACAACTTATAGATATTATAAATATTTATTTATTTCTCTCCTTCGCTCCCTCTCTCCCTTTAATACAGTTAAGTTTGGACAATTTATAATAATTATCTACAAATATAATAATTTATAATTGTGATTTACATATATAACTGTCTACATAATTGTCTATAGAAAATTGATATTAAGGATTGGATTTAATCAGTGACTTATATTACATTAGTATTGTTAATTATCAGATTTTTTAAAAAGAGGGATAGGAGAAGGGAGAGTGACTAGGGAAAGACCTAGAGTGAAAGATTGAAAACTTATGGTATCGTGGAATAATTTTTTCCAAAAGCTAAAGAGGGCAAACACATCCACAGCTACCAAACTGTAAAGAAAACACTGCCAATGATAGCCTCTCCAGCAGGACAGAAGTTAACATCAGACATGCCAAGCAGTGAAAAACCAGGATCTGCACCAACCCTACAAAGCCTACAAGCCTCATTAAACATGATTCAGGAATTTATGATAAAAACACAAGAAACAATAACCAAAAATCACAAGGAAATGAAAGGTGATCTAGGGGAAGTGAAAGATGATATAAAGAAGTTGGATGATAGAATGGGGAAGATACAGGAAACAATAGCCAAAAATGAACAGAAAATACAACTGGTAGAAGCAAGGACAGAACAAACTGAAAAGAAATGGGAAACAACAGAAGAAAGAATGACAGCAGCCAACAGAGAACTGGGGGAGGCAATAGTCCATTTAGAATTGGAAAGATCCTCTTTCTATTTAAGATTTCAGAACATAGCAGAGAAAAAAGATGAGGACCTGCCAAAACTCATGAGAGATCATCAGTTCTTTGCTGACCAATTGCAAATGGGCAAACGTGAACTGAGGAATAATATCAATGAAATCTACAGAGTGCATACTAATTATGCAAAAAGACATAGGTTGCACCGCGAAATACATATAAGATTTGCAAAAAAAGCTGTCAGAGATAAAATCTACAAAAGAACAAGGGACAAACAGCTGGTCCACAAAGGAAAAGAAGTAATAACCCTCAAACAGATACTGAAGAGAATCAGAGAGCAAAGAAGGAATTACCAATTTCTCTTCACACAACTGATAAAATAATGTTCCACTGGTTGATACCGGAAGGCATGTTAATATCATGGCAAGATAAGAAAATAGGGATTGACACCATAGATAAAGCCCAGGAATTCTATGAACATTACATAGAGGAAGAATCAGACAGCAGAGAGGAGTTGGAAACCAAAAGCCAAGAGGAGCAGCAGATGGAGGAAAAAGGATTAGACCAAGAAGTGAGAGAGAAGACTGATACAGAAATTCAGGAAAGAGAAGGAGTGAGAACAAGAAACCAAAGGGAAACAAAACCAAGTAGAGGAACAAAGACGACAAACAAGTAACAGGATGGAGGAAGAAGTGAAATTAATATCGGTCAATATAAATGGACTAAATTCACCTATAAAAAGAAGACAAACAATTTCTAAACTCCAAAAACAAAACATGGACATCACATGTCTACAGGAAGTTCATTTTAAAAAAGGAAATGGTAGTATCCTGGAATCTCCGAAGTTAGGGAAATTACATCTGAGCTTGGCCGAAACAAAGAAAAGGGGAATTGCAGTATATATATAAAGGATTGACTAAAACCTAAACAGGTATACGCAGATGAAGAGGGAAGAACATTATTAATTGAAGTATCAACAAAACAAAAAAGAGTACCAATTGCAGTCATATACGCACCAAACACGAACCAGACAGAATACTACAGTAAATTACATAAGTAGATTGCAGAACTGGAACTGGACAACATATGTTTATTAGGGGATTTCAATGCGGTGGTAGACCCAAAGAAAGACTATAAAACAGATAAAAAATATATGAAATGAGAACACTACCAAATGCATTCTTTGAAATGGCCCGAGAATTAAATCTAAAAAATGTCTGGAGAGAAATTAACCCAAAGAAGAGTCAATACACATTCTTTTCAAACCCCCATAATTCATGGTCCAGGATTGACATGGTGTGGATGGACTCAGAAATGGAGAAGGATGTAGAGGAAGTAGAAATAACACTGAACATATGGGTGGACCATAACCCATTAACAATCAAATGGAAAGAAGAGGCAAAAAGGAAAAAGAGATGGACCATGAATCAGAGGGTTGTGAAAGAAAAGAACTATGTTAAATATGTGGAAAAAGAATTACGTTTTTTCCTAAAGGAAAACTGGAATGAACAGATAACCATTCAAAATCTATGTGCATGGCATTACGATAGCATATACAATAAGAAGAAACAAAGATAAAAAGAAACGATATACAGAGCTCCAGGAGAAACTGGGGAAATTAGAATATAAAATCCAGAAAGAACCTCAAAACCGTGTAGTTAAAGAAGAAAAAGAAATAATTAAACATAGATTAAATTTAATTACACAAGAAGAAGTGGCCCAGAAAATTATATCAAGTAGACAAAATTATTTCGAAAACGGCAACAAACCGGGGAGATGGCTGGCCTATAAACTAAAAAGAGAAAAAGAAAAGAAATTAATGCCATTCCAATTTCAGCCCCATTATTTTCTTCCCTATTTCCATTTTAAACTTACATTTTTCTTAACACATAGACAATATCATTTTTTGTCCTTTCAGAAAAATATACCAAATTTATCATTTCATTTTCCACTTGTTATTCTAATTTCTATAGGTAGCATATATCATCAAATTCAATTTTAATATAACAAGCATTTTACTTAATTGGTTATCCACAATTAACAATGTTATTTTATTTAACTATATATTCTTAGCAGTATTAACATATTTCATTTTCTACTAATACATCTCTTCTTTCCCTTCCTCCTTTCCTAGCCATTTTCTCTTAACTCATCTCTTGCTCTCTTTGGTGTTCCATTTTTCATCAGCTTTCTATTTGTCCTTCTAACCTCTACTCTTAGATTATGTTTTTTTTCTTTTATATGTATTATATCTTTTCTTCTGGATTTTCCCTATCATTCTTCTATGAATTATTTGAGTAACCCTCCCTAGGATTTCTCTTTTTTGCTTCTCACTGTTTTTCTCTCTATTTTTGAATTGTTCTTTTTTTGGATAGCATTTTCCTTTTTCCCTCTCTGCTCTTTTTGTGTCTCTATAAATCTCAATAGAATTATCTAACTGGTTTTTATTTTCAGCTTTTTTTTCACTCATGTTAACCTCTTGCCTCTCATTTGTATTTGTCAGTTCCTCTCCTTCTTCCTGTTCTATATATTTCAGTGATTTTTGTGGTTCTTTAATACCATTTAGTATTGTACATGCATCTTTTAACATTTTGAATAAGTCTTCATACATATGAATTGCACGTTCAAATTTAACAAGTTTTTAATGTTATTATATTTTACCACACTTAATTAAGTCTCTCTCTTATTTCCAACTATTTCAAGGGGTAGTATCCAATCCAAAGTAAAGCAGTTCGTTCCAAGATTTTTAAACTTTCTTTCTCAGTCATGACAAAACAAAGTCAAACAACAAGAAGTGGCCATACACTCCTTAGAAAATCTTCCACTTATCTTTCTTGTATTCAAGGTCGCGTTTTTCTGCTGTATTTTGTTTCCAGCTGTTGCTGTACTTTCTTTCCTCTAGTAGATGGCTTCTATGATTCCACAGACAGTCAAATCAATAAATTGTCAAAGTTTTCAAAAGCCAAAAGTTCCAAATCCACTCAGTGAAGATTTTTTTGTTTTCTCCGTATCTTTCCTTTTTTTAAATGTTCCACTTCCAATTATATTAGCCACAATCTTCTTGGGCAGTTACCATTCCCCCCCTTTCTTTTCCCTCCCTTTGTATTCAAAGTGACACTTAGCCGCTGTTTTAAATCTCTGGACAAATTTTTTAAAGCTCCGAATTTAATTTTTTCTTTACCCTTGGGTTGGCCAGCGTTTCTCCTGGTCCCAACACTCCGTCTTATCACTGCTACTGCTCCAAACTTGGTCCAGATATCCCTGCTCTAGAGCGGTCATTGAAGATGGTCAACACCCCTGCCACCGGTCTGAAGAACTTGTTTCGTACCTGCCGAGGATCTTGCCTTGTTCCTTGTGGTCATTTGAAATGCCTCTTCTTCACCATCCCTTCAGGATGGTTCTGGCCCAAAGGCCTCCCGACGATGGTTCACCGGCTGGGTTTTTCGCGAGGTTCCTCGGAGCTTGCTGTTTTCCCAGCCATTCCCGTTGCTACACTTCCAGTTTGGGATGAAATGAACCTGTCTTAAAAACAGGTCCGTTACATCCCAAATGACAGTATTTCTTGTGCTTTTGGACAGTTCTACAATAAGGTCCATGGAGATCTCTCTCCAGGGTGCTGGCCTACATCAACCTGGAAGCAAAAATGGGGCTCAGGGGCACTGCACAAGTCCCCAAAATGCAACGCATGTCCCTATCCATGCCCCATTTTGAGCCTGGACGCCTCCTGCACCAACTTGAAAGCCAAAATAGGGCTCAGGGGTCCCAAAATGCAATGAGAGCACCCACACACACTTCCACCCTGCCCCCTTGCACATGCACATGCATCCCACCCCCTGCGCATGCATGGCAGAAATCCAAAGATCAGCTGGTCAGCAGGAGGTTCATGCACAGTGGAGCTGTGCTGGGGTGACAACTGGTGTGCCCGCAAAGAGGGCTCTACGTTCCACTGTGGCATGTGTGCCATAGGTTTGCCATCACAGGCCTAGGTAGTCTATTTTCTCTTTGTGGAATTCGCACTTTGATAGCTTAGCATAAAGTTTTGCGGCACAGAGTTTATCTAGGACTGCTTGGACAAGTCTCACATGCTCTACTTCAGAGTAGATTAATACATTATCAAGATAAACCAAAAATCCCTTATAGAGATGCTCATGCAGCACCTTGTTGATCAATTGCATGAATACAGGGGAGGGGGGGGGGCTTGTAACCCAAAGCAGAGTATGTTAAATTGGAAGCATCCAAAAGGACAATGAAACACTGTTTTCCACTTGCCCCCTCCCTTATTCTAACTCTGTAATAGGCTTCACACAGATCTCATTTGGAGAAAATCTTCTCCTTAGAGAGGTGGGCCAGCATGTCTTTCATGCACACTGCATTCAGACACCTATAATTAACACATAAGCAAAGATAATAATATTTCTTCTCCCTGAACAGTAGTGGGATGGCTACTTTGGGTTGAGCTGGCTCAATGAAATCTCAGGCTATGTTTTTGTCCATGAAGGTGCGCAACTCCTCTAGCTTCCTAGGGGCCATGGAATACAGTTTTGGCTTTGGTAAATTAGCTCTGGGGAGGATCTCAATGGCACAGTCTGTGGGTTGATGAGGGGGCAGTTCATCCAAGCACTCTTCACTAAAAACCTCAGCCAGGTCCCTGTATTCTCGGGGGATGCCTTATGTTCCAGCTGGGGAGCTCTCTCAGCTCCTGCTCTGGGTATGTTTCCCAGCCCCAGAAACTGGCATAGGGGAGTCAGCAGGGGTAGCCACTGCCCTGTCTGCTCCGATGGTGGTGTCTGCAGCTGTCAGCCTCTACTTTGCCTGCTAGCTATCAGCTGCCATAGAAACAGGGAGGGAGGGGGCTGAGGTATTTGGGATAGAGAATTTCTGGTGCTGGAGGAGTTCTCAAGAGGGAGTTTAGTTCTCACCATCTTCTGCGCATGCTGATGGCTTGTGTTTGAAGTTGGTCAAGGCCAACCATCTCTGCATAGCAACTGGCTGAGGCGTTTTGAAGATGCACCCCATATGACACCTTTGGAGCTGCAGATTGGTCATTGGGTTGGGGTAATTGTGGGGAGGGTGCAGGGTAAACGTTTGATATGTACATGTTCGTGCCTTTTTGGCTCAGATCGTGCTTTCCTTTCACTGCTTTCTTTTCATAACCAGTAAAAGTATCTTTATCTCTACAAAAATGAAGTTGGGAGTTTTCTTTCTTGGTTATTGAAGGAGGCACGCCTGACTGCAGCTCCCAGAGGGGCTTTTTATAATCTGTTCTGCCCCACCTATCTGTTTCCTGTTCCTGTGTAAGAAATGTATTCTGATTGGTTGCCAGGCTCCCATGGGCCCGTGCAAGGGCAACCCTCTAGGCTGAGTTTTGAATTCAGGTTTGATTGAGTTCAGATGCCATGTGATCAGTTGAGTAAAGGCTTATATTATCATGCCTTCATTGTCACTGCCAGAACTCTACACCCATCCCCCTGGAGCTGAAGGGGAGAACTCTTTATTATGTAAAGTGGACTAGCTTGGCCTTCTTAATGGCCCATTGATAAAGTGAGGATGGCAGGAAGCTGCAGGAATTTACTTAGTTTTTAAAATGTGTTTCTCCCTTTTTTCACATCCAGGAAAATATAATATTCTGCCTTATCAATATTTCCTAGGATATTTCATTTTTCTGGGAGAGGGCTAGGTGATAACTTCCTACAGTTGGAACAAATCATACAATTTTGATTTTTATATGATAACTGCAGCGAGTTGCACAAAAATAGAAAGATTTTGCATTACCTACAATTAGTGAAGATAATGAAACTGTCTGAGATAGCTAAACTGACTTTTTTGATCAGAGAAAAGACAATATCTATGTTTATTGCTGATGGGAAACATTGTATAGACTTTTTGTATGAAACAGAAAAAATGAACTTATGATATATGGCTTTGATTATTACACAAGATAGACCAGTATTTCTCAACCTTGACAGCTTTAAAATGTGTAGATGACAATTCCCAGAATTCTCCATGCTGGATGGAAAATTCAGAGTGTTGAAGCCCGCACATCTTAAAGCTGTCAAGGTTGACAAACACTGGGATAAATGATAAAAACAAGATAGTTCTGTGGTGACTCATAAAGTAGGTTATAAATCTATATTGGCATTTATAACTGCTCTACAGTAAAGAAGATAGCAAACTACTTCTTTGTATATCTTTCTTTTTCCTTTTTTCCCCTTTTTTCCACTTTTAGTTTTCGCTTTATTTTTTTCTTTATTTTTCTTTTCTTTTTTAAACGTCATATTATTTTGAATTAGTTTTAAATTCCCTTTAAAAAATATTTACTTAAAATTATATCAGTTATGTTTATCTCTAGTTAACATAAGTCAGCATTATTTCATCACTGACTTACATACAGTAGATGGTTATTACTAAGAGGAGCTGTCCCTTCAGTACCAGAACAAAGTTGTGTAAGAACTGGAATGCAAGGTTGAAATAATAGTGTGGAAATTATTATGACAAGTTTGAGATGAATTTATGAATTCTCAACTCACTCAGCATTGTTAAAGCCAGGGCTAAATTAGCTCAATATTTTTCTCTATATTTCTTCTCAGTTTATGACTTCCCATTATGCTCGTCTTGCCCTCTTTTTCTAAATCATACATTTATTTTTAAATACAGAAATAGAATTTTAAACTTAGAGCAATTCAGTCATCAAAATCCCAGTATGTGTCTTTTTATTTAAAAGAATAGGAAAAAAATGTAAAATAAAATAAGTGTAATATAATGTACATTTAATAATAAATGTAAAAAAATATTATTAAATGTATAAAGTCATGTGACACTTAAGCAGAAAAGCATTAAATGAAGGGAATAAGGCATTCATATCAATCTGCCTCCCAGCATATATCAGCTACTTCAATCAAAGTGGTACTATGATGACAGTAACCAACCAGAATGCACCATGCAAATTAGAATACTATATCATGTACCAACTGCTCTGCTGCTAGCTGGTTGTTATAGTGATAAGCTGAGGCCTTGCCTCTTGGCTTCTTCTTGAAAGAAAAACCTTTAATTTATCAAGGGAATGAAATGAAGAGAAGGGGAAGAAGGTGAGGGAGAGAAAGAATTACCTGAGAAAACATTATCTGACTGAGAAGAGAATAGCAGAAAGGCCATCATCACAAGAAGCATTCACTGGCCATGCCAGTGCTCGCAACTAATGCTGAGTCAGAAACAGGTATCCCAAAATCCTTTTCTAATGAGCTTCCTTCAGAAATCATGGAGGAGATAGAGCACACATGTCCTCAGCCTCGACTGGTAAGTAAAAGACAAAGGATACTTTCTTTTTTCTTTTTTGCCTTCTTGAGCTCAGTGCATTATGAGGTTATAGACTAATCCTGCTTTATACTCTGAATAGAAATATAAAAAAGGACCTGATCTGTGTTAGCTCTGTGTTTGCTTTCTTTATTATAAGAATATGGTCAAAGCAATTATTGTGCAGAGAGAAAATCTGGGATTCTAGTATGTTTCTGCAGCCTGGCTTTTTTCAAACAAAAAGTCCATCCATCTCTACAGTAGGCTTTTCTTCTAGCCTTTATTAGATTTGCCACAAAACTTAATCCTTGTCTGTTAATTTACATTTTTACTTATTAAAACAAATTTGCTTAGACACAGATTTTCACATTAATTTTTTAAAAGCATACTCAGAGAACATTGGGAAAGAATATCACAGTTCATTCTCTTTTTTCCTGAGATGCAGTCAAACTATATATATAAATCATCTGAAATAGTATATGTCACTTTCAAGTAGTTCAGCACATATGAGTTGGGAGAATTATCTTAGGAGAAAATCTGCATTTCCTCAGTAATTTACCTATTGAAGCAGTGCACATAAAGAATCCAGTTGTGTATGGAATATAGCATCTTTTCCTCGTTGCCTAACATGTCTTAAAAGTAGATTTCATTCATTTTCATTGGCATAATTTTGCATATAAATTTTCAACTAAAGGAAACTGTGTTCTAAAAAGTAGAAAGGATAAGAGTTTGTTCTGTTCTTTGTTTTATTAGCTTTGTGTGAACTTCCATAAGAATTTATTAAGAATTTGCATGGAAGGAAGCAATCGTTTTAGGAGATAATGAGATTTGGAAGACAAACATATTTTTTCCTGATTTATATGTGTGGGACGAGAACATTATCTCTAAAAGTAAGGAAGCAATGCTACACCTGAAAGTAAGTGTAGTTAAGATTAGACCAGAACACCTAACCTTGTCTATCCACAATGGCCCAGTAACTGTGCTCTCTGTATTAACAGAAGTTACAAAAATCAAAATAACAAAAAGCAAAAATATATCATTTTCTCCATTGTAGGAAAAACTTTTCCTATGGAATTCTATTGATGTATTCTTGGTAGTGGCTAACTGAGAAAGCAAAACTCAGAAGAGTTTACTGTAAATAGGAAGTAGTTAATGTTTTCTCGCTCAAAAATAAACAGTGAACTTACCAAGTAAATTCTTTGGGGGATTTTTAAATATTAAAATAAATTTTAATACATTTTAAAAGCCATTAGTGGCTCATAGTATATTATAGATAATAGATTGTAGTAATAGGTTTCCATATATCTTATTATTCTGTTAATAACATGGGGAAAGCTATTTGAACTGTTTCCTATATTAATTATTATAAATATATTCCTATTGAAATTTGTGGCAAAGTAAGGATTTTAAAACATATAATTCCACTACTTAAAAAATAACATAGAAGCATAATATTTTTATGGATACTACAATTTTATGAACAGTGTAAGAAATTAAAACTTCCAAACCTATTAATGAATTCTAAATTTATTAAATCAAAGTTATAAACATTGTTTTGGACAGTTTATAGAACTCTTATGCTTCAAAAATGCATTTCTACAAAAGTAGTTATATTAGTCTGTTGCAGGAAAAACAGCAACGCTCTGGCAATTTCAAGTTTAGCAAATTATTATTATTAGATGTAGTCAAACTTAGTACATTCTATGAATTTAATGAACAATATAGTCCATGAAAACATAACCTATAAAACATTTCTGTAATAACTTTATACAGGACTATATGCATTACTGCATATCATCAATCTACAGAAACATAGAAAGTAAAAGACATTTTATTCCCATTTGATTCACTTCCTACATTTTTTTAGAAACACCATGGAAGTGATTTGCCATTACCTTCGCATTATTTTTTCAACTTTACAATCTAACAACAACTCTTGAATTCACTGAGAGTCTCCTAAACAAGTATTAGCCAGGCCTATCTCCAAGCTCAAGTTTCCAAGCTCAACCAAGGTCATAAAATTATTGCCACCTATTGAGTTATGCAAGAAAATGAAGATTATATCTATTATAGGGACATCTCTGGAAAAACACAATGGCAAGCATATTTTGATAGGAAGAAAACTGTTCTAGCTAAAAAGAATAACAACAGTAAAAATGAATATTTAGCAAAGCATAACATCATATTACAAATGATTCCATTAAGAATTATAAATAAAGTATTAAATGGATGGCTGAAACAAATAACTAACTTTAGTCAAAAGATGTCATTAAGTCCAAGACCTGGAATGATGGAGTGGATTGGCAATATCAACGTCAAATTGTATAATCAAGTTAGTTCTCTAACAAGGATTACTAGCTAGATAAAATCATTTTTATCTACATTGCTTCTACCAAAGGAGCAATATTTTATATACTGAATACCTCTACCAAGGATATTGTATATCTATTAAATAATTATTTTCATAAAGGTGAATATACAAAAAGTGACCAGTGTCAGCGTTCCAAATATCATGCAGAATTAAATCATTGTCCAAGGCAAAGTAGTCCTTAAAACTCCAATTTAATAAGACAGGCATGTTGGCATTAAGCTGGTGAAATTTCAACTCTAAGGTACATCCGGTGAATTCCCCAAGTTAAAAGTTCATCATCTATCCCCACACCCCATAATTCATCACATGGTCCAATCTTCATCTTCCACTCTGGCATGTACACCCCTCTTCTTCCGGCCAGGTGTCGAGGTGCAGAGACAAAAGACGACCTTGAGCTTCTAAGAAATCCATAACAATACATTCCACAATCCTACTCCTTTCTATTCCCCCCTCCCAACTACTATACCAACGAAACAGCATAATATGTATGTTTTAATTATGTGGCAGGCCAAAGATCCTAAAAGGAACAAAATTACAGGCCTGACAGGTGGCCTCTCCTCAAGAGAAAAACGTTTCCTGAAGAGAGAATAACATAAATGTTAACTATCAAAATTTAACCACCTCTTCCTCCCCCAGGGGGACCCTTTGGCTTATCAGGGAATTTCTCATGGAATTGCTTCACTAATTTATCTGCTTTCAGATCCCAACTTTTCACCCACGTAGCTTCTGACAAAGGGTATCCCTTCCAATGCACTAAATATTGTAAACGACCTCTATACAGCCTGGAATCTAATATTTTTTTCACTTCATAATGTGTTTCCCCTTCTACCACTACGGGAGGAGGTGGAGTTTGGGTGGATGGTCTCGTGCTAGACTCCCTTACCGGCTTCAATAAGCTACAATGGAATACCGGCTAAATTTTCCCTAAGAGTCTGGGTAGGCTGAGTCGAACTGTAACTGGGTTAATTATCTTTTCTATTGGGAAAGGACCTAGAAATTTTGGACCTAATTTCTTACTAGGCATCTTTAATCTTATGTATTTAGTAGACAAAAAAACTTTGTCCCCCACTCGAAAGGGGGGTTGTAGGGAACGATGTTTATCAGCTTGCTTCTTGTAGGCTTCTGCCGCATCTGTTAGCGCCTTTTTGGTATTCTCCCATTCCTTCTTTAGTGCCTCCAGCCATTCATTCAGGGACATGGATGAGGGAGGTTCCTTAGGTAGTTCAGGCATGGGAACGAATTCCATGCCACTGGTAATCTGGAAAGGAGTTAATCCGGTACTGCTGTGAACCATATTATTATATGCTACTTCAGCGAAAGGTAGCAAGTCCGACCAATTGTCTTGCTGATAGTCCACATAACACCGGATATACTGTTCCACCATCGCATTGGCCCTCTCTGCTGCCCCATTTGTGCTGGGATGAAATGCTGAGCTGAGTCCCTGCGTGGACCCGATCGATTTTAGGAATTCTCTCCAGAACTTGGCGGTGAATTGAACTCCGCGATCTGAAATGATCCTTTTTGGAACTCCATGTAGGCGATAAATGTGTTTCACAAACATTTTCGCTAATTTCTTTGCGGATGGTAGGCTTGAACAAGCGATAAAGTGTGCTTGCTTGGAAAATAAATCAATAACTGTCCAGATTACTTTATTACCACTGCTATCTGGAAGTTCGACAATGAAGTCCATTGCTATCTCTTCCCATGGTCAGCTAGGGTTGGCCACTTGTTGTAGTAGTCCAGGGGGCTTTCCCGGACGGGTTTTCATTGTTGCACAAGTAGCACAGCTTTTTACATAATCTTCCACCTCCGACCTCATCTTTGGCCACCAAAATTGACGTCTAGCGAGGTGGAGAGTTTTCAGGAATCCGAAATGACCTCCTAGTTTCGCATCATGACTCCGCTGTAGCACTTGCAATCTCATTTCTGCAGGGACGTACAGTTTGGATCCCTTCCAGGCTACGCCATCATTAATCGTTAGGATGTCTTTGTTGTTGTTGAACCATGGGTCTGTCTGGAGGGCTGCTTTCAGTTCGGTTCTCAGTTTATTTTGGCTTCGACTGGTGACTTGAGCTGCCTTTTGGTGAGAAGGAGATATGATGGGGTGGAAAATTTCTTCCTTCTTACTGTCAAACTGGGGTTTTCTCGACAGTGCATCTGCTAACAAGTTCTTCCCTGCGGGGATGTGTTTAATTCCAAATTTGAACCTTTGGAAATATTGGGCCCAACGGACCTGTTTGGGGGATAACTTTCAATGGGCAAGGAGAGTTTCGAGGTTTTTATGATCAGTCCATACCTCGAACGGTATATCCCCCCCTTCCAGGAGATGCCTCCAGGTGAGCATGCTCCATCTGATCGCGAATGCCTCCTTCTCCCAAATGGGCCACCTTCTTTCCATAGTGGTGAGTTTCTTGGAGATGTAAGCGCATGGTAAGAGGTGGCCTTCTTTATTCTTTTGTAGTAGCACCGCAGCTATCGTGACATCACTGGCATCCATTTGGATTATGAAAGGTCGCTCTGGATCGGGGTGTTGCAATATGGGTTCTTGGGCAAAGAGCCGTTTTAATTTCTCAAAAGCCTTTTGACAGTCGATTGTCCATTTTAATGGTTGGTTTGCTTTTGGTTTAGTAGGGGAAGGCCCCGTTCTTAATAGGTCAGTCAATGGTAGGGCAATTTCAGCAAAGGTTGGAATAAACTGCCTATAAAAGTTTGCAAATCCAAGGAAGCTTTGTAATTGTTTGCGAGTGCTTGGAGGTTTCCAATCTAACACCGCTTTCACTTTTTCTGGGTCCATTTCTACTCCTTCATTGGAGATACGATATCCCAGATAATCTAGCGAGGTCTTGTGGAATTCACACTTTGACAATTTTGCATAAAGTTTGGCAGCTAGAAGTTTTTTCAGGACTTGCCGTACCAGTTTCACATGTTCTTCCATGGTCTCAGAGAAGATCAAGATGTCATCTAAATAAACGAGTACTCCGCGGTACAGGTGGTCGTGTAGCACTTCATTTATGTACTGCATGAATACTGCGGGTGCTCCTTGTAGTCCGAAAGGCATGACTTTATATTGGAAGCTGCCTAAGGGAGTATTAAAAGCGGTCTTCCACTCATCCCCTTTCCGGATTCGTATACGGTAATACGCCTCTCTCAAATCCAGCTTGGTGAAGATCTTGCCCTTAGCCAAGTGGTTCAACATATCTTTCATGAGAGGGAGGGGATAGGTATTCTTTTCGCATACCGCATTCAAAGCTCGTAAGTCCACACAGAGGCGAACCCCCCCATCTTTCTTTTCCCTGAAGAGCACTGGGGCCGCTACTTTTGATTTTGCTGGTTCAATAAACCCTCTTTTCAAATTGGTGTCGATGTACTTCCTCAATTCTATCATCTCTTTAGGCGTCATAGAGTACATTTTGGGCTTTGGTAAGGTTACCCCAGGTTTGAACTCTATGGCACAATCTGTGGCGTGGTGAGGTGGAAGGTAGTTTCCGTCTTCCTCACTGAACACCTCCACCAGATCCCAATAGATCTTTGGGACTCGTTGGATTCCCGGAAGTTTAGTGTTTGCTGCGGTTGCTGCAGGTTCTGGATGGGTTGGGCTGTTAGGTTCCAATGTTCCTGGGTGGCCTTTTGGTTCCACTGGTGGTAACGGGCCAAGTCCAATAGTCACCTTTATAACGCCATCCTCCCACTTTATGGTAGGTTCCCACTTGTCCAACCATGCAAGCCCTAGGATAACTGACTCCTGCATTCCAGGGGCCACGATGAATCTGAGGAACTCATAGTGGCGGCCTATCACCAGTTTTACTAACTCAGTGATCTTTGTAGCCGGAGCTCCCCCAATTAGGGTTCCATCCACTTGCTCAAACGGAATGGGTTGTTTCAGGGGTCTGGTGCGTATACCTAGTTGCTCCACTATTGACATGCTGATTAAGCATCGGGTGCAGCCGGTATCTATAATCACCCCAACTTCCCCTTCTACCCCCGTTTTCGGTATTTGGAGTTTGGCTTTTATTTGGAAGGGGCGGATAGGTGCACTCACCATTGGGTCGTCTTCTGGGTTTCCTTCCTCTTCCTCCTCTGAAGTGTCCAGGGCGTTTTCAGTGGCTCCGCTCTCTGCCCCTGCTGGCTGTTGTGCCAGACGACTTTTTTCTGGTGGTTTTCTGGGGGTTTTCTTGACTGTGCTGGCAGGTGGTTGGCGTGGTTGTGGAACTGGGGCTGGAGCCCAGCATGTAGATGCCCGGTGGCCAAGCTGACCACAACGGTAGCACTTTATTTTGGGGCCCCAGGAACGAGGGGTTGGCGGGAGCTTTTCAGTTTGCTGCCTCTGCGTTCGGTGGGCTAACGGTTTTTTTTCAGGGGTTCTGGTACCAGGCTTTGGATAGGTATTAATCTCGTGGTCCAGTATGATTGCAGTGGTGTACCATTCTTGGATACGATCTGGGGTCCCCCTTACGGCACAAGCTTGTTTCAGTTTGGGATCTAAGGCCTTTTTGAACGTATAGACCAATAGTCTCTCTGGCCAGTAACGTAGTCTTCCAGCTATTCTCCGGAATTCCCAAACTAATTCTTTGACCGGCCGACCCCCCTGTCGTAATTCCTGGATCTGGTCTTCAGCATCTACCTGTTGGGCCACATCATAAAATCGGGCCCACATCAGTTGGATGAACCCCGTTATGTCATCTAACTCAGGAGCTGCTTCTTCATGGAGTTCCGCTATCCATTGTGCTGCCTCTCCTTCATTCATCCCCTCTGCTATTTCTTGGATCAGTTCTCGATCCGTCAGGTATTGTGGGCCTACTTGGTCAACGTATGCCAACACTCGATTCATAAAGTAAGCTAGTTTGTCTCGGCTGCCATCATAGGTTGCACGGAACCTGGGGGGTGTGGGAGGAGGAGGGGGTGCTGGTGGTTGAACCGGAGCAACCTGTTGGCCTGCTGCTTGGGGTGGTAAGCTTCTTTGTGGGGCCACACCCATCGGTTGGGCAAAAGCCTGCTGAGGCATTGGTGGGGGGGCTGGGCCCTGTGGTGGTCCCATTCCCTGGCTCTGCCTCTGAGCAGCTATTTGGGGTGGCGCCATTGGTTGGGAAGGGGCAGGCGTCCACTGGCATTGAGCCCATCCATGACCCGGGAAGAAAGCCCAACCTGAATTGGCTTGATTGATGGGTCCAGAGCCATCGCTTTGCAGAGGGGGGGAGGTGAAAGTGTTCCAGGCCCCTTTCGGCTGGTTAAGTTTTACTTCCCAACTTTTTTTCACTCCAGGAGGGGGGGGTGCTGATTCGCTGATGGCTGTGTGGAAAGACCCAAGGTCTCCGCTCCACTGCGCAGCAGTTTCTCTGCTGGGGAAGGATAATGTGGGCTTTGCTAGCCTCCACCCGGGTGGTTCTGGGGGCCCCAGGGGTTTTTGTTCACTCACATTTAGGCGTCGGAATTGGTCCTGAAGGCCCATCAAAGACTGGCTGCGTGAGAGTGACTGAGATCTCCATTCATTTGCTCTTCTCCCCATGCTCCAGCCGTCTGTCAGAGTTCCCTTGGGGGGCCCCCCTCCTTCCAGCAGGCATTCCTGAGAAGCAATAAATCCCGAAACTTCCTCTCGCAGGTCTAATTCCGTCTGTGAGGAAAATCTTGGTTTCGGTTCCTTTTCCCTCGCCTCTGCCTGTTGAACTATTTCTTTAGAAGGTGCATAGATAGTCTCGACAAAAATAAGCGATCCATCATCCTTAGCTTTCTCTGCTGCATTCTTTCCCTCCTCCATCTTCACTGAAATTTCGTCCTGCCCAGGGTTGGGTCAGAACTGGGATTCAGTACCCCGATGAAAGAAAAATATTTATGGGAGAGTTGAAATTATGTCAGCGTTCCAAATATCATGCAGAATTAAATCATTGTCCAAGGCAAAGTAGTCCTTAAAACTCCAATTTAATAAGACAGGCATGTTGGCATTAAGCTGGTGAAATTTCAACTCTAAGGTACATCCGGTGAATTCCCCAAGTTAAAAGTTCATCATCTATCCCCACACCCCATAATTCATCACATGGTCCAATCTTCATCTTCCACTCTGGCATGTACACCCCTCTTCTTCCGGCCAGGTGTCGAGGTGCGGAGACAAAAGACGACCTTGAGCTTCTAAGAAATCCATAACAATACATTCCACAATCCTACTCCTTTCTATTCCCCCCTCCCAACTACTATACCAATGAAACAGCATAATATGTATGTTTTAATTATGTGGCAGGCCAAAGATCCTAAAAGGAACAAAATTACAGGCCTGACAGACCAGTATAATTATCCTCAATTTATAACCTCAATAGTTACAGGAATTTCTATTGCTAAGCAAAGTATTCAGTAAGTTAGTCACACCCAATTTTACAACCTTCTTTGCCACAGTTGTTAAGCAAATCACTATAGTTTTTAAATGAATCATGTGGTTATTAAATGAACCTGACTTCTCTCATTGACTTTGCCTATTGAAAGCTGGCTGGGAAAGTCACAAATGGCAATCATAAGACCTCAGGACACTGCAACTATTTTAAATACATCTTGGTTGCCAAGTACCTGTCAGGAGTGCCTCATTCAAAATCCAAGAAAGAACAACCCCAACTCCATTTGATTAGAGAAAGGTACTTTTACTAGAAATGAAATGAAAACAGCAAAAGTGAAGCAAGATTTGAAGCAAAAAAGCACGAACTTGTACATATCAAACGTTTGCCCCAAACCCTCCTGCCAGTTACCCCAATACAATGTCCAATCTCCAGCTCCCAAAGGTGTCATGTGGGGTGCATCTTCGAATGGTCCCATTCAGTTGGTATGCAGAGACAGTTGACCTTGACCAAACCCAAACACGAGCCATCAGCATGTGCAGAAGATGGTGAGAACAAAACTCCCTAAGTGATATCTCCTCCAGTACCTATTCCCCCCAAATACCATGAGCCCCCCCTCCCCATTTCTATGGTAGCCGATAGCAAGCAGGCAAAGTAGAGGCTGACATTCAGCCCTCCTGCAGAAAGGATGTCAACCTTGGAGGAAAATATAAAGAAACAACAACAACAGCAAAACACTTTTTGACATAATCAGGGTTTATCAGAATATTTAGAATGAAACGTTAGCAAGAGTTTGGGAGCCCTGACATCAGACTTATTCACCCACTCAGAATGGGAAAGAGGGAAATGTTTCCAGGCCACTAAATACTGTATTTCCCTCTATTATTTCCTGGAATCCAGGTTCTCCTTGACCTCAAAATGTTGTTCACCTATAAGGAGAAGGACAGAAGGAGTGGGATGGGGTGAACACATAAAAGAAGTATGCTCCGGTTTCAGTAAATTAACATGGAACACGGGATGGATTCTCCTGAGTCTTTGGCAATTCCAATTGCACCGTTACTGGGTTTACAATTCTAACAACGGGGAAAGGACCCACGTGTTTAGTTTCTTCGATTTTTGGGTGGTCTGAAGATGCTTAGTGGATAAGAAAACCTTGTCCTGTCCCCTTTTTTTATCTGCTTGTCTTTTATGTGCCTGGTGAGCCTCGTCTAAGGCCTTGTGAGTCACAGGCCAGAAACCAGGATGAGTAGCTGAGTAATTCACTCATATAAGGACAAGTTTGTTGGTTTCTCCTGAGGCAATTCAGGAATGGGTACAAAACCCTGGCCAAATACTACTTTGAAAGGGGTCAAGCCAGTACTACTATGTACAGATTATTATGCACTACCTCCACATAAGGCAAGAGGTCAGCCCAATTATCTTGCTGATAATTGACATAACACCTGAGATACTGCTCTAGAACAGAATTAGTGCATTCAGAAGCCCCATTAGTTTGCAGATGGTGGGTGGAGCTTAGTACCTTTTTGGAGCCTATCAACTTTAGGAACTCCTTCCAGAAGTGGGAGGTGAATTGAACCCCCTCCATCTGAGATAACTATGGATTGAGGATGGCTTCTATTTTTATATCCTAGCCATTCCCAAGTATAGAAGAGCTTTTTCCCTAGCTCGCTTCAATGTCTTGCCCTCAGCACTTCTGGATGGTCGTTTCAAGAGGCTCCCGATTAATAAGCAGCTGTGCCCTTGTGACAGCCGAGGTTGAGACAGCGGAGCATGTCCTTCTATTTTGCCCTATGTATAGCGCGGACAGATCTAGGTAACTGTCTCTTCCTGAAATCGTCCCTTCTGGTCCTGATGGCTGTGATTTGTTTGTGCATTGCCTTGGGGATGTCTCCTCATACATCATCTCTTAGGTTTCCAGGTTTTTCTTGAGAGCTGTGACCATTAGAGGAGAGAGCTGTAACCTCCCTTAGTTGGGCTTTTGGTGACTGGCTGCTGTGTCTTTTTTGTAGTGGTCGTGTTTTGGTCTATTATTAAAAAAAAAAAACCTCCTCCAGTAGCTATTCCTCCCCCCAAATACCATGAGCCCCTCTCCTCCCCATTTCTATGGCAGCCAATAGCAAGCAGGCAAAGTAGAGGCTGACAGTACTCAATTTTTTTTCCATTCAAGGTTTTTTATTTTTTAATACAAATTATACATATTATAGGAACGAAGAGTTGTCCGGGTGTTTTCTTTTACATCTTCTCATTTACATAGTCCTTTTTACATCATAGTTTTGTTTCCACTTTCTGCCAAATTATTCTCTTCCATTATTTTTCATCTTTATGAGTATTTTTTCTTAATACATAAACAATATTTTCAATTGCCCCTTCAAAGTTACACCAAATTTTCCTTTCTTATTTTCTCCATTGGTATATTTTGCTATAAACAGCATACATTCTCTAATTGAATTTAAGCGTAGAGAGCATTTCTTTCAATTTTTGTCTACAATTAACAATGTACTATCATTTCTTTATTTCTTAATTAGTTACATCACAATAACAATCTTATTACTGTAAGGTTTTTGAATTCAGCTCAGAATCTGATAATTCCAATGAAACTCTGAACACGAGGCTACTGATAATCAGTTTTTATTTTCTGCAAAAAGCAAAAAGACTTGATGGCATTTTTGTCTCCCACCTTAACAGAGCAGGCATAGAGAGAGAAAAAAACTGGCTCGAGCCTCATCATCTCGTGGAAAAAAACCGCGGGGAGGCGGAACCAGATTGTCCTAGATGGTTCCGCCCCAGGCGTCTGATGGAACCAGACAGGTTCCTGGTGGAGCTTGGGCCACCCCCTGCTGACCTGTCCCACTCCCGGGCAGAGGACCTGGTAGCTGCATGGAATAATGTGGCTGCCGGAGCCTTAGACCGGGTTGCGCCTTTGCGGCCTCTCCGGCGGCAACGATCGACCCGGGCTCCCTGGTTTAACGGGGAGCTAAGGGCGATGAAACGCCACAGGAGACGCCTAGAGAGCAAGTGGAGATCCTCCCACTCCGAATCTGACCGAACACAGGTAAGAGCCTACTTAAGGACCTACCTTGTGGCAATAGGAGTGGCCAAACGTCGATATTGTGCCACCCTTATTGCGTCCGCAGAGAACTGCCCTGCTGCCCTGTTTCGGGTGACCCGCTCCCTTCTGTCACAAGGGCAGCGGGATCCCCCTTTGCAGGGCAGGGCAGAGGAATTCGGGGAATTCCTGCAGGATAAAATCGCTCAGATCCGGAGGGAATGGACCCCCTTCAGTGCTCCAGGGGGGGCGTCCGAGGCGAGTCTTGAGAGACCACGCTGGGAGGAGTTTGACCCTGTTGCTACTGAAGATTTGGACAGGTTGTGCGGGCGAATGCGAGCCACCACATGTTTATTGGACCTGTGTCCCTCCTGGCTTGTACTGGCATCCTGGGAGGGTTCACGAGGCTGGCTACTGGGACTGGTGAACGCTTCGTTGAGTGAGGGCCTTATACCAGCCACCTTGAAAGAGGCGGTGGTGAGGCCCCTGCTCAAGAAGCCTTCTCTGGACCCAATAGAGCTAGCAAATTATCGTCCTGTCTCCAACCTTCCTTTCTTAGCGAAGGTTGTTGAGAGTGTGGTGGCTCAGCAGTTCCCGCGTCACCTGGAGGAATCTGATTATCTAGACCTGCGCCAGTCCGGCTTCCGACCCGGACACAGCATGGAGACGGCCTTGGTCGCGTTGGTGGATGATCTCTGGAGGGCAAAGGATAGGGGTTGCTCCTCTGTCCTTGTCCTATTAGACCTCTCGGCGGCTTTTGATACCATCGACCATGGTATCCTATTGGGCCGTCTGGAGGGGTTGGGGGTAGGAGGCACCGTGCTGCGGTGGTTCCACTCCTACCTATCTGGCCGGACGCAATGTGTGCTGGCAGGGGAGCAGAGGTTGACCCCGAGGCCCCTCACTTGTGGGGTCCCGCAGGGGTCGGTCCTCTCGCCTCTCCTGTTCAACACATATATGAAGCCGCTGGGCGAGATCATCCGTGGTTTTGGGGTGGGATACCATCTGTACGCTGACGACACGCAGCTGTACATCTCCACCCCAAACCACCCCAACGAGGCCGTCGAAGTGATGTCCCGGTGTCTGGAAGCCGTGCGGGTCTGGATGGGGGACAACAGGCTCAAGCTCAACCCCTCCAAGACAGAGTGGCTGTGGCTTCCGGCTTCCCGGTTCAACCAGTACATTCCATCTCTGGCCATCGGGGATGAGCAATTAGCCCTGGTGGAACGGGCGTGCAATTTGGGCGTCCTCCTAGATGCCCGGCTGGCTATGGATGACCATGTGGCAGCCGTGGCGAGGGGGGCGTTCCACCAGGTTCACCTGGTGCGCCAATTGCGACCCCTTTTGGACCGGGATGCCCTGCGCACAGTCACTCACGCGCTGGTGACGTCCCGCCTGGAATACTGCAATGCTCTCTACATGGGGCTCCCCTTGAGGTGCGCCCGGAGATTGCAGTTGGTCCAGAATGCAGCCGCGCGGGCAATTATGGGGAGAACGAGGTTTTCCCATATAACACCTCTCCTGCGCGAGCTGCACTGGCTTCCTGTGGCCTACTGGGTGCGCTTCAAGGTGTTAGTTACCATCTTTAAAGCGCTCCATGGCACAGGGCCTAGTTACCTGCGGGATCGCGTTCTGCCCCACACATCCCTGCGACCTATTCGCTTGCACAGAGAGGGACTTCTCCAGGTGCCGTCCTCCAGAGAGTGTCAGAGGGCGGCGCCCAGGAGTAGGGCCTTCTCTGTGATGGGCCCTACCCTTTGGAATGACCTCCCCCCAGATATTAGGACAACAACTGACCTCCGCTCCTTCCGCACGAAACTTAAGACCCACCTGTTCCGACTAGCCGGCCTGGCTTAATTTAGAGCTTCTCCACCTCTTGGGCATTTTTAATTTTAATTTTTAACTTTAATTATCATTGGGGTTTTTAATTGTTTTAAATTATTGTAATTTATTTATTTATTGTTCCACCTCCTCCATATTGTATTGTATTGTTGTGACCGCTGCTGATGTACGTCGCCCCGAGTCCCTTGGGGGAGAGGGGGCGACTATGAAGTCAAAATAATAAATAAATAAATAAATCTCCCCCCGCTGGCAGAGCTCTGGCCCCTCCCGTGTCCTGTATATCTGTTGTAGAGTCATCTGGTTTTTCTAGGAGGGCTTTGTTTTTTTCCATAAAGGCCTGCGCCTCTATGGGTGTATTAATTCTAACTCTTGTGTCCTCCCAGAATACTAGCATACCTTAAGGCATCAGCCATCTGAACCACACCCCCTTCTGGTATAATTTCTTTGCTAATTGCAAATAGCTTTTTCTTTTTTCCCTCACTTTCTTGGGGATCTGTTTCAGAATGGTTATTTGCCTGTCTTGGTATTTCAAAGCTTGCCCCCTTTGTGCACTCAGAATTTCATCTCTTGTACTTTTTCTGAGGAACTTAATGTGTACCTCCCTGGGTACATTGTGTGTTCTAGCATAAGCTGAGTTCACTCTATAAACCAAATCTAGTTCCCACCCCATCTGTTGTTTCTCTTTCTGAATATATTCAGCCAAAATACTTGTCATAATGTCCCTTATGTCTTCATCATCTTTCTCCACCACATTTTGAAATCTAAGACAAAAGGACATTCTCTCAAATTTTATTTTCATCTGTTGGGTATCAATTTCTTTGTTCCCCTTCTGCACCCCCTCCATCCCCTCCCTCATCTCAGCCGTCCCACCCTCCAAAAGATCCAGTCTCTGTGAGTTTTTATTAATTTGGGCCTGGTTCTCTTTAATTCTTTCATCTCTTTTAGTTGTCTTTTTATTTCCTCTTGTCCCTGTAGAAGTTGCTGAAACATTTGTTGAAATTCAGTCTCTGTAGTTTTAGGTTGCATCAAAGTTGTTATCATTGATTGTGTACTCGGACTGGATGTTGTAGATGTCGGGGCAGAGGCAGCAAAGCCAGGCTTCCCAGGAGGTGGTTTTTTTAGGAGGCATTGTTTGTGAAATAAAGAGTTCAGTCAATGCAGAGAGTGATCAGTCAGAGGGGTAGGACAGCCAGGAGAGTCCAGGAGACAGAAGGTCCAGGCAGAAGAGGATTTTTCTAGTCACACTGGCAATAGAGTAAAGTTTTTCATGCCAGGGAGTCCAAAAGGTAGCAATCAACAAGAGATTTGTCTGAGTAGCACGGGGACAAAGACCGGAAGCCTGAAGTTTTAAAGGTGGAGTCAATTTTCACAGTTCATAAAGACAACGGAACTGTGCCATCTTGCCCTGCCAGCTTCGGGTTTAGAGGCATAACAAAGTTTTCAAAGTTTCCAAACTTTCCAGATCATCATTCCATTGTAGATTTAAGTTCAAAATTTGCCATTAGTAGGAGCGTGACATCATTAGTTGGCTCTCCCCCTCCTCCTTCCCTTGGGGCTGAGAGCAAAATTGTTTCAAGCCGCCTGTCCGAGGGGGGGGGAAATCCCCCTCCCTCCAGCCGCGCTTCTCCAGCCAAGCCGAAGGTGAAGTTTAAACTGCTGGCAATTTTTCCAAATTAGTAAAGGGAATGAGAGGGAGTTTTCGCCTCACCGCACCGCAGCCACGTCCTTCTGCTTGTTTTTTTCTTCCGTCAGCCTTGCAGCGAAGACGCCGGAGCGTCCCCCATCATGCTCCCCAGTGCCTAGAGCGAGGCGCCCCCTCCGGCCGCCGCCGATCCAGGGGATCCCCCGCAGTGCCGCTCCTCCAGCAGGAGCCTCTATGGGGCATCCTGTGCCCCCCAAGGAGTGGGGAGCCCACCGGGAAAGCGCGGGGCGAGCAAAGCTCGCCCGTCGCCGTCAGCTGCCAGAACCGAAAGTCATGGCTCGTCCATCTTAATAAACACAATTCAGTTCAAAATTGAGTAGTAGAAAAGCAAACATATGAAAACAATGAAAATAAAAACCTGATGCCACAACCAATCTCTTTTGATGCAACCAGCACCATTATATTCAAACTTCAACCTCATCCTATGCCAGCATTCAGTGGTATAAATATTTATAAATATTCATAATTAATATTTAAATCAAAGTATAAAATTCACTATCAGTTTTCATGGGCTAACACAATCTCATTTCCAAATGAACTTTTAAAGAAGTTATCAGTTAATAGTTATCTATAAGAACAAGAGAAAATGGCTTACAACAGCCAAGGCAAATAAGATTCATTCTTATAGTCACTCATTCTGTGATGATCTCATGACTTCTCTACATGGGGATATGCTTAAATTAAAAGGTTCAACTGGTCCAGAATGCATTGGCACGAGCAGTGATGGATATGCTTCAGTGTGCTCGTGTAACACCTCTACTTTGTAAACTGCATTGGTTGCCATTGGCTTCTAAATGCTGATTATCTATAAACTATTAAAATTCTCAAGTGTGCAAAACCTTTTCAACCAAAGTGCCTCAGATGGGCTAACTTCGGTGGTGGGATTCAGTCAGTTCGCACCAGTTCGACAGAACCAATACCTATTTTTTTGTTGAATTTGGCGAACCTGTTATGATAAATCTGTGTTTTCCAGAACACATCTGGTTTTCCTTTAACATTCTTTTGGGCGGAAAAAAATCCTCTCCAAAAGTCCAAGAGAGGAGCGATGGAAACCAAACACCCAGGATGCCAGCCCATGCATGCTCACCGCTTCCTATGCGTATTCGCCTGGCAGTCCCTCATTGGCTCCAGGGTGCCTGCACGTCAGATGTAAGGTCAGGTACAGGATCCAACATCATCCATGGTCCGGGTGCACTGCTAGCGCACATGTGCAGACTTTACTATGTGAATGCAGGAATGAAGCCTTCAATGGAGCAAGGAAACACTGTGGGGCCAGGCCCTCACACCAGCATCCAATCTGCTGGAGTTTACCACACCGGGGGAGGAATGGGATCCCATTGCCCCACAGAGCACACTTGCATGCAAATGGGGCATCTGCTTCAGTGGTGGCTTTCAAAATATTTTGGAACCTACTCTGTGGGTGTGGCCTCCTTTGTGAGAATGGCTTGCCAGCCATGTGACCAGGTGGGAGTGGCTTGCCAGCCAAGTTCAGAGAACACCAAAGGACCCCACAGTCCTCTCCCTCCTTATCTTTTTTGTTTTTGTCCTTCAACTTCTCCTCCTCCTCCTTTCCCCACAACCCCACTCCCTTCTAGCACTGATGATGTTACCTAGTTTGGTAATGAAATGTCTGTAAGAAAACAACCAAGCTCAGAAAGCAGCAAGGATTCCACTATCCCCCACCTTCTCTTTCTCCCTTTCTTTCTCCTTTTTGTCCTTTCTCCTCCTTCCCCCCACAACCCCACCCCCTTCTAGCACTGATGATGTTACCTAGTTTGGTAATGAAATGTCTGTAAGAAAACCACCAAGCTCAGAAAGCAGCAAGGATCCCACTATCCCCCACCTCCTCTTTCTCCCTTTCTTTCTCCTTTTTGTCCTTTCTCCTCCTTCCCCCCACCCCACTCCCTTCTAGCACTTCACCAGCTCGGGCACGACCGGAGAAGTTTCTCTTCTCAGAAATGTCTTCTCACTGGAGTGGTGGCAGCCTGCTGTCCCTTTCAGGAGCTCCACTGAGGAAACTTCTCCGGTCGCGCCCGAGCTGGTGGAGCATCGACAAGCGCCATCCCATCACCAGGGAGACAGTCAGTGAGGTGAACCGCGTGGTTGCTCGGATCACACGAGCGCAGCCCAAGAAGACATTTCTGAGAAGAGAAACTTCTCTGGTTGGGCTGCGCCTGTGTGATCCGAGCAACCACGCGGTTCACCTCACTGACTGTCTCCCTGGCGACAGGATGGCGCTTGCTGGTGCTCTACCAGCTTGGGCGCGACTGGAGAAGTTTCTCTTCTCAGAAATGTCTTCTCAGTGGAGCGGTGGCAGCCTGCTGTCCCTTTCAGGAGCTCCACTGAGGAAACTTCTCCGATCACGCCCGAGCTGGTGGAGCGCCGGCAAGCGCCGTCCCGTCGCCAGGGAGACAGTCAGTGAGGTGAACCACGTGGTTGCTCGGATCACACGGGCGCAGCCCGACCAGAGAAGTTTCTCTTCTCAGAAATGTCTTCTTGGGCTGCGCCTGTGTGATCCGAACAACCACGCGGCTCACCCCACTGACTGTTTCCCTGGCGACGGGATGGCACTTGCCGGCGCTCTACCAGCTCGGGCATGACCGGAGAAGTTTCCTCAATGGAGCTCCTGAAAGGGACAGCAGGCTGCCACCGCTCCACTGAGAAGACATTTCTGAGAAGAGAAACTTCTCCGGTCGCGAAGGTTAGGGTTATTGAGCAACGTGTGTGTGTGTGTGTGTGTGTGAGGCTGGAGTAACGCCCCCCCACACCCTCCCTCCCGGGGGTCAAAGTACCTCAAAGGGACACTGAGAAGACATTTCTGAGAAGAGAAACTTCTCCGGTCGCGCCTGAGCTGGTAGAGCGCCGGCGAGCGCCATCCTGTCGCCAGGGAGACAGTCAGTGAGGTGAAATGCATGGTTGCTTGGATCACACGGGCACAGCCCGAGAAGACATGTCTGAGAAGAGAACCTTCTCTGGTCGGGCTGTGCCCGTGTGATCCGAGCAACCACGCAGTTCACCTCATTGACTGTCTCCCTGGCAACGGGACGGCGCTTACCGGCACTCCACCAGCTCGGGCGTGACTGGAGAAGTTTCTCTTCTCAGAAATGTCTTCTCAGTGTCCCTTTGAGGTACTTCGACCCCCGGGAGGGAGGGTGTGGGGGGGTGTTACTCCAGGCGCTACACACACGTTGCTCAATAACCCTAACCTTCGCGCTCTTATCCGCGCTCTCCTTGGCTCCTCACGACTGCAATAGATGTCAAGAATTGGCTTTTGGTGCTAGGGTTTCCGGCCCCCGCTGCTTCTGGACATCTATTGCCGTTGCGAGGAGCCGAGGAGCACGGAGAAGAGCGCGAAGGTTCTTGCCGCTCAGGGAAGCTACGAAAGTGGCTGGGAGAGGCGTGTGGCTTGGTTTAGCCTCTCTGGACATCGCAGAAGCAGCCCCAAGTGCGCTGATCTCACCATTTTTTGCATCGGGGCATGCTGCAAGGGGGGGGGGAGTGAAGACCTTTTCCAGCTGGCGCAAAGGACTTCCCCAGACTTGCTTCAGTGAGCACGGGCCCGCACCTCCACCACCAACAATCCGGAAAAGGTTTTTACTCCCTCTCTCTTGCAGCAAGCCCCGATTTATTGGATATGTCATATTGGTACAGGCTGATGAAAATCTACTTTGACAGTTCCTGCAGTTTTCATCTAATCAAAAGTAAAAGTATGTCACTTTCCCAAAACACCAGTCACATGGTTCAATCAGGATGCAGCCCAATTGCTTAATTAGCTCAGTCCCCTCCTTCCAAACACCTGCAGGAATGCCCTTGGTTCCCAAGAGAAAGAATCTTGTTTTGACTACAAAGCACCAACTATCTCTACTCCCTTCTCTCTATTCCTCAACTCCAATGTGTCAGTGCTAACATCTCAAAATGGCCTCAGTCAGGCCAGCTTCAGGGTTGACAGGCAGCCCCCCTTAATTGAAAATGAGTTCCTGGAAGAAGGAAAGAAAGAAAAGAAAACAGAGAGGTTAATTGAAATACTGACTAATCTCCTCTTCTTCCCCCTGGAGGTCCCTATGGCTTATGGGGTACTTGTCATGGAACTGTTAGCCAACCAATCCACCTTCACATCCCAGCTCTTGACCCAGGTAGCTTCAGAGAATATGTATTTCTTCCACTATATCCTATTATGATTTATTTTAGTATCATTTTGTATCCTATGACCATCACTGAATGTTGTGTCTTATTTATGATGGTGTTTTATGATTATGATCATGATTTATCACTTGTTGCTTGTAAGTACACTGAGAACTTATGCACCAGAGACAAATTCCTTGTGTGTCCAATCACACTTGGCCAATAAAGAATTATGTTCTGTTCTGTTCTGTTCTATTCTATTCTATTCTATTCTTTATTAAACCTAATGGTGTTGGCTTTGATCACATTTTAAAAACTTACCGTACATTTAAACACATGCAACAGTCTAATAGTAGTTCCTGCACAAATTGCACAACATGATCTATGCCAAGAGGCACTACATTGGTAAATTTTGTAGAAATGATCTGTGAAGGACTTTCTCTCCTTTCGACGAAAACTGAAGACTCACCTGTTCCGTTTAGCCGGCCTGGACCATTCATAACCTCATTATACCTCTTGGCAGATATATTTTTAACTGGGTAATTTTAATTGGGTATTGTTTAGGATTGTTTATATACTTTTTTATCTGCTTTACCTGTACAGTGTTGTATTGCCTCCTCTTCTATGTTTTTATGTTTCCATGTTTGTAGTTTATTGTCCCTTTGGGGAGAGGGGGCGGTATAAAAATCGAAATAAAAGGTAAAAGGTAAAGGTAAAGGTAAGTGTTGCCCTTAATAGCAAAAGGCCAGCATAAGTAGTTTTATGAAGCTAGGTAGTAGAAAGGCCTGTAGAATACTTGGACTAGCATTTGGATCGGTTTTTTATACAACATTGGTTGTTGTATAACTTAGCCTTACTTAGAAGCAAAAAGGCAGTTTAGCACTCAATTCCATTCCATTTCATCATTGTCAAAAGATGTCTCATTTATTTCTGTCCAGGTTCAATATGCTACATCCAACATTATGTAAGTTGAGAGCTAACCATGTAATGTGACTTCTTTGTAACCAACAATTAATACCCTTCTCTAAAATTTGCTGAAACAGAAGTGATTTCACAGGGAACATGAAATGTATTCCAATGGCAGAGATCATTGTCATAGATTTTTTCCATATCCTATTCTGAAATTGTACTATCCCTAAAAATAATGTCCTCTCTAATTGAGACCTGTGGTAGTTCAAAAAACAAAGGAGTTTGGTAATACAATTTTAGACTAATATTTTTTATTAAAAGGTATAAGCTTTTGTGAGCTATAATTCTCTTTATCAGTGCAATGGAGTGGATTAACTGGTGTAGGATTTAAATTGGAATGGGGGGGTGAAGGGGGGAGAAAACAGGGTGGGCATAAAATTACTCACCAAAGTACCGTATATACTTGAGTATAAGCCGACTCGAGTATAAGCCGAGACCCCTAATTTTACCCCAAAAAACTGGAAAAAGTTATTGACTCGAGTATAAGCCGAGGCTGGGAAATGCAGCAGCTCATGGTAAATTTCAAAAATAAAAATACAGGTAGATAACAATAAAATTGCTAAAAGTGTGTGTGTGTGTGAGTGAGACAGACAGACAGAGGAACAGAGAGAGGGAGAGAGAGAGGGAATCAGAGAGAGACTGACAGAGACGAATCAGAGACGTACTTTTAACTACCTGGCAGCGGCGTTTTGCCTTGGGGGGCTCCTCAGAACATCCCAAGACTTCGGAGGGAAGTTTACAGCCCTCCCTTGGAACGCTTCGGAGGGAAGCTTCTGCAAAGGCGAGTGACAACAAGTCTCCCAGGCTTTAATTTGCCGAGCTGTGCGCACGCGCCTGTTTTCCACGGCGTGGAGCAGCGGCGAGATTCTGCGCGGCGAGCGATGATTCCAGGGGCCATCCGGGAAGATGAGGAACGCGAGGGGGGACCCTGCCCCCCCACTGATGGCCCCCGGAATCATCGCTCGCCGGGAACGGGAGCGGGCGTGTGGGGATGAGGGAGCACTAGAAACTGGAAAAGCAGTTCCCCGGCGCACACATGGTACTGAATAGTACCTACAGTATTTCTTTCTACTTATCACTATAACCATCTTGCTTGTGTCTTTAGAATTTATATTGTTATTTATTTGTTTCCTAGTATAATTTGATTGTTTATTAGTAACCTGGACTATCACTAAGCGTTTTATCTTATGATTCTTTATGAATGTATTCTATTTTATTTTTCCTTATGTACACTGAGAGCATCTGCACCAAAGACAAATTCCTCGTGTGTCCAATCACACTTGGCCAATCCTATCCTATCCTATCCTATTCCATTCCATTCCATTTCATTCTAATGCAGTATAGGAGATTTACGGTTTGATAAGGTTCTCCTTTTCCCCTAAATATTAATACAGATGAAGTTAGGGTCAAACATTCTGATTCTAAGGGAAAAGAATTCCGGATGGCCCCTGGAATCATCGCTCGCCGCGCAGAATCTCGCCGCTGCTCCACACCGTGGAAAACAGGCCCGCGCGTACAGCTCGGCAAATTACAGCCTGGGAGACTTGTCACTCGCCGGGGTTATGCAGAAGCTTCCCTCCGGGCGCCCGCTTCCCTCCCTCCTCTCGGGCTTCGGAGGGAAGCTTCTGCATAACCCCGGCGAGTGACAAGTCTCCCAGGCTGTAATTTGCCGAGCTGTACGCGCGCGCCTGTTTTCCACGGTGTGGAGCAGCGGCGAGATTTTGCGCGGTGAGCGATGATTCCAGGGGCCATCCGGGAAGATGAGGAACGCGAGGGGGGACCCTGCCCCCCCCCCACTGATGGCCTCCGGAATCATCGCTCGCCGCCCAGAATCTCGGCGCTGCTCCACGCCGTGGAAAACAGGCGCGCGCATACAGCTCGGCAAATTACAGCCTGGGAGACTTGTCACTCGCCGGGGTTATGCAGAAGCTTCCCTCCGAAGCCCAAGAGGAGGGAGGGAAGCGGGCGCCCGGCACACAGAAGAGCCGCATTAAAATGTTTAAAGAGCCACATTTTTTTTTTGTTCACTGGAGTATAAGCCGAAGTGGATTTTTCAGCCCAAAAAGTGGGCTGAAAAATTCGGCTTATACTCAAGTATATACGGTAAGTATAAAGGTAAAAGAACAGAATGTAATTGCTGTTAATAGATTACATGATATCCTGCTGTGTAGAACCAGCTTGTTTTTTTGCAGCCTAGATTCCTAAGTGCAAGCTCAGGCCCCTAACAATATCATTACAGAAAAGTAACATAGAAAAAGGAAGGGCTAACTGAGTGAAAAGTAAGAGCTGCCAGCATTGCCGCTCATAAGCCACTTATTATTGTCTCAACAGTAGTAACGCACACTGCAAGTCTTCCTAGCAATTGCTTGTTAGTCTCATTCTTCTCCTTCCTACTTATAAAGGTAAAGATAATAAAACTGCCATATCTGGGCTGTGCACGTCTGGATAACCACTAGATAATAAAGAGATAGAACTCAAACACAAATATAGTATACCTGGGTATCTGTCAAATAGTACCCATCCAGTGGTGGGTTCTGGATCCCGGTATGGTGCAACGGGGCCGGGTGTCCATCACATGAATTCATGCAACACGCATGCATGCACACTTACTGCCTGTGATGCTCTGCGATGCCTCTGTGATTCTCCAAGCTGCTCGGAGGAGTGTTTCACAGGTGCTGTATGCTTCATGCACGTGCGCGGAAGCCCCCAAAACCTTAAATACCGGTAAGGAGCATGGGCAGGCAGGTGGGCCCTCCGGAGCACCGTACCAGAACGGTACCTGTCTGATGAAATCCTTTTTTTATTTAAATCAATCTGTGCAGCTCAAAAAAGCAGTCTTAACACTTTTGGACAAAAAATACAAAATCTATATTTTTAAGGACCCATGAAAGATCTGATAAACATTATGAACAATGCTGGTTAGGCATTCTCCTGCAACCTTAGACAAAGAGGTCTTGGAGGGCAGTTCTCAGTGATCTAAATTTTGGTTTAGAATATGTTATAAAGGTTTAAGGCTTTTGTATGACTTTGTAATAATTAATGAAATGCCATTAGGTGGCTGTGTTTTTAACTATGGATTTTCTAGGCAAAAGGACACTAAAACAATTTCAGTTTTAATGAGAACTATGATACGTTGAAAGTAAGATTCATTAAGAACTTTGACATTTGATATGAATGTAAGTAATGACTGTGGAAGAGATGCACAAAAGCTAATTGTAACCAACTGACACACTTTCTACAAGATGTAATGTAATATGATTATTTTTTTTGTGGGTTGTTTGTTTAATAAAAATAAAAAAATGGAAAGAAAGGGAGTGTTCACAGTAACCTAAAATAGCTAATTGGAAAGTTGGGCAATTCCCATCCCCTGATAGCATCAGTATTGACATTCATTGGAGAAGTATGCCAAATTGTAATCCATGGATACAAGAAGGGAAAACCACTTTTAAATTAATACCTATGGATGACTCTTCATACCAACCTCATGTGTGGGCTGGGTATGAATCAGAGCAAAGTCATGAAGATATGGCAGAAAAAAACAGTGACTAGGTCATATTAGAGGAAGAGCTCTAAAGGGGAGAGTGCAGAAGGTAAAACAGAAGGAGGAAAGGATATTTTATGGTGGCTGAAGAATTGAGGGAAAACCTTTTGAGGTTCAGGCCCATTTTGCAATGGCAGTAAAGAATTCCCTATGTGACTGCCCTATTTTCTTTCTCCTGCTATCCTTATCTATTGCAGCTAAAGTGGGACTGTGTTTGCATTGTCTCATCAATGGAGGGCTCCTTTGAGAGGTTTACCTTTGGGCCCAGAAAGCTTTATTGATTACCCTATGCACACATATCAGCCATTATAATAAGGATGTGGGAATTGAAATTGAATGTTTCAATTTTTCCCCAGCTTTCCAGAACTGTTGAATCTGCAATGTTAATTTCACATGAGAGCTGACCATGAGAAACTCCAAACATCACTTGTTTTATTTTTTTTTCTATGCTTTGTTTAATACAACATAAGCCAAAAGAAGAGAGATGATATGCACAATAGCTAGCTTCTTTATTATTAGTGGAAATAACCTCTATTTGACTTCTTAATTAAACTTTTTCTGATACCAGCGGATACTATGTATACTATGGATGTGTTAATAATGCAATCTATTTAATGGGGGAAATTATAGATATTTCAAATTAAAATTTCTTAGAAATTGGGATAAACAGCAGTGAGAGTGCCACTTCAAATCAACAAGTAGTTGAAATATGTACATCCCTGTGTCCACTTCTAAAATATTTCACTGGAAGAAAACAAACTTGAAGGATATTATAAAGTTATATCACTCTCCTTAAGATTCAACTTTTTTAAAAAAAATCCTTATCAAGTAATATTGGTGGAAGTAAGGAGCAATAAACTCATATGTGATAACTTCCACAACTGACAATTTATTTTGCTCTCTTTTTTCATAATCTGACCTTTTCCGTCTTCTAGACTTTGACGGCACCAGTTCCATTTGCAGGTGAAACAAGCTGTCAGTGCAAAGCTCCTCATGAGAAGCTAACAATTGCTCAGGCCCATCTTGGAACACCAGGTGAGTCTGCATTTTAAATTAATTTCAGAATGGATTTCAACTACATTAGTCCAGTGCCTCAACTTCCCAGCAGACTGGCCTTTGTAGTTCCAATCTAAAGCACTCTCCCCCATCTAAGACGTACCAGTTGGGAAAACTGGAATAAAGCACAGGTAGTCCTTGCCATACAATGTTTTAGTGACAAGTTACAGTGGCATTAAAAAGGTGACTGATCATTTTTCACACTTACAACCATTGTAGCAGCATCATGATCACTTCATCAAAATTTGGATGCTTGGCAATTGGTTCATATTTATGACTGTTGCAGTGTCCTGGGATCTGAGATCACATTCTGTGACCTTCTGACTTGATTTTTATTGTTTGTTTTGTTTTTAATCCCATGTTAGCCACCTAGAGTGGTTATTTACAGTTTTGACAGCCATACAAAATAAATAAATAAATAAATAAAACATCTGAACATATTTAAAAGCAGCTCTGCCAATATGCAGAATGAAACACCTCAGAAACAGATGTTGGGTTTGGCAGGGGTAGCAGAAATAGCTCTGCTATTCCTTCTGGGTCTCCTGCTCACTCTTCCCTTTTGGAGATGACAGAGGATTGTATTCTACACACAATTAGCCAGATTAGCTTGCTGCCTTCACAATCCTGTCCCATAACAAATTCAGCTCTGTTTAAGGGGAACGAGGCAATCTATGATCCCTTGGATCATCTTTTCAAAGATATTTCCTTATCAGTTTCCTCAATGCCTCAATTGTTAAAATTACAGACCCTGAGATAATTTTTGTCTCATAAAATGTTGTATACAATTTGCCAAATTTGAACTGCGTGGAAGTCATGGGTTCCAGATTTTGGGCACATTCTGTAAGTTATCCCATTTGAAATACTTTGGTTCAAAAAGGTTTGTCCTGTGGTGCACCATATCACCAGTTAAAGGTTACTGGAAAGAGAGTTTTAGTAGTATATAGATGAAAACGGACCAAGAAATAAACATTTGAGTTACAAATGTGTGGATATGTTTCCCATTTTATTAGAGTGCTTTCTGTTTAGTTCTGCTATATAGAAGCAACCCAATTATGTAAATATCATTCATAAACATTCTTTCATCTGGTAATTTATGTCTTTATTAGGGAAAATCTCTTAGAGCTAAATTCACTTTCTAGTGATAATATTGTACAAACTCCATGAAACAGAGCAATGGAGCAATCTTTTCTTCCAGGATGCAAATCAAATTCCCAATTTGATCTAGGGCCATGGAATTTCTTGTTGATCTTCTATCTAAGTAGCAACCTGGGCCTGACTCTCGTTAGCTTTTGAGCCCAGCCAAGACCAGCCAGTCACTGGTTTTTTGTTTTTATTTTCATTCAATGAAAACAAATTTTCTAATATGGCCTTTTTTATTGGGTTAAGTGGCTCAACCCTACCTAAATCTCTTCCTTGTAATTCTGAATAGATGTAGCAAATGTACCATTATAATCTGGCTAGATTTGAGATAAATATCTGGTTTAACATGGAAATTGTTTCTTATTTTCATAGTGGACAGACCTGTCAGAATCTATGCAGATGGAATATTTGATCTCTTCCATTCTGGTCATGCAAGAGCTCTCATGCAAGCCAAAACTCTGTTTCCTAATAGCTACTTATTAGTAGGAGGTAAGCCTGATATTTGAACAAAGATTACTTTTAGACTGATATTCTATTTTATATAATTTGCTAAACAAGCCCAGATTCTGTGGTTTTCTAATTTTAATTTACTGAAAAGCAAGATTTTGTAACTTTTTCCTAAGAAATAGTAGGAAAGAACTAAAGTGCTTGCAAATATCACATAAACAGTTTGTCAATTAATAAGGTAATTTTTCTCTGATCCAGAAGATCTTTGTTCTGTTTATAAAGCTCACTTGTTACCTAAGACTTGTAGAACCTATGGACTGAGATAACAAAGAAATAAATTTAATATTATATATGATCAAGATCAGTTCTAGATTCTTCTTTCTCCAATATTAAAAATACAAATGTGGAATGGAGCCTATTGAATGTCATTTCAACCAAATTTATACGCTGAAATATAATTGCTTTTTCCATTTGTTTGTATTAAGAAAAAGCAATTGAACATGACTGATATTCTGATTTTTCTATAAGAAATCAGAACAATAGTAATATCTAGAAAAAGAAATGCCATGAAGAATGTGGAAATACTGATATAAAACAATAGCCACGCTAGCTTCCCTCAATTTCATTGCTATCTCTGTGTCTTGAGACAAATCTCAGTCTTTCCAGCTAGTACTGCAAAGAGAACTGCAAGAAAAGATTCACCATTCCACAATTGAAAAGCTTTGGTACTTGTGTCTGAAAAAAGCTCACCTAGCAATTTTTCTGACCAACAAATCAGAGAAACAGCTATGCAACATAGGATAGGTTTTAATGTAATGGCCATCCAATATAAGCAAGTTTTCAATTGACTAAATGTGATCAAGGAACTGAAAATTGTTTTCCAATTTTAGATTGCTACTTTTTAAATTTGGTATGACAACTACTGGCTTAAACTCTGAAAATAGATTTCAATAATTTATAGCCAAAGAGATGCACTGAATTTTACAGGGCCAGAGTTACTCTTTTTGAAATCTTCTTGCATGTATGTCAGTTTGCAGTGATGATCTAACACATAAGTTTAAAGGTTTCACTGTAATGAATGAAGAAGAACGTTATGAGGCCCTCAGACACTGCCGCTATGTAGATGAAGTAATCAGAGATGCTCCATGGACACTCACAGCAGAGTTTTTGGAAAAGCATAAGGTATTTTTCTTTCTTTCTTTTAACCTCTTTTCCATAAGCTAGTCTCATACTAGCAATGGTGCCAAATACTACATATTAGTTATGTTTATAAAGCATGTTTATATAGCATGGACTCTAAACTGAGGTGTCCTTTGCCACCATCCCTGGTATATTAGTTCTGAAGTTCAGGTTATAATTCGGAAGTGGTAATCATTATTTCTTTTTGCTTTTAGCTGTGATGGTAGCAACACTGAAAAATCTCCTTTCCTTTTCTTGTCTTCTTTTAGTTGCTATGCATTCAGAATTTTAGAAAATATAATTAGAATTGAGGAAGTGAAAAAGAAGAACTTTTCATGCAACTATAATAAAAGGGAAAATATATTTTCAAACATCAACTCCATTTCTGTAATAACAATGGCAGTGCAACTGGATTAAAATCCTGTATGAAATCTTCTTTCCATCCATTTATCTGTTACTTTAATAGGCCTTTCTTGTAGCATTCCAAACCCCCAAATGTCCAAAAGAGTGTAGCATTTAGGCTTATACACCACCCAATAGCACTTTACAGTGCTCTCTTGGTTATTTACAATGAAAGCATTATGTGCACATTGCCCCCAACAATCTGGGTCCTCTTTTACTGACCTCAGAAGGATGGAAAGCTGAATCAACCTTAATCCCTATCAGGATTGAACTCCAGACTATGGACAGAGTTTGCCTGCAACACTGCATTTAACCACTACACAACCAGAGCTCCCAGTAACCAAATTAACAAGACAGTTGCAGAAAACTGGATTTTCTCCAAAAGGTTTATAATTATAAGCTACATATACAAGTTACTTACATATTTTGGATGAAACTGTTAATAACTTTATTGATATGCACGCATATATCCATGAAAAATTATACTGGTTCATTAAATTGTAAGCTTAGCTATCCTTCACTTCCTATTACAAGTTTATGTCATCCATTTCTCAATAATATACAAAGCTCAAGTATATAATTAGCTATGACTGGTCTTCCACTTATTTGGAATAACTTTATTAAGTTGTAATATTAAGAAGCATAATAGTAAAAATGTTATTAAAATATTCTGAGATAAATTTTTTCTTTAGCAGGATTCTTTAGGTTTCAGCAAAGTGTCTATTTTGTATTACTGATGTGGTACTTAATATAATTGTAAACAGCTTAGATCCATGATGGCAAACCTATGGCACGTGTGCCCAAAGTGGCATGCGAAGCCTTGTCACCCGGCACAAACAGCCTTGCCTATTTGTCTTCCAGGTTTCTGGTACGCATATATGCACGACAATCACTTGTCCTTCACGTGCGCAGTAGTGCTGAAAACTGGTTTGTTCATGGGCGCTAGCCAGCTGATCATTGGGCATGCATACATGCTAGAACCCAGAAGTTTGACTTTCCTGGAGTACAGCCCCGACGAATGCGTGCGTGTGCACGTTATGTTTCCATGTGACCTTTTCAGCACTTTATGTTGAAAAGATTCGCCATCACTGGCTTAGATTCTTTAACTGATATCACATATACTGTATAACTAAAAGGTTTTGTACTTTCATGTGCTATACAGGTAGTCCTTGGGTTACGAATGGAATGGAGTGTGCCAATTCCATTCATAACCCGAGGATTCATGGGTGTGAATCTCATACCTTGAACAAGATCACTCCCTGCTTTTGCCTACTCATTCAATAATAGAATGTACGGCTCATTAAGTGCACATAAGGTATCTTGGGGTGGGGAAGGCCATGGTGGTGGTGGGGATAGTGATGGAACAGGCTGAAACGTGCTAAGAAGCATGCGCAGTAAATCATTGCTGATAAGGCCTATGACCTGCGCAGTAACTTTTCAGTTCAGCTAGCAAACAATTAATGCAGTGACACAGGCCACCTACTTCAGACCACCTAAGGCCTCCCCCAAACCACAGATACCTCATTCTCCCTCCCCTGGGGTCCCCACAATTACTTCCCCCCATCCTGCCGTACTGGGTGACTTACCTTACCTCCTCTCCAGCTTGTTTCTTTACCTTCTTCTTCCTTTCTCATCAGCAAAGGACTTGACGAGGCCCCTGGTGACAAATAAGGAGGCCTAGAAGACCGCATGGTCTTCTGGGCCTCCTTTTTTGTCACTGGAGGCCTCGTCAAGCAGATTGCCAGCGAGAAAGGAGCGCTGGAAGGCCCCACATGGCCCTCCGGGCCTCTTTTCTCATCAACAAAGCACTTGATGATTGCATCCCTTGAGGCTTCGGCAGCCCTTTTCAAAAACCCTTTGCCGGCAGGAACAGAGCTTTGGAGGCACGTGCCCACTTTTCCGAAGCTCTGCTGGTGCCAACAAAAGCTTTTTGTCAAACCCTACAGGAATGCAAACTCCCTGCTTGCTTCCGCAAGGAAATGGCAAATGGAGGGAATGCCTGAAGGACCAAAGTCTTCCTTCCGTTTGCAAACATCCAGGTCACAATTTGCAGAGAATATAGGCCTAAAAGTGCAAGATCACACAAGATCAGTAGCACAAAATCTAATGTACCATGAGATCATGTGAGATCAGTAACACAAGATCTCATGCTATTAATCTTGCATGATCTCAAGGTTCTCTAGGCCTCTGTTCTCTGCAAATGCACTGAAAGACTGAAGCAATGAAGCAGGCAAATAAAGTGTAACAGAGAGATCTTTGCAAGGTAAGCAAGTTTCCACGGGCAAAGTGCCTGTGAAGACCTGGTGGGGTGGAGGGAATAGGCAGGGCGAATGTTGCAGAGTCTCTGCAGTCATTTGTAAGATTGAACAACTGCCATGGTGCTGCAATATACATAATTTTGGGAGTTGTTTGTAAACGCTAGGGGGCACTTATCACGTAACTTCAAATGTTTGCTAAGGAAATGCTTGTAACTCAGGGATTACCTTTACAGTGATATACATTCTATTACAATCATTTAAAATATCTTTATTTAAAATTTGTTTAGTAAGTAAGGAAGTTGAGTTTCCAAAGTAAGGGACAACTTAATTTCCTTTTATTCTGTATTTTAGATTGATTTTGTAGCCCATGATGATATTCCATATTCTTCTGCTGGTTCAGATGATGTTTACAAGCATATAAAGGAGGCAGGTAGGTACACTTTGCTGTTTCTTTAAGTAACTAACCTCATTATTGCCTCACATAACCATCAGACTGAAAAAATGTTTATTTCAGTGGACTTTTTAAAAGCTTAAGTTTTAAGACCACAATAAAGTTTTTAAAAAGCATCCCTGACAGGTGGCAAAATAGCCTTCCATTGAATACTGCCACTGAAGAGGATCCCATTACCTCTCTAACTAATTGTTTCACTGCTGAGTCAATTTTAATGATATGATATATTTCTAAGATTCAGTTGGAATATGCTTTTCTGTAACTATTATTCTGCTCTCTGGAATAAAATAAAACAACCTTGACTTTCTTTGTGTGACATCCTCACATATTTGAAGAATGTTGTAGTCTCAGTCTCTTCAAACCTTTTCTGCCCAACTTTTTCAGAGGTTTTTATTTCCATTTCCCTTATCTTCCCTATTGCCCTTCTAGTTTCTTTGAATTCTTGTTGTTGTATGGTTCCCAGAATTGAATGCAATACTCAAAGTGGTATCTTATCAAAGTAGAAAAAGTGAAATGATTACTTCTTGTGATTTGGAAATGATTCAGACTTAATTATACTTGCTTGTTTGGCAGCAAGTATACATTATACTGTTGATTCATTATCAATTCTCCTAAACGTCATACTGTCCAATCTATGCTTAACTGACTTACTAAGAATGTCATGAGGTACTTTAGTAAATACTTTGCTAATGTCAAAGTATGTTGGCTCTATCACATTTACATAATTTATTAAAATTGTGCATGAGAGAGTGCTTTCAACTCAGTCTTGACTCTTGGCAATTGGCTGTAACAGTCCATGCAGATTTCTTGGCAGTAGTTTTAGAAATAGTTTGCCCTCATCTTCTTTGTAAGGCTGAGGAGAGTAAGTGGCTCAACGTCACCAGTTTGTTTGCTGCCTAAGCAAGGACTAGAATTCACGGTCTCTCTGTCCTAAACACTATACCAAATTGATTCTCATTATAGAAATGACCCTATCCAATAACATGACATGGCACGACAAACAACATGCTGTAACATAAGAACTTGTTCTCCATAGCACCTGACAGGACAAGAATCAATGGGTGGAAGCTCATTAAACAGAGATCCTACCTAGATACTGTCAGAACTAACAGTGTTAGTTCTGACAGTGAGAACAATTAACCAATGGAAAAGCTTATGGGTGCTCCATTGGGGAAGGTTTTTTTAAAAAAAGATTGTACATCCATTTGTCCAGGATGGTAAAACAATTGCTGCCTTGAGCAGAGGATTGAACTATAAAATATAAGTAACATATTTCTTGTTTGCAAGAAAATACTTCCTTAAAATACTTTCCTTATACATTACTTAAATGTGAAATGTTTTCTCAATATCCTAGTTATTGTAAGTGTTCCCAAGGTGATTGTGTTGCATAGGACAGTTGTCCACTTTAAGAGAGAATCAGCTATACTTAAATAATCCCAGAAAGAATATAAGTAGTTAAGGCGCAAACATCATAAGCTGTAGAGAAAGGACTCCAGGAAAAACAAAGTTCAGTCTATTTGTTTTTTATTCCATCATAAAGATACTAAATCAGCTTGCAAATAAGCTGATTTAGCTTTACAAAGCTTTGTAAATCTTTTCTCTATACGATAATTTGGGCTATTTGGACCAATGTGGGAGAGATGACGATTTAGCAAGTTTGCATCCAGTTTTGATTGCCACAATATAAAAAAGTTGTTGAGACTCTAGAAAGAGTGCAAAGAAGAACATGATGATTGGGAGGATTAGAGGCTGAAACACATGAAGAACATTGCTTGGATATGTCTAATTCAAAGAAAAGAAGGACTAGGGGTGACATGATAGCAGTGTTCCAATATATAATGGGTTGCTACAAAGAAGAAGAGGTTGTCAGTTGGTCCTACCTGAACTGCATGTCTTGAGGGTGGTGTGGGAGCAGTCACTGTATGGGTATTGTTACGGCCCAATTGCCTGGAGACTGAGGTAAATCTGAGGACACTCCCTCTGTCCCTCCTGGTGACTCCTCAGATCAACCGATGATTCGGAAGAAGGACCTGGAAGGGAAGAGAAGAAAAACCATGACGCCGCCACACCCACCCGTCATCCAACAGGACCCTATAAAAACATGGTCCGGTTACCTGTATAATCTCACCTGGAACCCATTTGGGATCACCTATACAGTTTCTCACAAATACCCTTTCCCCCAGTTGGAATGTGCGGGTGGCATTACATGGTATTGGGGTGTCGGATTGGTATGTGGGGTGCAGGCAATCTAAAATTGTGCTCAACCTATGGCCCATAAGAAGTTCAGCTGGGCTTTTTCCAGATGTAGGACATGGTGTTCATGTGTTGTGCTAATAAATAAGTATTAACTTTGTGTTCCCGTGGGCCTTGCCCCATACGGCTGAGTGCTTCTTTTGCAGATCACACGGCTCGTTCAGCCCAGCCATTGCTCGCCGGATGGTACAGAGCTATTAATGCATGCCTGATACCTAAGCTTGCCAAAAATGCTTGGAATGTGGCAGAGGTCAGTTGCGGCCCATTATCTGACACTATAGTGTTGGGAATGCCATGGGTTGTGAATAGACGTTGTAAAACTGTTATTGTAATAGAATGCATGGTACAGAGTTGAACCCAATGTGAGAATGCATCTACCACTATTAAGAATGAGTGCCCCTGCATTGGGCCTGCAAAATCTATATGTAATCTTGACAAGGGGCCCCTTGGTATTTCCCATTCTCTTGGTGGTGCTGCTGGATGATTCGGCCTCGAGCTTTGGCATGGAAGGCATGCAAGTACCCAATCGGATATGTCGTTGTCCATTTTTGGCCACCAAACATATCCTCTTGCTAATGACTTCATTCTGGCTATGCCTGGGTGGCTTGAATGTAAATGTTGTAGTACTTCATTGTGTAAGGCATTGGGTACTACTACTCATGATCCCCAGAGCAAACAATCTTTGAGTTTGGATAGTTCAGACCTTCTTCTAAAATACAGTTGGAATGTCTCAGCAATCTGGTTATTGGGCCATCCTCATCGAACCCATTCTAAAACTTTTGAGATTGTGGGGTCTGCTTTAGAGTGCGCAGCTATATCTGTTGCAGATAGTGGTAGCTGCAATTCATCAATAAGTAATACATTGCTCGCTGGAGCAGGGTCGTTTGTCAATGTTGGAAGTGGACAACGACTAAGTGCATCTGCATGTCCCAATTGTTTCCCTGGTCTGTTCTCTACTCTGTAAGAATAAGCTGTAAGGAATTCAATCCATCTCAGCATGCGGGGCGATAATATAGTTGGTGTGGGCTTGTCCCCAGCTATAATTCCCAAAAGGGGCTTGTGATCTGTCTGTAATATGAACTGCCTGCCGTAAAGATAATGGTGAAAACGTTTGATGCCCGCTACGGCTGCTAATGCTTCCTTGTCCAATTGACTGTAATTTCTTTCTGTTTTGGACAAGGAGCGGGAAAAATAAGCAATGGGCGCCTCAATTCCATTGGGTAGCCTGTGGCTCAAAACTGCGCCTATGCCATAAGGGGATGCATCTGAGGCTATCAAAAGGGGAATGATTCGTTGTATTGAATTAATACGGCTGATGATGTCAGCAGAGATTTGACAGCCACGAACACATGTGCTTCGCGGCTGCCCCATCTCCATGCTGCTGAGCTGTCAAGTGATCTGTGTAGTGGCTCAGCTACAGACGCCTTATGGGGAAGAAACATTGCATAGAAATTCAGCAGCCCTAGAAAAGCCTGCAACTCAGCTCTATTAGCTGGTGCTGGTGCGTTTTTGATTGCCTCCACTTTGGTCTTAGAAGGATGGATGCCTTGGGCATCAATGTGAAACCCTAAAAATTCTATGGAGGAAACTCCAAAATGGCATTTAGATTTTTTAAGTTTTAACCCTTTTTCCTTAAATCTATGTAAAACGCCTCTCAGCTTTTGAATTAATTCATTCATATATATATAGTTTTTACATTTAAAACAATGCAATGCCGCGTTGTCGGGGTGATCATATATTCACATTATATACAGCGAGTTTCAACCATTACCAGTTATTCTACTTAATACATTGTCTGTCCTTCTGTTCGATCACAATATATACATTTGTTCCAGTCTTGTCATCTTAACTTATACCAAACATAAAATCTATTCCATACCTCAAAATATTCTGATTCCCCTTTATTTTTAAGTTCCAAAGTGAGCCTATCTGCTTCTGCACAGGCCAACACTTTTCTGATTATATCTAGCTCTGATGGTGTATTTTCTTTTTTCCAATGCTGTGCATAGGTTATGCGCGCTGCAGTCAGTATATGTATAATTAGATAGAGTGTATCTTTCTTAAACCCCTCCGGTATTATGCCTAGGAGAAAAGTTTCTGGTTTAAACATAATTTGTTCTCCCACCATTTGTTCTAACCATGATTGAATCATTTTCCAATATTTTTTTGCCTCATTGCACGTCCACCACATATGGTAGAAAGTGCCTGGTGTTTTTTTACACTTCCAACAATTTGGGGCCAGATTTTTGAACATTTTAGAAAGCCGTGGTGGCGGGAGATGCCATCTGTAGAACATCTTGTAAAGGTTTTTTTTATACGCCGTAGCCAATGTTAATTTCTGCTTCAGTATCCAAAGTTTTTCCCACTTAGCCAATTCCACATTGTAACCGAAATTTTTCGCCCAGGCGACCATGGTTTCTTTGACATGTTCTTCCTCTAGTTTATATTCCAACAAAAATCTATACAGCACTTTGATCAGTCTGTTTTCTGTCTGTATCAACAGTTTATCTAATATTGTGTAGTCTTTACCTTCATTCTTCCTATCCTGTGCATACCTTGATTGTATCTGTAAATAAGACCACCATTCTACTTGTATTCCTTGTGATGTCAATTCTGATCTGGTTTTGATCTCCCCCTGCCTGTTCAATAGCTCTTTATATGTGACTATATTTTCCACGCTAATTAAATTTGGGTGTATATATGCTTCCATCGTAGATAGCCAAATAGGTATTTTGGTATAATGGTCATGTTTAATTTTGTTCCATATTATTAACAGAGATTGTCTAATGTAATGTCTACTATAATATTTGTGTGCAGATCCTTTTTCATACCAGAGGAAGGCATGCCAGCCTGCTTGGAGGTCATGACCTTCCAATTTCAGTAGTCTTTTATTTCTCAGCATTATCCATTCCCTTAGCCATGTTAATATGGCCGCAGTATAATAGAGTTCCCAATCTGGTACGCCAAATCCTCCCTTTTCCTTAGTGTCTTGCATAGCCTTAAGTTTTATTCTTGGTTTTCTTCCCTGCCAGATAAATTTCAAAACCAATTGATTCAAATCTTTGAAGACACCTTTTTCTAATTTAATGGGAATATTCTGAAATAGGAAAATAAATTTTGGTAATATATTCATTTTTATAACTGCAATCCTGCCCATCAGGGACAGTTGCAGGTTTTTCCATCTTTCTAGATCCTTCTTAGTTTTATTAATCAGATTGGTATAATTGTCTTCTTTGATGGTCACACACCTCGCAGATAAATGTATACCAAGATATTTAACTTTTTTGACAATTTGGATACCCAATTTCTTCGTTAACTCCTCTTTTGCTTTTGATTTCATATTTTCAGCTTTTGAATTAATTCTTGTTTGGTGTTGGCTGCTATAAGAATGTTGTTGAAATAAGGTAACACCCCAGGAATTCCTTTTAATGTTCTTTCCATTATGCTCTGGAATATTCCGGGTGCTACACAGACCCCAAATTGTAGTCTACGACAGTGAAACACCCCCCCCACCCGATGTGTAACTATCGTTTGAGTGTCCGCTGTTGTGTCGTCCACCTTTAATTGTTGATAAGCTTGACCGAGGTCAAGCTTAGCAAACATTTTACCTGTACCTAAAGAGTGCAGCAGATGCTGCACTACGGGAACCGGGTAGGGGTGCGCTTGTAAGCCTCTATTGATGGTTGCCTTATAGTCGGCACATATTCTAATTGAACCATCTGCCTTCATAGGTATGACTATAGGTGTTTCCCACTTGGAATAATCAACGGGCTCTAATATCCCTTGCTGCAATAGTTTGTCTAGTTCCTGGTCTACCTTGGTCTGTAAAGCAAAAGGAACTCTCCTAGCCTTAAGTCTGATTGGGGTTATGTTAGGATCCAAATTAAAAGATATAGGAGACCCCTTAAATGTTCCTAATGAGTCATTGAATACCTCTGAGAACTCCCTGGTGAGTTCTTCAAACTCGCTTGTGTTTTTTGTAGCATGGACTCCTGTTATTTCTAAGCCTAAAGCTTCGAACCAGTCCAATCCTAATAAAGTGGCTAAGGGTTTTTTTACTACGACCATAGGAAATTTCCCTTTAAACTGGCTGTGTTCTACTAAAAAAATTTCCGCTCCCTTTAAGAGGGATTGGATTGTTCTGGTAATCTTTTAAGATGCACTTGCACTTTTCCAGTTGTTTTTCTGGAAACCGGGGCACCAGTTGTTTGAGAGTGTCCCCACGCTATGATGGATTTCGAAGATCCCGTGTCGATTTCCATCTCACAAGGTGCTCCTTGTGTTGCTGTGTTGATGGTCTCCTCTCCTTCCTCCTCCGGGTCCACAGCATAGCAGTTGTCAGTCCCTCTGAACGGCCCTCGATTGGTAGGTCAGCTGCTTGTGAGATTGAATGGTCTGGCCGCTGTGTCAGCAAATGGTTGGGGAGCCCTACAACATAGGCTAGATGCCCCATCTTTCTGCAATAGTGACAAATGACTGTTTTAAATCTGCAAGTTGAACGCAAGTGATTTCCCCCACAGCTGAGGCAGCCTGCTGGAGGTACTGCGCTGTTAAGTTTTTTTTTCCTGGCTGCGCTTATGTTTAAACGGCTCACTTCTTCTGGCAGCCATGCATCATCATTCAGCTCCACTGCTTGTTGGTTTACTATAGCAGAGGGCACTGGTGGGTTGTGAAGGGATTGGTATCTCCTTATTTCAGCTGCTGATCTATCGGACTGCTCAGCCGCTCTGGCTTCGTCCACTTCTATGGCTAGATTTAAATCAGAGCGAGCCAACAATCGCCAATGTAAGCGAGGGTCTTTCACTCCACAAATTAGCTGTTCTAATAACACGTCATCCAGGTCAGGGAATTCACAATGGATGGCAGCATTTCTTAAAGCGGCAACATATTGACTAACAGTCTCGTTTTTGCCTTGGATACACTGTCTGAATGTGTACTGTCTTGCCAAGCGGGATGGTTTGGGGGCATAGTGACCCTTAAGCTTGGTTATCAGTGTTTCCCAAGATACGTTAAATACTTGGACTGGCCGACTAGGGCTCGGGCAGTGGCGAACATCTCAAGCCCACAGGAATTAAGAAAATATCCCCTCCGCCTTTCATCTGAAACATCCTTTAAATCATTAGCGAAAAGGAAACATTCAAACCGCTCAATAAATGACTCCCAAGATTCCCTCTCAGGCATGTAAGCAGTGAACAGTGAAGTAGTTGCCATGGTTTATGGCTGTCAGTTCAGTTAAGGACGTATCAGTCTTAAATATCGTCTTAGAGAGGTTTTGTTGCCTCAAAATCCCACCTTCGTCGCCAGGTGTTTAATCTCAGGCACCTGAGGTAATTACGAGGCTCATTGCTCATACAACAGTTTTATTTAGAACAGAATAGATGTGAGCGAAAACAAGTGCTCTGACAGGTGCTCTTTTATACCCTGAGCTGTCATCGCAGCAACCAATAGAATCCTTTAAAACTTCCTGCCTAAAACAAACGCGAACGGCCAATCAACTGGCGTCCTGCCTGATTGACAGGAGGGGGCGGGACACGTACATACTTGACAGTTTGGAGGACCCAGGCATCCGAGGTGATGCCTTCCCAGTGGTCTGTGAAAAAAGAGAGGTGACCACCAATGCGTAGATTCGATCCCGAATCACTTACCCCTGCGGAAGAAGCGGCCGCCCACCCTCGAAAGGGCCACTTGCCAGCATGCTGGGGTCTGAACCTCTCCCTGGAGAACTGCCTGTCCCCCTGTCTGGAGTACCTGGGAGCAGAGTATCTTTGTGCCTGGTTGTCCTGCTCCGGTGGTCGGTATGAGGCTCTCCTGGCATATGGCGCCACTTGGTGGTCTGCGCGTCTGGTGGTGGACAGGAAGACCTTCCTCTTATTTTTATCCTCGACAAGGATGGGGTCCAAAGCGGGTCCGAAGAGCTTGTCTCCTGCGTATTCCACCTCTGCCAGGGGCCACTTTGCCCGGAAGTCGGCCTGCCAATGACGAAGCCATAAAAGGTGTCTGGACGCCACTGAAGATGATAGGGCCCTGGAGGAATACTTTACCATATCCATGTTTGTGTCAGCCGATAACTGGGTCGCCGCCAGCAGCTTTGTGATGTCCTGCTGGAGCCTTACGTCTGAAGCAGGTGTCATGTCCCGGATCTGCTCCAGCCACAAGATGGTCGATCTATTAAAAAAGGATGAGGTCGCCGCAGCCTTGATGGCCCTTGAGATGGCCTGGAAGGTCCTCCGCATGACCAGTTCCTCTCTCCTGTCCTCTGCCTTGAGGCAGCTGGAGATGTCTCCTGTTATTATGGAGGAAGCGGAGGCCAAGGCTGCCACTGGAGCGTCCACGGAAGGCACCTGCAAAGCTTGGTCAAAGTCTGCATTTAAGTTGTAGAATTTACGATCATTACTCCCAGGAGTGGGAAAGGAACCTAGTTTGGTCCACTGGGACTTCAGCACCTTGAGGAAGAGGTCTGGGGTGGGAATCTCCTCCTTCTCAACCTGGGGCCTGTGAAAGGGGCCCTGCTTCTTCTTCCCTCCGCTAGTACTAGGGGTGGGAGTCTGGCTAGTAGCTGGAGAAGGATCCAGGTCTGCTGTGGCCTTAGCCTTGTGCATAAGGGAACTGAACAATGAGGGAGGGAAAAACCCTGTAAAGGAGGGGGTTGAGGGCTCCTCATCTTCTGAAAACCCCAGATCCTTTTGTTCCTCCCCCCCCCCCCGACTCCGAGCCTTCGCTGGCAGTGGAAGGTGATGAGGCCCGTGAGTCCCTGGGGACTGGAGACTCAGGCCTAGCTGTGCGATCCTGTGGAGTCCCATGGGTAGTCCGGTACCTGGCACCATGAAATTGGTGTTGCATACCTGAGGTGATGCCATTTGTGATGGCCCTGGCCCTGGCAAGCTTTTAGGAAGCTCTGGGTAGGCCAGGGTAAGGATAGGCGGGGGGCCTATCCTTACCCCGGGGGCTGTTGTCCCTGAGCTCAGGGGCCTGTGGGGCCAAATGCTGCCTGGATCGGAAGGCCTTGGATAGCTGGGAGCCCTTGCTCTTGCTCCTTTGCTCCGCATGGCATCCGCCATCACAGTACTCACAGTTGGATGAATTGCCTCTCTCTCTCTTTCTGCCTCCGTGGCCTGGTCTCCCTGGTGCTCGTGGATCCGGAGCTCTTTCGGATCCTGGCCCTTCCTGTCCGTCCGCCGACCTGCGGGCCAAATGGAGACCGCTGCACCACCTTGCGCTGGGCCCTCCCCGGATGGCCGGCACGGAGCTTGGGCCCGACGATCCTCTTGCTTTTTGTGGTGCTGAGGAGCTGCGGCAACTGAGACCAGTTGCCTTGTCGCTCCGTGCATGCACCCTGCAGGCATCAAATTGGTGACCACTGGTCACGTGGTCCAATTCCTAGAGCGGTTCCGGCTGAACTGCTCCTTCTTCTTCTCGCTGCCTCCGGAGTCTTCGTGGATCCGATGGCTTCCTCTCCTCGTCCGGACGGCAGCTGGCGATGAGGCTCGGCTTTTGGGCCACCCCTCCACCAGGAGCCGGTGTTGTGGGGCCTTCGGGCTGCAGCGAGCGTGGAAGCGCCTAGGCAGCCAGGCAAAAGGGCGCGAAACCGAGGCAGAAGAGGCTAAAAGTATGGTAGCTAGAGAAAAAAACCTTGTAAAAAACTAGAAAGGAAAAAGAATTCTACCAAAATACAGAACTCTATCTAAAATTACTGGAGAGTCACTGTATAGCTCCTGTTAGGCCAAAGATTGAGGTTGATCTGGGGAGTCACCAGGAGGGAGAGAGGGAGTGTCCTCAGATTTACCTCAGTCTCCAGACAATTGGGCTGTAACAATACTCATACAGTGACTCCTCCCACATCCCACCTCAGAGACCAACTTATTTTTCAATGCAGCTGAAGGCAGAACTAGAAGCAATGGATGGAAACTAATCAAGGAGCAAACCAACCTAGAACTAAGGAAAAATTTCCTGACAGTTAGAATAATTAATCGGTGGAACGGTTTGCCTTCAGAAATTGCAGGTGCTTCAACACTGGAGGTTTTTAAGAAGAGATTGGACAATATGTGTCTGAAATGGAACAGGTGTTTCTGCGTGAGCAGAAGACCTCCAAGGTCCCTTCCAACTCTCTTATTCTGTTATACCCCCATGGTTCCTTCCAGTCCTATGATTCTTTTATTTCTATGATAACTGTTTCCCTAAAATAATAATTAAAATAATAATATTATTAAAATATTATTAAAATAATAAAAATAATAATAATTAAAACAGTTAAAAGGAGAAATAATTCCCTAAATTCTCCTTTTTATTCTTTTTGAAGTCAGGAACATTTACTTTGTTATTGGGAACTTAACCAGTACTGTAGGATATTTTAAAGGTAGTATATAAAAGTAAATATATCTATCTCCTTTAGTTTCCTAGGATGCAACTCAGCTTTTTCTGTGGTTCCAAATCTAAATCCTGCCCTTCATAATGGTGAAACACATTCTTTGGATGGGGTGGGGAGAGAAGATTGAATTAAAACATAATTTGGATAGCGCTGCCTTTTCATTGTTACCCATAAGCATTTAGTTGTTTTGACTGAGCTGTTGAAATACCGATTCATTTATTTTCTTGTTCTTCTGCAGATTATTTTTGTGAGATTTTCTTTTTCTTTATATATATATATATATATATATATATATATATATATATATATATATATATATATATATATATATATATATATATATATTTATTTATTTATTTATTTTTAATTTTCAAAACAAACACAACACAAAGTATCCTCCTTCTTTACATACTGTAGAAAGTGTATCAGTTGGTTACAAAAGATTTTCGTGCATCTCTTCCACAGTCATCAACCATAATTCATATTAACTCAAGTATTTTAACTCAGATATATTTATACATATTACTATCATCATACCTCCATTTTCATTTGACTATAATTGTTTAAACATCCTTCAGCATAAAATATACCAACATTTAAAACATAACCACATACATTTCATTTGCTTTTTCTAATATCCTCCAATAACACTGAAGCCTTATGCCCTATTCTGGCTAAACATCCATAATATTTAGTAACAAAAATATATATGTATATATGTATATATGTATATGTTGTGGCCCAGCAGGAGCCATTGGAGTTGCCACCAGACTCCGACAGCGAGGTGTCCTCTGAGTCGGCTCAAGAGGAGGTGGGGGACCCTGGACAGGGTTCCGACGCTGAGCAGGGCGCAGAGAGGCTGGTTGGCCATCACGGGGCTCCTGATGTCATGCCTTGGAGCAGTGGGGAGGAGTCACAGGACAGTGAGTCAGACATCAGCAGTGAGCTATTAGATGCTCGTTACTGACGTGCTACCCCGCGTAAGGAGCAATTGAGCAATTACAGGAGGTAATGGCTCTCAGCTGCTGATCATTAGACTCCTCTCCAGACTATAAAGGGACTGCTTGTGGACACACCCTTTGCAGGAATCAACTGATCATTGGAGTTGGAGAAGCTCAGATCTGTGTTGTACTTTGGCAGGCTGGATTGCTGCCAAAGGGTTTACCTGGATTGCTGTCGATCTGTTCCCTGGACCTTGGCAGGCAGGAGTGCTGCTAAGGTGATTATCTGGAGCTTGGTAGCTGGATTGCTGCCAAGGTGTGTCGCTGTAGCTGGATTGCTGCCCAGAGTGCTATCTTGACCTTGGCAGGCTGGATTGCTGCCAAGGTGGAACCTGTATGTCAATAAACATCTTTGAAGAGACTTTGTGTCGGAGTGTCTTGGTATACAAGAGGAGGGGGTCAGAACATGTATATATGTATATATGTTGTATTTGTGCTGATAAATAAATAAAGGGAGACTAGTATAGATCTATTTCAACCTATTTAGGTCTCATCAGCTAGCCATACCCTTACTGGGAATTGAACCAGGGCTGCATTACATATTAGGCAGATGTAATTGCCACTAAGCCACAGGCTCTCTTCCTTATCAGCTGGGCCAGGGAAATTCTGCCTGGATGGTCCTCTGTAATGACCCGAAGGACAGAAAGGGGGAGTAGTGTGCTCCCTCCCATATTTGGGCATACCAGGGGTTGTAACACAGAAAGAGGGAGTAGTAAGCTCCCTCCCATATTTGGGCATACCAGGGGTTGTAACACAAATACATACCTATTTCCCTGGTTTTTCATGAAAAGATATTGGTTGAAAATACAGAATTGGTTGCAGGAGTTAACTAAATGTCAAATAGAATTCAAACTGTGTTTCTCCTGGAGATAATTAGGGCGAAATACAATAGCAGTTTAAAGTATCTGATGTTACACATAACAACAGCGGCAAGGATTGCTTTTGTGCAGTATTGGAAGAATGATAGTATTCCGCCAGAAGGATTAGTAATCACAAAAATATACAACTGAGCAGAAATGAACAAACCCACATTAGAGTTAAAGGGAAAGGATAATTCAGAATACTGTATGGAATAGGAGAAATGGTATGAATGGATAGACAATAGAAATAAGAAATGGAAATGTTCATAGGGTCAGAGGGTCTGGAAATAGAATGTATATAATGTATTGAATATTGATTCCAGTTGTATGGATAATGTCACAGATCTGTTAATCATGTGATAGAGACATGTAAAGAAAATGTGCAATAAAAATAAATATAAAAAATAGATAATCACAATACATTTGGTATTGTTATTGAGAGTAACTGAATTAAAATAATATGGTTGTTGGTATTTTCTCCCCCCCCCCCAGTTTTTTATTTTTATTTTTTACAAATGTATTGAATCAATGTGTGAACAATGTGGTACTTGGCTGTCATACATTCTAATACAAGTAAAACTGATAAAGTTAATCATAATTATTACATTCCATCAACTTAGGTTTTTCTAATAATACACATTTATTTTAGGTTGCAATCTATCGTTATTCAATTATTCCATGTTTTCTCTTTTTATTACTTTTATTTTATTATATAAAAATGTATACACTAATATTCCCCCTTTTCTTATTTCTATCACTTATTCTAGCTTTAGTTCTGTCATCCTTTATTAAACGACTTTTTCTTTCTATTCTGTCTAATTTCTAATCATGTCACCCATCTAAGAAAAGAAAAGAGAGAGAGAGAGAAAAGGAAAAACAAATCAGAACAACAAAAAAGAAAAAACATCTTTGCCTGTTTCAGTACTTTAATTGCTATGATTTAAGGGAAAGAGAAAGAAAAGGAAAAGCAAGTCAGAACAACAACAACAACAACAACAACAACAACAACAACAACAACTTATATATCCATCATCTCTTGCCCGCTTCAGTATTTTAATTGCTATGCTTTTTTATACTTGTCTCTCAAATTCCTCTCTTGGCTCTTTGTTTCTGTCAGAATCTGTTTTTTTGGCTATTCAATCTAAGTATTTCTCCCATCTCTACCCTCTTCCACTGCCTAGTTCCCAAATTTTCTGCCCAGGTCCCTGTCTCCCTTTCAAACATATCTTCCAACTCTCTTATTACATCTTCCCCCTGATTTAATTTATCAATCACTGTTATTTCCATTGTTCTCTTTGTCTTCTTCATCCTTCATTTCTTCTTCTGACTCCTCCCTTTCCTGGACATCTTGTTCCTTACTCATCATCACTTGTATCGTATTTTCCATTTTTTCCATAATCTCCTTAAATCCTTTCTCCATGGTGTCTTTTGTGATTTGAAAGAGTAACAGCATCTCCTTCTAAATTTCATCCATTTCTGCCTTATAAAATATCTTGTTTTATCTTTTAAAAAATCAACTTTTGTCCAAGTGTCCAAGAACTATTTATTCAGTCCTTAAGTTGCCATTCAGGGAGTGCACTAGTCCCAGTTCTATGTATCCCATGAATAAACAGTCAGTTCCATTTCAATAAACTCAAAAGTTATCCAAAGCCTCTTTGCATCTCCTTTACAGGGGTTCAATCTTCTAGCATATAATTCAGGGGTCCCTTTAGTTGGAAGAAAACTTCCTTATTATTATATCAGGGTCTCCAGTAGTCATAGAGTAATTAAAATAATCCAATAGATATTTTCCTGCAGGTCCTCCAGGCTTATAATTTTCCCTTTTGTCAGCAAGTGGCACTCTCAGCTTAAGTTTCAGTATTGCCACTAGTCAAGCATGCTTTTCTTTTTGTTATGGAATGATCATGAAAGCAGAATAAGTTTTATAAGAAAATATTTCCAGCATTTTAAAATGCCTTCCCAGTACCACTTCTCCCAATTTAAAAGTCCAATTTTCTGTATCTTTCAACATCTATTATTTTTTTCTCCCACATTCCTCACTGTGTCCAAGAATGCTTGGACGCAGCTTTTACAGATAGTTCTGAGCAACTAGTCCTAAATTGTTCCTTGGGGTTAAATTTAAAGAAAATCATCTCCCCCAGTCCAGCCACTGTTCACCTGCTTCGCCCCAGATGGTCATCAGTTGTTAGCTTTGTGGCAGCTATATTTAGCCGCCTCTTCTTCTTGTCATGGCTGAGAGGAAAAGTGAACCCCGAAGCACTTCACAAGGTGCCCCTTTTTGCTTCACCACCTCTCCAAGGAGGCTTTGGCCCATCACAGAGCCCACAAACAGGAATAATTCAGCATAGAGGATGGAGCTCTGTCCTCCTGCATCTGAAAAACACTGCAACATAAACCAGAAGTCAGTTGTTGGTGTTTTCTATTGCCCGTCCACCAAAGGATCAACTGTCCTTAATTTGTAGGATTTAATTGTAAAGCTAAAGAACTTAGAATATTAAAAGACAATGAACGTGTGGAGTTCTTCATTTTAAGAAAAAATAAAACTAAGTGTAGTGCAACAAGTGTCTTGGACAGTTTTATAAACCTATGACACATGTGTCAAAGATAACACACCAGTGTTCACTGATTCCCGACAACTGTTTCAAAACACATCATGTACTCACATAACTTTTATGTACTCACATAACTGCCTGCTGAGGCTATGTGAGAATTGGGTTTCTCTTGCCCAGCCTTCAGACCCTCCAGAAATAACTTAAGTGGGCTATCAAAATGAGTATTACTCATATTTCATTTTTATAATTATTTGACATTCCTTTATATTATATATAGCACCACACAGGATTGGAATGTATTTTTTAATAAATAAATACATAAAAAGTTGTTTAATGTATGTTTAGTTTAATGAAAAGGACGACTAAGGGTGACATGAGAGCAGTTTTCCAGTATTGTCAGAATTTGTTGCAGCAATCAAATCCAGATGCCATACACAAGTAACTGATTCAGCAGGATTCATTAACTTCTCTTTATATATAATATAACACGTAAGTAAATATTCAATACCAAGAGTGGTTCTTCTAAAGTGGTAGAGGAGAGATTGGTTTTCAGTTTCAGTTCAGAGCTCAGACTAGTTTTTTCAGCTTTCGCACAGACTCAGAGCTATAGTACTAAGCCACATCCAGACTCCCAGCTGTCTCCAGCAAATACTGTTTTAGTTTCCAAACAGTCCCCATTGGCTGACTTGTTGCCATGTCTATTCAAGTCTATGAACATACTCTGACAAATATCTAAGGGGCTGCACAAAGAAAAGGGGATCTATTCTCCAAAGCACCTGAAAGTAGGACAAGAAGCAATGGATGGAAACTAATCAAGAGAACCAACCTAGAACTAAGGAGAAATTCCCTGACAGTTAATGGAATGACTTGTTTTCAGAAGTTGTGGGTGCACCAACACTGAAGGTTTTAAAGAAGAGATTGGGCAATCATTTGTCTGAAATGGTATAAGGTTTTTTGCTTGAGCAGGGGATTGGACTAGATCCCTTCCAACTCTGTTATTCTATTATCCTTTTTCTCTTTTGTTCTGTATATGGGTTTGTATGTGAGAGAGACATGGCAGCAGAGTCAAGTTAGGCATTTTCAATATGTTTGACATGCTAAGCCCAAACGTTTCACCATCACTGATCTAGAACTTTAAAAATAGATTTTAATAACTGTGAAAACAATAATTAGGATTCAAAGACAGCAGAAATTAATAGGAATGCAATATTAAAATGATTCAGCATTACTCAGAAAAGAACATACTATACTAAAAGCAAGGGAAACAATTTGAAGAGGGAAGGAGGAAGTGGGGGAGAAATGAGAATAGTAGAGGATGCAAATGGGACTACACAAAAAAATCAAAGAAGTTCTAAAAACAAAAAAGGGTACACATAGTCCTCAACATATAACCATAATTGGGACTAAAATTTCCATTGCTAAGCAAGGTGGCTGTAAATTGAATCATCCCAATTGTATGATCTTTTTGCCATGGTTTTAACAACCATGGCAAAAGTGGATTTTTTATTAAGTGGATCACTGCAGTTGTTAAGTAAATAATGTGGTCATTAAGTGAATCCCAATTCTCCTATTGGTTTTTCTCATCAGAAACTTGCTGGGAAGGTTGAAAATGGCAATTTAATGATCCCAGAACACTGCAACCATCATAAATACATGCTGGTTTATAAGTGCCTGAATTTTGATCATGTGACTGTGGGGATGTTGCAATGGCTGTAAGCGTAAGGACCAGTCGTAAGTCACTTTTTTTCAGTACCGTTGTAACTTTGAATGGTCACTAAACAAATGATTGTTAATTGAAAACTACACATACATATAAGCAATTAGAAAAGGCCCAGATCATAAGGAGAAAGTACACATAAAAAGCCCAACACGGAAACTAGAGTGTCAGAAAAACAAAATCTCAGAGAGGAGGAGCCAATGTCGCGACAAGAAGACGTGCGATCTCAATGCTCTGAGATCGCCGCTGATACTTTTGCCGCTGCGGGATGGACCTAAACCATCCCGCAGAGATGGTGAATGGGAAGAATACATCCTGTTGATCTCAGGGACATCGCAAAGTCCCTGATCGATCCAGGAGAAGTTCTTCTAGCTGGCGACAAAAGCACAGCCCCTAGGCTGATGACGCTGGAATTTTTACCGTTTTAAAAGAGACTGCCTATAAAAAACTTAAAGTTAATTTAAATTTGAGAACAGAAGAAATAAGCAGTGGAATTAAGCTTTGAATGGTTTTGGACAATGGGTTATCTTACTTTTTAAATGCTATTTTCATGGATGGAATTTATTCAAGCCTTTTAAAACAAATGGATTAAGTTTTCTTCTTCTATTTTTTTTAATTATTATTTTTTGCAACGTATGGACTAAAATTCTCCTTCATTACTGTGTGTGTTTTTCCCTTTTTCTTCTCTATTTCATTCAAGAATTTGACTTTTTTTTACTTGGAATATAAAAAAGATACAAAAGGCAACAAAGAAAATTGTAACAACAGAGGGAAGACAACACTGCTACTCGGAGGCTGGAGGTTTGTGTATTGGAAGCAAAACACTTTTACTTTCCTCATCGATTATTCTGGCTTGGCACTTCAAGGTCTCACTGTTTTGTTTATAGAGAGTGATAAGAAGAAATGCATACAAATGTTCCTTTGAAGTATATCTTTAACCAGAGAAAAGTGAAAATAAGACCTTATTGTGAATTCACTGATATCTATGGTGATTGGTTTGTGTTTAGAAATGGAAAGAGTGGAATACGGAAAGAGGAATTAAATGGAGTGGAACTCTACCCCAGATGGCAAGATGGCAAGAAGAAGAAAAAATAAAAGAATTTATGGATTTAAAGAGAGAAATTTTATTAGCAACATTATTGAGAACACCACTGACAATTAAAGATAAGACAATTAAAGTTCAAAGAAACAGAAGAATGGCATCAAAATTACATGAGACTTAATAAGCAATGAGTTGCAAAGAGAAGTCCATGCAAATTTGACTAAGGAGATGATTAGAGGACTGATACCACAAATGGCAGAAGACATGAGATTGTTTTGCTACTGAAAAGATAGAGGTTGATAGATGAAAGTGTACAATCTAAAACTAGTTAAACTTAGTGAAATTTAGTGATAATAGATATAGTTAAATAAATAATTGATAATGATAATAATAATGTATACATAGGTATTGCTATGATAAGTAATAATTGGATATGAATAGTGAATGGTACCTATGAAAGGAAGATTAGACATTTTTTGGTTTTATATATAAAGGTTAATAAAAAAGAACTAAGTTAAATTTAGTTAAGTTTTTGTTATTAGGGGGGGAATGTTATGATAAAGGATACAGTCAAACAAAGGAGGGATAATGATAACAACGTGTGTATGTATGTGTGTATGTATGTATTTGTGTTACAACCCCTGGTATGCCCAAATATGGGAGGGAGCTCACTACTCCCTCTTTCTGTCATTCGGCTCATCACAGAAGACCATCCAGGCAGAAAACCATATTTTTATTTTTAATCTTGCCTTTTTATATTTGTGTTGTATTTGTGCTGATAAATAAATAAAGGGAGACTAGTATAGATCCATTTCAAGCTATTTAGCTCTCATCAGCTAGCCATACCCTTACTGGATTCGAACTGGCCTGCATTTATGGTATTTTGCAGCATTCTGCAGTCATAGGACCAAAATACCATAAATGCAGGCCAGTTGTTGAGTGTTTCAAATGTGATTGGAACATTCAACAAGGTGACCACAGTGTGTGTGTGAGAGAGAGAGTGAGACAGACAGACAGAGAGAGGAACAGAGAGAGGGAGTGAGGGAGGGAATCAGAGAGAGACTGACAGACACACACATACACACACAGACAGAGAGAGACAGAGAGGGGGAGGGAGGGAGAGAAAGATAGACAGACAGAGAGAGAGACACACACACACAGAGTGAGTGATTAAGTGAATGAGTGAGAGACAGACACACCCACATACGAAGAGTGACAGAGAGAGAGGAAGGGAGGGGAGAGAGACAAAGGGAGAGACAGAGACAGACACACACACACACACAGAGTGAGTGAGAGACAGACACACACACACACACAGAGTGACAGAGATGGGGGAAGGAGGAGAGAGAGACAGAGATACAGAGAGAGAGACAGACAGATAGACACCCAGAGAAAATGACAGAGGGAGACAGAGAGGGAGGGAGGGAGAGAGAGACAAAGAGCCAGAGAGAGAGAGAGAAAGAAAAAGAAAAAAAGAAAGAAAGTGGGAGAGAGAGATGAAATTAAAAACAACAACATACAAACCTGACTTACTCAAACTATCCAAGGAAATGCAAGGCCAATGTTCACATTAGTGGTTGTGACTTTGTCAGTCATTGTGAGGATGTAATTTTCTCTACATTGTAAGGCAAATTTTACGGAATTTAACGTTATCGATAAATAATATCGTTCTAATGTTTTTGTTTTATTAGTTGTGTTATTTGTATCCTTCCGACCTATGTGGATACTTGCATGCAGAATATTCTCAATAAAAACTTATTGAAACTAAAAACAGTGTACCATCCTATGTATTTTCGGTTTTAAAAATGTGGCTCTCAAAATAAATTTCAATCGTGGTTTTGGCGAGATTTGGCTCAGTTGAAAAAAAAGGTTGCCCACCACTGTTCTAGAACATCAAATTCTTCCTCCAACCTTCATCTCTGATATCCGTCAGCTCATTTCTCTCTCACCGGCATAGTCAGCCGTCACCCACACTCACCGATTCTCGTTCTTCTCTCTTCTCTCCTGTAACTCAGGCTCACCATATATCTCTCTTCACTTCTCTTTCCTCCAATTCCTTCTTCTTTCGGTCTCTCTATCTCAAAATTCTATGTCCTCTCCCCTTTGTTAGCTTTCTACAGTTAGCTTCAGTATACTGAGTCACTGCTCCTACTGCCAGGTCACCACCCATTCTTTGGGGACCCACCCCCAACTGGAGCTACCTTCTTTACTGAATAGCTGAGACTTAACTTTTACAGTTAATTATCACCGTTACAGCTCTGGAATTTTCAAACAAATAGAATGTCACAGTCTGTTAACAAAATTTTAGTAATGCACGGAACTCAAATGTAACCAATTGACATGCTAGCTGGCAGTTGTATTGAAGAGTGTTTTGTGTGTGTGTTATTCGTCTAATTAAAACATTAAAAAAAAATTCTCTTCCCTGTCCTCTCTGGCTCATCACGGCCACAGATCTGTCATAACACGATGACAGACACTGTTGGATTCGGTTGACAGGGGTTTCCTTTGTTGCAGGGGGTAGTCACCTTTCACCTCGCTGCCCTCTGGACTTCGCTTCTATTCCACTTGGCTCTCCAGGTTCACCATGCTGAGGGGGTCCCCAGTCGCGAAGTATTTGGGGTCTAGGAATGGAGACTGTTCTCTTTCCCTGGCACTGCTGTGACATCAGCACTGGAAGTCCGTCGTATCGTGATTATCGTATACATTGTGTGCACAATTATTAGGCAAGTGAGTATTTTGACCATATAATTTTAATGCATATTTTCCACCGCCAAGCTATATAAACTTAAATTCTTAGTGGATATAAACATATCAGGTGATGGGTATTTGTGTAATGAGAGAGGGTGTGGACTAAGGAAATCAACACCCTATATCAGCGATGGCGAACCTTTTTTGGCTCGCATGCCATAAGTGGAGGGAGCACAGGGGGGTAGTGTGCGGGCATGCCGCACCCATAATGCAATGGGGGACCCCCCAGTGCGCATGTGCACACTACAGGTGCGACCCTCCCATTTTTTGCATGCTTTTTTTGTCCTCCCCAGGCTCCAGAGGCTTTATAGGAGCCTGGGGAGGGTGAAAACAGCCTCCCCGCCCTCCAGAAGCCCTCTGGAGGCTTCAGGGACCTTCAGGATGCTTCCCTGAAGCCTCCAGAGCAATCAAAATGAACCTCCAAGCAAACCAGAAGTCCATTCCCGAATTTCCGGTTTGCCCTTAGGGCCAGTTTTTTGCACTCTGGAGGCTTCAGGGAAACTCATGAAGCCTCTGGAGGGCCTCCGGGGGGGCAGGGGAGGCTCTTTTCACCCTCCCCAGGCTCCTATAAAGGCTCTGGAGCCTGGAGAGGGCAAAAAATGGCTTTAAAAAAGGATGAACTCAGCTGGTCAGCTGACAGGGCAGCACCTCGCATTCCCTGACAAATGGCTCTGCGTGCCATAGATTCGCCATCACTGCCCTATATCAAGGTATGCATAATCATTAGGCAGCTTCTTTTCATCAGGCAAAATGGACCTAAAAATATTTAACTGACTTTGAAAAGTCAAAAACTATACAAAGTCTTTCAGAGTGATGTAGCACTCTTGACATTGCTAAGATATTGGGGCTTAATCACAGAACCATCAAACATTTTTTAAAATATTTTTTTTTATTTTTAAACAAACACAAACAGACAGAACAAAAAACAAAAAACATAAACCATCTTCCATTACAAATTACAGAAAGTGTGTCAGTTGGTTACAAAATTTCTGTGCATCCCTCCCATAGTCATCACTTACAATTCATATCAAATCACATAATTTTAAATCAAGTATATTTATATATATTACTGTTATTGTACCTCAACCTTCATTTGACTATAATTGTTTTTACATCCTTTTATATGACATATTCTAAATTTAAAGTAAAACTATATAATGGCATTCCATTAAATCCTCCTAAAATCATCCAATAACATTACATCTTTATAATAGGTTCTAAATAAAAACTGGTTATCTTTAATAACAGCTTTTAAACCTCCTCTCATAGTCTCCATTTGTAGTTTATATAAAATTTCATATTATCAAATATATATATATATATATATATATATATATATATATATATATATATATATATATATGCATTATTATCATTATGAATCATTTATTTGACTATGACTATTATCACTTTATTTTATACATAATACTCTAAATTTAATTAAGTTTAACTTATTTTTTATTATACGCTTTCATTACATCAACCTGTATCTTTCCAGTAATAGTGCAGTCTTATGTTTCTTGCCATTTGTAGCATTAGTATTCTGATTACTTTCTTGGTAAGTCTTGTATGGACTTCTCTTCGCAACTTGTTCATTTCATATCTTATGAAAACTCGAAACCCTCCATCTGCTCCTTCCATCACCTTGTCTTTGGTTATCATTGGTGCTTCTGTAAAGATTTCTCTCCTTACCTCCATCAATTTTTCTCTTTTCTTCTTCTACACTTTGAAATCTGGGGTAGAGTTCCAGTCCATCTATCTCCCTTTTCCATATTCCGCTCTTGCTATTTCCAACCACGCTCAGTTTGCTGTCAGTATCCACAATTTTCTTATCTCTTTGCTCATTTTTTCTTCAATTTTTAGAACTCTGTCCTCCACTTTCTTCATTTGATAAACATCCATCAATTTTTTCTGTTTTGTGTTCTATATTCTCCAATCTCTTCTCAATTTTCTCTGTTACTACTAATATTTTTTGAATTTCAAACATAATCATTTGCAATGTTAAAATTTCTTTTTCCTGTTGCGCCATTCTTCCAACTTGTAAACACTGCCACTATAGCATTCAAGGCTTTTTGTTAGATTTCAAGCAAATTCATTACCATCTTTCAAGTCAAGGCTTTGTCCTCCCTCCAATCCAGCTGCTGACAGAACTCCCAAAGAAAACCTGTGTAAACAACCTATGCTCTTCCTACTATCACTCTCAGTAAACAAGCTGAAAAGCCTTGAAGTGTCAAATGATCAAAGAGGAAAAAGAAAAAACCATGTTTCCAAGCCTCCAGCCTCTAAGTGGCAGTGTTACTTCTTTTCCCTCTATTGTTACAGCCCTCTTTATATTCCTCTTTATATCTTCTTTACATTCCAAACTTAAAGAAAAAAATTCTTAAATGGAGAGAGATTCAATCAAGCATTGTAAAAAAAAGAAAATTTTAATCCTAAGGTATAAAAAAGAATAAAAAGTAGTAGAAGAAAAACTAATCCATTCAGTTTAAAAAATAGGAAACATTTGCAAAAATTCCATCCATAAAAAGAAAAATTTTAAAAAAATAACACACTAAGTTTAATGTAGTTTAATTTCGCTGCTTACTCTCTTCTGTCTTCAATTTTAATTTAGTTTTGATTTTGTGGGGGGGGGTAGCCTCTTTTCTAATAATAAAATTTCCTCACCAATTCAATACACTTTCTCTTTCCGCTTTCTTTCCATTCCGGAGCTGTCCCAACTTCAGCAGCTTCAATGTCTGTGTTTCTGTCATCGGAAATAAGAGCTTCTCCTGGATCAATCGGGGACTTTGCGGTGTCCCTGAGATCAGCAGGACGTACTCTTCTCTGTCACCATCTCTACGGAACAGTTTAGGTCCAAAAGGACCGTCCAGTGGCAGAAATATTGACTGCGATCTTCGAGCTCCAAGATCGCACGTCGTGTCGTCGCAACGTCAGCCCCTCCTTCCAAAACGGCATCACAAGAAATGTGTTCAGAAAAAAACATACAAATTGACTGCCAGTGTTAAACGAGAAGTTACCAGGAATCTATTATCCTCCAGTGCTGTCATATTCCAGAACTTCAACCTACCTGGTGTGCCCAGAAGTACAGTACAAAGTATTTAGTTCTCAGAGACATAGCCAAGGTAAGGAAGGCTGAATCGTGGCCACCATTGAACAAGACACATAAGTTGAAACAGCAAGACTGGGCCAAGAAATATCTGAAGACAGATTTTTCAAAGGTTTTATGGACTGATGAGATGAGAGTGACTCTTGACGGATCAGATGGATGGGCCCGTGGCTGGATCAGTAATGGGCACAGAGCTCCACTTCGACTCAGACCCCAGCAAGGTGGAGGTGGGATACTGGTATGGGCTGGTATTATTACTAGTTGGACATTTTCAGGTTGAAGAGGGATTCAAAATCAATTCCCAAATCTACTGCCAGTTTTTAGAAGACACTTTCTTAAAGCAATGGTACAGGAAAAAGACCATGCTTTTATGTAGGACAATGCTGTGTCACACGCATCAAAGTACTCCACTCCACTCCAGTAAAGGTCTTAAAGATGAAAGAATAATGACATGGACTCCTTCCTCACCTGATCTAAACCCTATTGAGAACTTATGGGGCTTTCTTAAATGGGAAATTTATAGTGAAGGAAAACAGTAGACCTCTCTGAACATTGTCTGGGAAGCTGTGGTTGCTACTGCAAAAAAGTTGATTGTCAACAGATCAAGAAACTGACAGACTCCATGAATGGAAGACTTATGACTGTTATTGAAAATGACCGTTGGCTTACCTGAATGGTCGTTCTCTAGGTGCTGCAGGAGTGTCCAAGCATGGGTTAGCTTCAGCTTGCTGCCCAAGGAATGAGTTCAAAGTTTGTGTAGCCATGCCTCCTGCTCCCTTTAGAGGCTCAGTTTAAAAATCGAAGGGATTAGACTATAAAGATGCTGTAAATAATAAAGGCTATGCCCATGGAAGTGATAAGTCATGCATCCGCGGCAACCCCAGGGCAGGGTTGGACACTCCCACAGCACCTAGAGAATGACCATTCAGGTAAGCCAACAGTCATTCTCCTAGGCGCTGCTTGGAGTGTCCAAGCACGGGACATACCCAAACTATGTAATCCCAGGGTGGGAAGAAGGAATGTCCTGGATAGTTGGAGCTGCAAGGACCCGCTGTAAGACTCTCCTGCTGAACGAAGCCTCAGCAGACGCAAAAGAGTCCAATCTGTAATTCCGAATGAACGGAGACAGTGAGGACCAAGTAGCTGCCCTGTAGATCTCCTTAATGAGGCGCTTGTGTGGCCCAAGCAGCCGTAGTTGCAGTGCTCCTCGTGGAATGCGCTGTTGTATGATGAGGAACAGGCTTGGCTTGATGTTCGTAAGCTAACTTAATGCAGGGACCCAGCCAACGTCCTATGATCGAAGATGATCCCTTACTGCCCAGGGTGGTTGGCTAAAAGGATATGAAGAACGATTCCAACCTGCAAAAGGTGGCTGTCCTCTTCTTGTATATCCATACCACACGGCAGACATCCAATTTGTGCCAGGTGCACTCCCTGGAATGTCTGGGGTGCAGGCGAAGTCGGGGAGGATGACCTCCTGAGTCCTATGGAGTAACATATTAATTTTCGGGAGAAAAGCTGGATCCAATCGCAGAATGACTCTGTCCGAATGCATAATGCAAAGGTCCTCCCTACCTGAGAGCGCTAACAACTCAGAAATTCTGTGTGCTGAGGTGATGGCTACGAGAAAAGCAGTTTTAAATGACAAAAGTCGCAGGCTAATGGAGTGAATTGGTTCAAATGGCGCAATGTTAGGGTCTGCAGGACAATCGATAGATCCCAAGTAGGGTATCGGTGTGCCGTCAGGGAGCGTAGGTTGGTGGTCCCCTTCAGGAAACTGCGGACACTTGGGTGTCTGCTGAGTGGTTGAGAAGAGTCTCTGGACAAAATGGTGGCTGGAGCAGCCATCTGTCTCTGAAGACTGTTGGGGGCGAGGCCCTTGTCCAACCCCTCCTGGAGAAAATCTTTTGTGGAATGGTCGCTGCTTTTGTGGAATGGTCGCTGCTGTGGCAGCAGATGGGACTGACACCAGGAGGAAAACATGGTCCATGTTGCGTCATAGATCCACACCATAGAAGGTTACCTGGACAACTGGATCGTGTGGGTGACCTTGTCAGAGAAGTTGTCCTGCCTCCGGAGGTCTCCCTCAAGTGCCAAACGGCCAATAGGTGCCATCGAGGATCTGGATGCGGAATGGCCCCTTGGCTGAGGGAGATTTGCTCCTGAAATATGCGCCAGTGTTTGGACACTGACAGGCTGACAAGGTCGGCGAACCAGGACCTCCTTGGCCAGTGTGGGGCGGCTAGTAGTACTTTGGCGCCCTCCAACAAGATCTTCCTGATCACCTGAGGTATCATGGGGAGAGGTGGAAAGGTGTATAATAGGCCGGGAAGCCAGTGGCATCGAAGAGCATCCGTCCCTTCCGCGCCGGAACATTGGAATCTTGAGAAGAACCGGGGGAGGTGAGAGTTTGCTGGACTGGCGAACAGGTCTACCATCGGAAAGCCAAACCTCTGGGTCAATTGGTGAAACAGAGATGGATGAAGCCGCCATGCCGAGTTGCTAATGGTCATTCTGCTTAGCCAGTCCGCTGTTACATTCTCCTCCCCCGAGATGTAGTCCGTTCTCAATGATTCGAGGTGGCGTTCTGTCCATTGCCCTAGGGCTTCTGCCTCCGACATCAGGGCTCTCAATTGAGAGCCTGGTGGCTGACATAGGCCTTGGTGGCGATGTTGTCCATCAGTATTAAGACCTGGGATCCTTCGATGAAGTGATGGAAGTGGCGCAGGGCTAGCCTGGCGGCTCTGAGCTCCAGCCAATTTATGTTGTGGGTGAGCTCCGCCTGTGACCATCTGCCCTGCGTCATGTGAGTCTGCAGATGGGCGCCCCAGCTGTACAAGCTGGCATCCGTTGTTATGACCAGGCGTTCTGGTTCCTTGAAAAGGGACACCCTCTTCAGAGCTGCGGACTGCCACCACCAGAGTGACCGGATCACCTGTGGAGGAATGATCCCCATCCTCTTGGAGTTGCTGGCCTTGCTTCGTTGAAACAGGAGAAGGAGCCACTGAAGATCCCGTGCATGCAGCCGTGCTCAGGGAACTACTGCGATGCACGAGATCAGTTTCCCCATCAGCTGGGATAGATTGACGAGAGGTGCTGACTTGGACCTCTGGATCTGACTCACAAGTTATGTGATGTTGTCCACTCGCTCCTCTGTGAGGAACACTTGGCGGGTCCTGGAGTCAATCACTGTGCCCAGATGCTGGATTCTGGAGGTTGGCTTCAGGTGGCTCTTTTCCAGATTGACGGAGAAGCCGTGTTGTTCAAGTGTGTGGATGGTGACGCTGAGATCCCGACATGCCTGCTCCCTGGATGTTGACATCAACAGGATGTCATCCAGTTAACAAACTAGATCAGAGATATGCAGCGACAGCAGCCAGAAGCTTGGTAAACGTCCTGGGGGCCGATGATAGGCCGAAGGGAAAAGACTTATACTGATAATGCTGGTCTGCAAATTGAAACCTCAGAAACTTGTGATGAGCTGGATGAATGGTAACATGCAGGTACGCCTCCTTCAGGTTGATTGACCTCAGGAAGTCGCCCTGCCTGATGCAACCCAATATGGTCTGAAGTGATTGCATCTTGAAGCACTTGTACACTAGATGAATGTTGAGTTTCTTGAGGTCCAGTATGGCTCTCACCCCTCCCAAGGACTTTGGGACCAGGAAAAGGATGGAGTAGAATCCCCTCCACTCCTGGCCCACCGGAACCTGCTTGATGGCCGCTATGTCCAGCAGATGCCTGATCTCTGCCTGCATTTACTGACATTTGTGAGCTGACTTGGGGAATGGGCAATGGACAAATGTCCATGGAGGATCTGAAAGGAAGTCTAGGGTGAGACCGTGACAGACTGTGTTCAAGACCCAGGTGTCTGTTGTTGCCTCCCACTGGTTGGCGTACAGTTGTAACCGGCCGCCTATGGGAGGAGACCGGTGATGCACTTATTTCTATGAAAGGTGCAGTTGGAACACCCCCCTGGTAGGACCTGTGACTACCCTGTTGTCTATTTTTGTCCCTGAATGTTGCCCTGTCCTGGGTACGATCCTGCATCTGGAAATAGGAATGGTTAACTCCTCCAGAAGAGGCTGGAGGGTCTGCATTCTGAAAGGGCTGTCTATGGAAAAAGGAGTGACCTTTACAGTCAGACTTCTTGGTAACGGCCGGTAGAACTTTGTGTTTATCCTTGGATTCTATTAAGACCGAATTCAAGACCTCTCCAAAGAGCTTTCCCCCTTTGAAGGGAGCAGAAGAGAGCTTCCACTTGGCTTTCATGTCAGCCTGCCAGTGTCTGAGTCACAATAGACGGCGTGATGTTACATTTGAGGCCAAGGCTCTCGAGGAAAATTTGGTAGCATTAAGGGAAGTATGAACTGAGTATTCAACTGCCGCAATGATTTTATTGACATCCTGGCACAGTCTGGTGTCATTCGCTAGCAATTTGGATTGCAGCTTATGGAGCCAGAAGAGGGATACCCTACTGAAATAAGAGAATGAAGAGGAGGCCCTCATGGCCCATGCGGTGGCCTGATGGATCTTATGGCAGGCCTTTTCTGCCCTCTTGTCCTCTGCTTTAAGTCCTTCCAGCAGGTCAGCTGGAAGAACAGAATTGGAAATCAAAGCCACTATTGATCTACCAGAGGAAGCTTCAAGAGATCCTCAATGCTGCTTTCCATGGAATAAAGCTTTTTGTCCACCACGCTCGGATTGGCCATTGAACCCGGCTGAGCCCACTGCCGCTGGATGACATCCAAGAACAGCTGAGGGGCTGGCACCAGTTCCTGGGGAGGGGCATTTTCCTTGAAGCCTCCTTACTGCCCTGCTCTGTGGATTCCTTATTAGACTGGCCTGGGAGACCCATCTGAGTGGAAAAAACCCTGGCTTTGGTGAGGATGGCTTTGAACATCGAGGGCTTGAATAACCCAGAAAAGGCGGGCGGATCAGGAGCAGGATTTTCATCATCAGACAAATCCGGGGCCTCCTGACCCTCTTCTTCTGTTTTGGACTCCTCGCTTACTGCTGAGGAGGCTGGAGAGGATGACCTCCCTGCCCAGTCCTTAGAACCGGAAGCCTGCGTTCCAGGTTTGGGTCAGGCCTGGCGAGGTAGGCTGTGGCCTAGCTGTCTCATTCCCTCAGCAATGGCCTGAGATATCGGGTTAGTGATGATCTCTCGCATCTCATTGGACATATTGTGGCCCTGGTCCTCGGCTGGCCAATGGCTCTCGGGCCTAGGTGCAAGCGAGGAAAGGTCTTCCTCATCAATGAGGGAACCAGCCTCCTGCACTGAATCTCCCCCTAGGGAAGGACCTGGGGACCCCGGGGATGCCCTGGGTGGGTCAGAGGAAAGATGGAAGTCCCCTTCCTCCACCAGAGATGGTGAAATCTATGGAGAGGAGGCAAAGGGGTTCCCAGTGGGAACCTCTGCAGGAGGAGAAGGAGGCCGTGCAAGTCTTTGGGCCTTCTAGATTTGCTTCTCTATAGCTTTCTGGCTCCTCTCTGCTAGCCTCTGAGAGGCCTTAGACATTCCCTTAGGTTTGGGCTGTTTGTCCTTGTGTAGGCACCCCTTAGCCACCTCTTTGCCAGCAGGGCCTGTCCTGCTATGTTTAAGGGAGGAAGGACCTGCTTGATTGATGTCTTCAGCTGCGCTGGTGGAAGCCATAGTAGCTGGAACAATCTGGCCAACACTGCAAGACAATTGTGAGGCTAAAATGGCAGTCAGTCAATTAAGTCTAAATGTCCTGGTCTCTGTCCGGGAATGATGGTGGCGAGGCTGCAGCAGGTCAAAATGGCACCTTTGACAAGTTCAGTGCGCCCGCAGATCCGCTCTAATATCAAACAGGGTATGGCCAGTTCAAAGTCAAAAACCCTGTAGCCGCTTGAAACCAGTCCTTTTGGGGAGGGGGGAACTTGCCTGGAGACCCAAAACAAGGTCCTCGGTTTAAATAACCCCTCTCAGCGGCAATCTGCAGAAGGAGACAGGCAGCGGCAATTCAAACAGCCAAGAATTTTCGTGCCCTTTTTAAACTTCATGTGGCTCTGAATGGCACTGGGGACTGCTTGCCAGTCAGAAAAAGACTTTAGGAGCCTCCGAAGCTCTTACAAGCTCTCCAAAAGCATTTTGGGACCCCCTAGCTTCCTACCTGGCCCCAGGCTCACCAGCAGCCGCTGAATGAGCTCCCACAGTGGTGCCTCAACCACGTGGTTGTGGAAGGCAGCCTCATTCCGAGCAGCCTGCTCCACGCGAAGAAGCTGACAGGAAAAAACTTTCAAACTGATAGGAAACTTCTAAGACTACCACTATCACAAAAATAATAAAAGGCTACACTAATCTAACTGTTTGGAGAGTCCAACCTGCTACTCAAGGACTGGAGCTCTCTAACTGCGTCCTTTTAGGGTGATTAAGTTTTTTAAACTGAGCCTCTAAAGGGAGCAGGAGGTGTGGCTGCACAAACTTTGAACTCAGTCCTTGGGCAGCAAGCTGAAGTTAACCTATGCTTGGACACTCCAAACAGCACCTAGGAGAAGAAGGGTGGCTATTTTGGTCACTGATTTTTTTTAAATGTCAGAAATGTTTATTTGTACATTTTGAGTTTGTATATTATTCTCACATTAACAGATGTAAATAAACAAGTGAGATGGGCAATTTTTTGTTTTTTATTTAGTTGCATAATAATTCTGCACACTACCGAAATAGTTGCCCAATAATTGTGCCCATGTAGATATTCTCCAAAGAAAGTCAAAACCTCACTTTTACTTTCTTAAATACTCAGGTTTGCAGTTTCATAACATTTTGGATTGACAAAGGGCACTGTACTTATTCAATGATAATAGTAATCCTCTAAAATACAACTTGCCTAATAATTGTGCACACAGTGTAGTGTTTTCTTTAAGCCTGATAGTCAAATAAAATGTAGGCTGGCATAAATTGTGCTTCTCTCTGCCAATCTGCATTCTGCTTCAAAAACAAGGCCAGCAAATGCTGCTTTTATTATTATTTTAATGTGGGACAAGTTAAGTAAAAGCATTAATAGATTCCCTTGCTTTGTTTCCTCACCCATAGGAAAAACCTGTAATATCATTGGTAACAGAACCAGAACCACACAGTTCTCTTTTCCAATTTAAATTGACTTTCTGTGCAGAATGCAATAAAAATCTTCTCAAGAGAGTGATTATTTGGATTTTTAAACATAGATTTAGGATTTTTCAGAAGAATGCTAAATCTTATACATTTAAGGAGCTCTGATAAATACTTTGGAAAGCAGTGGTTAAGGATTACATGAGTATATGTCTCATTGAAGGTAGAAACCTGGTCTCTCTGGTATACCTTGCAACTGAAAAATACCATTAAGTATCTACTTTGAAAGGCTGATATATGAATATATACATAATGTAAAGTCTTATCTGTTGTTCATGTCTGCCTCTATCCTGCTTTTGCCTGCTTAATCCCATTTTGATAGTTAACAGTTTTTGTTATTTGCTAATGTTTACTAAGTAAACATCAAGCTCATTTTTATAGTGGAACTGCTTTGCCTGCTTTGATCTAGATACAAAAATTGACAGGAAATTTGTTGGCTGCAAACTGAACTGGAAACTACCTATGACAATTTTCCAATGCAAAATTCCTATATTATTTCTTAAGTAAACATCCACAAATATTATATCTTTTGAAATAAAAGGTCTTTCTGTCCGTACTTTTTTGATTGTTAAGGAATCTTTCTAGGAATCTAGTAGCAATCCTAACAAGAACATGTTCGTTTTGTAATCAGTCAATATTATACACCCCAGTAAAATATGTCAGTTTTTTAACAATTTTGTTTTCAGAATTGCAATTCTCTATGCACTTATTTTAATTTAATCTATTGTTTCTGAATATTTCTCTACCAGCTGTTGCTTTTAAGATGTCTTTGTAAATGGTAAAATCAAGTATGTTGGGAGAAATATCCATCTGGTTCAGTTCCAAGCAGGGAGAAAAACATGGTTTAACAGTGAAGCAGAACCACCAAGCACATGTGATTCTGGGTAGCTGACCACATGGAGTTGAGAATGAGGGTTATTTATACTTTCTCTTGGGCCTTGCCCTTGAGCTTCCTATTCCTGTGCAAGGACATGTATTTTCTTGGCTGTTGTAGGGGTCATAGCTAACCTTGTAGGTTGTCTGAGAAGTTTGGTTGAAGCCTGGAGGGTGATGCAATGTCCCCAGGTGATTGTGCCATGTGGTGAGCTCTGATGATAGACAATCCTATTATGTCCTGGAGGGTCATGTCTCAATCCCATCACCCTGGAGCTGAAGGTCTTTTTTCTTGTAGATAGGCTGGCCCAGTCCTCCTTAATGGGCACCAAATATCTGTTGGGACAGGGAGCTTGGACTGAATTCCTGATTCCCTTAAGATTTCCATTTCTCTTTTAGGGGAAATATAATATTCTGCCTTTTTAAATATTTCTCAAAACATTTCATTCTTCTAGGAGCAGTGATTTCAATCAAGTGTATAGTCAAATTCATTTTAAGACCACTTCTAGATAATGAGATCTTAACTTTTTGAGTTTAATATATTTTTAAATTTCATTCTTTGTATGAAAGTATGGAAATTCAGAAACCCAAATAATAGAAAAGCTTGATTCTTTTAAAACTAGACCTGAATATTATTACAAATTGTCAGTGCTTTGCTTTGCTTTGCTTTGCCTTGCCTTGCCTTGCCTTGCCTTGCCTTGCCTTGCTTTGCTTCGCTTCGCTTCGCTTCGCTTCGCTTTTTCCTTTCCTTTCCTTTCCTTTCCTTTCCCCTTTCCTTTCTGATAGAATTTCAGATATTTCCCTATCGCTATTGGTAGCAGACATTAGTTAGAGGCAGAATAATGTACAATATAATTACAGCACAATCTGCTTGTTTTGATGCTGGGAGAAGGGGACAAAAATAGAGTTTGCCTTGTAACATGTAGCCATGCCTTGAAACCTAATATTTTCAGTTAATCCATACAATAATATGTTCATCTTACCTTTCATATCAGTTACTGATGCTTCCTAGACCATTATTTCTTTCTAACAATATTTTTAAAAAATATTAAATGGCTTATTTTTCTTTGCATTGTAGTCTCAATAGTTCTCTAAATTGTGAGGCAGTGATGATGCTTCATACTTTTTAAAAGGGAATTTTAAAAATTTTTTCAAAAAAATGTTTCATTGGATCCAAAACTGAGCACAAGACAATGAACCAAATTGAAGTATAAATTTAGAAATCTTTAACATAGGTTGTATTCAATCCATAATATTAATTGTTAATCTTGACAGTTAACAGAGTTAAATAACCACTTTCTCCCTGAATTTCATAGGGATGCCACTTCAGATTGTTCAGCCATCCTTTGTCTCATTTTGCAGTTCCAAAGTAGAGATAATTACAGGTCTGCGACTAAAAAGCTGTTTGATTATTTTCATCTAATTTCCATGTATTTTGGTGTGCTGAAAACAAATAAAATATTGAAAAAACTCCTAGATGTCATGATTTGCCACAACATGCAAAATTGTCTTCAAATTTATCATTTTTTTAAAATTTTTGGTATATTATTTATATTATGGGTTTTTAACCAAATTTAAAGTCCAAATTACTATTAATTAATTCACATAAGTGCGTTTAAGATGTAAAAAGCTGAGACTTCTGGTGGTGACGTTGAGGCAAGTGCGGGGAAGAAAGCAGGGCTCTGCCTTTTGAACCCCGATATACACGCTTGGAGGATCCCCCAGAGGATACGCTGAGCTTGAAGGGTGAAGCGGAGAAGTAGGGACACCCCAGAATGAACGAGGCGGAAGGCGATCGCCCGTTACGACTGGGGATACCCTTTTTAACCCAGCGTGTAAGCATTCGCCGCTTGCTTCACTGAATGGTGGACCTGAAGCCTCGGCAAACCACCAAATAGGAGAAGGAAGGAGGAGAATTGAATCAACCTTTGCTACATTGTTGCAACGCCTGATACAAGTGAAAACAGTGGAGAGCTACAGGCTGGGAAAGACGTACCGCAGACTACAGCGGGCAAACAGGGAGACTCCAGAGATCTGGCGAGAAAATCCCACTAAAAAGGCCACTGGAAGAGGTGAGAACAACAACTTTAGAATCTAAAACGAGCCCGAAGAAACAAGAGGAAAAAAAGAATAAGACCTGGCTGGGGTTCCTGTGAACTCGGGTAGCAGGAGAAAGGAGACAGAAAGAGACATTGAGAGATCGCGCTATACCGGGGAACAGCAACGGACGGCCATTAATTATAGAGCAGCAAAGTATCAAGATGGAAAAGAAAGCTGACGAAATAGCAACACTGTAACAACCGAGAAGAGCCCGGATAATTGAGCAAAGTTGAAAGAAAGGACTTGTAAAGAACCTAAAGAAGCTCTGAACTTAAAGAAACACAGAGGAAAAAGCGGTGAATGAACTGTCTATATTAATAATGCCTAACTATATACAATTGTTATCATCTTTATAACCAAATATTTAAATTAATCAATATTTAAGATAAATAGCTCTATTTATATCTATTGTTACATTGTTATAACCATAAACAAGTAAGCTTGAAACCCGGTTATAGATACTAGTTATATAGACTGATATATTGTATATTGTACCTATGCTACAATCATTTAAATAAGTTAAAATTCAATATTATTAAGGAACAATCTAAGCATTTAAGTACTTAAAATATAGCATTGTGGATGTTAATATGAACAAACATTGAGACCCTACCCTGTCCTCCCTCCTTGCCTATATAACCCCTTCTGCCAACACCTCTAGATATTATTGTATAATCTATATATATTATTATTATTATACTGTATTATTTAAAATTTATATAGTATATTAAGATTACTGTGGGCATACTAATACAAGGAAAAAAAGGGGGGTGGGAAAGATTGAATGCCAATTTGGGACAATATATACAAGAAACTTTCAGAACAAGATAAAACTATAAGAGAAATGGCAAATATAACGTCAACAGCACTAAGAACTGGTAAAAAGACGAACATCAACCCTGCAATAAATCCAACAACAAGGGGATCCCCGGCTCCCCCAACACCCAAAGGATCAATAGAAGAAATGAATGAAACAGAAAAAACAAATGCGGGGTCGAATACTGAAAATATACAGACAGTGCTGCAAACCATTCAAGAAACTATGCTAAAACTCCAAGAAACAGCAACAAAAAACCATGATGAAATGAAAATAGATATGAATGAAATGAAAGCAGAGATGTGTGAAATGAAAAGCGAAGTCAAGAAAGACATACAGAAATTAGATGATAAAATGGAAACCATACAACAAGCGCTGGGAAAGAATGAACAATCAATAAAAGAAGTAGAAAAAAGAACAGAACAGACAGAAATAAAAATAAACCAGGTTGAACAACAAATGAAAGCATCAAACAAAAATCTAGAGGAATCGCTTATTCACATGGAGATGGACCGTGCAGCTTTCTACCTTCGCTTCCAGAATGTGACAGAGGCAAAAGATGGAGACCTAACTATGATAATGTCCGGCTTAATTGCAGAAACTTTAAACAGAGATAAGCAAGAGATCATAAATGAATTGGATGACATCTATAGAGTTACCACCAACTATGCGAGGAAACATCGACTACCCAGAGAAGTGCACATCAGGTTCACGAGGAAAAAAGTGAGAGACATACTATATAAAATAACAAGACTCAAACCGATGATGTACAAGGGGAAGGAGATACTAATACTAAAACAAATCCCACGAAGAGTGAGGGAACAGAGAAGAGACTACCAATTCCTGGCGACGCAATTAATTAAGCGGGAGATACTATTCAGATGGTTAATACCAGAGGGGATGTTAGTAACATGGCAGGAGAAGAGAATCAAAATTGACAACCTTGAAAAAGCACAGGAATTATATGAGCAATTAATGTATCCGGAAGAAAAGCAAAATACAGAAGAGGAGATAGAATATAGAAGAAAGGAGGAAAGACAACAAAAGGCAATGGAGGGAAGACAGGGAGGACGTAACAGGGAAGAGGAAGAACAACAGAAAGAAGAGGAAGTAAGACCAAAAACAAGAAGTCAAAAAGAAACTAGAGGCAAATAAAAATTAGGACAAGTAGAGATTTAGGAAAATGGAAGAAGAAATCCAACTATTATCTGTAAATGTCAATGGTTTAAATTCACCAACAAAAAGAAAACACATCTGGGCAAAATTAACAAAACAAAAAGCAGACATAATATGCCTACAGGAAACACATATCAAGCAACAAGATATAAAATACTTAGAATGTCCGAAACTGGGAAAACTATACACAGCATTAGCAGAAGAAAAAAGAAAAGGATTAGCAATTTATGTTAAAGAGAGAATAAAGACAAGTTTAATCTATGCAGATCCAAGGGGAAGAATATTAATATTAGAAATATGGATAAACCAAAAACCAATATTGCTGGTAGCAATTTATGCCCCAAATGAAGACCAGAAAAACTTCTATAAAAAATTACATGAAAAAATTAGAGAAATCGGAGGGAGAAACATTTGTATAATAGGAGACTATAATGCCATAGCAGATAGCAATAAAGACTATGTAAGTGACAAAAAAACTAAAAGCAAAAAAAAAGTACTACCAACAACGCCAGCTGTTGCCTATCCCTTTTGCTATAGTTAAGGTTAAGGTTTATTGAATTTATAGACCGCCCCCTCTCCCCGTAGGGACTCGGGGCGGTGTACAGACAGTTCATGTTCAAGACAACAAAACATAACATAGGACATCAAACAAAACAACGCACACACACCGTCTGTGTATAAAACCCAAAACCAATTTAAATAATTAAAACAATTTTAAAAACCCGTTTAAAACCACAATTTAAAATTCAAAAAGCCATCCAGGAAGGTTAGTAATAGATGTTCCCTGTAAATGGAGGAGGAGGAGGAGCTTCCAGGAGGATGGCGGTCAGCCTCTGAGCTCCGTGTCTTTTCGGGGCTCTTTTTGAACGGGCTGGGTGCTGCTGGTCCTTAGACGAACTGGAGGACCACGAACCTACCCAGGGTCCACCCTGGCGTATTTCAGGACCTTAATGGTCCCCCAGGGTGACCGGACGGCACAGGAGAGTGGAAGAAGCAAATTGGTGCTTTTTGAAAACCAGTAGTGAGCTGGGAAATGGCGGTCGGCGTGCGAGCATGTCGGCTTATTCCGGGAGACTGCGGGCGTCGGCGGCTGCTGGAGCTGGCGTTTTGGCGGTTACGATCAGCTTGGTCGGCGTTTGCGGGCGTTTGCAAGCCACGGTAGCTTCGACAGCCTGAGGTGAGATCAACGACGCCCTGAGCACCCTGAGCGGCTAGCGACAGGGATACGATGGCGTCCTCACTTGAGAGAAGGCGAACGGAGGTGGGGGTGGCAGAGGCGGCTTGGAAGATCATCGGGGGCTCCAAACATCAGTCCCCGACCCGCTGGACCGGCTGGGAGCCCCGAGCCTACCAGAAGCCCAGGGGAGGTCTTGGGAGGTCTGAGCTGGGCGTGAGACATTGTAACACTGAAACATGGAAACATTGTAACATCTGAGTCGCCTGAGTTGCTGGAAGGCGCCGGAGGCCGGCAGAAGGTGTGGATTGAATAACTGTAGCCACCTGAAATGTGGATTGAATAACAGAGGCCGCCTGAAATGTGGATTGAATAACTGAGGCCGCCTGAAAGGGCGCTTAGGCGACGCTGGGGCTTGAAAGGCTCACGGGGAGCCGCCGACACTACCTCCCTCCCAGTATGGATGATTAGCTTGTCTCTGTACAAACTTTGAGGACGACTTAACCCCTTACCATCTGGGGCATGAAAGGACTATGGGGAGCTGCTGAGCCCCCCCCCCCGCCTGCTATGGACTATCTGCTCACTCTCTTACGGTTTTTAAGATCTGCCTAACCCCCTACTATTAAGAACTGTAGATTATAGGCCCCACTTATTTTTTAACCACTTCTACCTATTTCTCTACCCATCTCTCTCATCTCTTTCATCTTGTAATCTTGGTTGCCGTTCTGTTATGATTTTTAACGGGCAGAGTTATTTAACACCTTTAGCACCCAGTAACCATCTTTAGCCCGATGTATTTATGTATTTATTATTTACCATTTATTATGTATACGAGGTCTGACCTTATTTTGATGCGGGAGTCCCCCCTCTCGCAGCTATGGCCTCCTGCCCTCTCAAGGGCCCACCTCGAGGACGGGTTCATTAACCCAGAGAGGTGGAGGAAGCGCACACTGAGGGGTTTTTTAATTAATTGTTTTTTAAAAGTTGTAAGGGGTTCCAGGGGTGGGTGGGGGAAGTCAGGAGGGATGGGAGAGCCAGGCACCTAGGTGTGGTCGAGGGGGGAGGGAGCGGAGTGGGGGAGGAGAGGGAAGATAGCATTCCTGTGCAGGGCTCCTTGATACCAACGGTCGTGGGGAGGGGCAGGTGCGAGGACAGATCAAGAGCACGTAGTCGGTTGGGAGACCGGGGTTTTTGGTCATGCCCGGTCGTTCGTACCAACCCCTGCAGACTAGGTGGTCAGATTCTACAGACCCAAGGCCTGAGACTGATGTTATGCAACGCGAGGTCCGTTGTCAATAAGGCCCCCCTCATCCACGATCTAATTTTGGAGGGGGTGCCGGACCTCGCAGGAATAACCGAGACCTGGTTGGGCCACGAGGGTGGTTTAGCCCTCGTGGAAATGTGCCCGCCAGGTTATCGAGCATTTCACCAGCCTCGGGCCCAGGGAAGGGGCGGTGGGGTAGCAGTGATTATCCGGGAAGACTTAGAGCCGAGAGAGTTCACTGTGCCACAGACATCCGGGTGTGAGTCCCTTGTCGTGAGATGGGGCCCAGGGAGGCAGTTGGGCCTGCTGATAGTATACCTGGCTCCTCGCTATACGTCAGCGGCCCTGCCTGAACTCCTCGAGCTGATCTCATCGGTGGCGGTTGAGACCCCCAAACTGTTAGTGATGGGGGATTTTAATCTGCCGTCGATGGGAGAAGCGTCTGAGGGGGTTCGGGAGTTCATGGCTTCCATGACAGCCATGGACCTGACCCAGTTAATTCAGGGCCCTACTCACGAGGGAGGCCACACGCTGGACCTTGTCTTTGTCTCTGGCCAATGGACGAGTGATCTGGGAATAGGGGATCTAGCTATTATTCCCCTGTCATGGTCGGATCACTCACTTCTCCGGCTTGACTTCCCTGGTGCTACCCCCCACCGCGAGGAGGCGGAACCGGAAGGCATTAGATGGTTCCGCCCCAAGCGCATGATGGAACCAGATAGGTTCCAGACGGAGCTTGGGCCACCTCCTGTGGATCTGACCCGCCCTCGAGTAGAGGACCTGGTAGACGCATGGAACAGTGCGACTACCGGGGCCCTAGACCGGGTGGCGCCTTTGCGGCCTCTCCTGCGGCGACGAACCACCCTGGCCCCTTGGTTTACTGAGGAACTAAGGGTGTTGAAACGCCACAAGAGACGCCTAGAGAGTCGTTGGAGATCCTCCCGTTCCGAATTTGACCGAGCACAGGCACGAGCCTATTTGAGGACGTACCTTGTGGCACTAAGAGCGGCCAAACGTCAATATTGTGCCGCTCTTATTGCGTCCGCAGATAACCGCCCTGCCGCCCTGTTTCGGGTGACTCGCTCCCTCTTGTTTGAGAGACCGCGGGAAGCCCCTTTACAGGGCAGAGCAGAGGAGTTTGGGAAATATCTACAGGACAAAGTCGCTCAAATCCGGATGGGATGGGCCCCTTTCAGTGGTCCAGTAGAGACGCCCGTGGCGAGTCTTGAGGGACCACTTTGGGAGGAGTTTGACTCGGTTGCCATCGAGGATTTGGACAGGTTGCGTGGACGTCTGCGACCCACCACATGTTTATTGGACCCGTGTCCCTCCTGGCTTGTACTGGCATCCTGGGAGGTTACGCGCGACTGGCTCCTGGGCCTAGTGAACGCCTCGTTGGGTGAGGGATCTCTACCGGCCGCCCTGAAAGAGGCGGTGGTGAGGCCCCTGCTCAAGAAGCCTTCCCTGGACCCAACGGACCTAGCCAATTATCGTCCTGTCTCCAACCTTCCCTTCTTAGCGAAGGTTGTAGAGAATGTGGTGGTACAGCAGTTCCCACGTCACCTGGAGGAAAATGATTATCTAGACCCGCGCCAGTCCGGCTTCCGACCCGGGCACAGCACGGAGACGGCCTTGGTCGCATTGGTTGATGATCTCTGGAGGGCCAGAGATAGGGGTTGTTCCTCTATCCTGGTCCTATTAGATCTCTCGGCGGCGTTCGATACCATCGACCATGGTATCCTGTTGCACCGGCTAGAGGGGCTGGGAGTCAGGGGCACCGTTTTACGGTGGTTTGGCTCCTACCTCTCTGACCGGACGCAACGTGTGTTGGCAGGGGAGCAGAGTTCGACCCGGAGGTCACTCACATGTGGAGTGCCACAGGGATCGGTGCTCTCGCCTCTCCTGTTCAACACATACATGAAACCGCTGGGGGAGATCATCCGTGGCTTTGGGGTGGGATATCATCTGTATGCTGATGATACTCAGCTATACATTTCCACCCCGAACCACCCCAATGAGGCCGTCGAAATGATGTCCCGGTGTTTGGAGGCCGTACGGGTCTGGATGGATGGCAACCGACTAAAACTCAACCCTTCCAAGACGGAGTGGCTGTGGCTTCCGGCCCCCCGGTTCAACCAGGTGCTTCCATCTCTGGCCATTGGGGGCGTGCAACTAGCCCCCATGGAACAGGTGCGCAATTTGGGCGTCCTCCTAGATGCCCGGCTGTCCATGGATGACCATGTAACAGCCGTGGCTAGGGGGGCGTTCCATCAGGTCCGCCTGATGCGCCAATTGCGCCCCTTATTGGACCGGGATGCCCTACGCACAGTCACCCATGCGCTAGTGACGTCTCGCCTGGACTACTGCAATGCTCTCTACATGGGGCTTCCCTTGAGATGCACTCGGAGACTACAGTTGGTCCAGAATGCGGCCGCGCGGGTGATTATGGGGAGGTCTAGATACTCCCCTGTAACACCTCTCCTGCGCGAGCTGCACTGGCTTCCTGTGGTCTACCGAGTGCGTTTCAAGGTTTTGATTATGATCTTTAAAGCGCTTCATGGCAGAGGACCTAGTTACATGCAGGATCGCATCCTGCCCCACACATCCCTACGACCAATTCGCTCACACAGAGAGGGACTTCTCCGGGTGCCGTCCGCCAAACAGTGTCGGGGGGCGACATCCAGGAGCAGAGCCTTCTCTGTGATGGGCCCAGCCCTGTGGAATGACCTCCCCCATGACATCAGGATTATTTCCGATCTCCGCTCCTTCCGTGTACAGTTGAAGACCCACCTCTTTCAATCATCCGGCCTGGCTCAACCGTAATCTTTTCATATTCCTCCTGACTGTCTTTTTTAAATTTTAAATTTTTATTGTATATTGGATTTTTTATTTGTTAATGGTTTTAATTTGTCTTAATGTTTTAATCTTTTACCTCCTCCGTGCATGTATGTCTTTGTATATATGTATGTTTATATATGTCTTGGTGTACGCCGCCCCGAGTCCTGCCCGGAAAGGGAGCGGCTAATAAATCCAAATTCATTATTATTATTTATTAAATACAATTACAATTACAATTAGGCCAGGCCGGCTAATCGAAACAGGTGGGTCTTGAGTTTCTTGCGGAAGGAGCGGAGATCCGAGGTGGTTCTAATATCGGGGGGGAGGTCATTCCAGAGGGTTGGGCCCATCACAGAGAAGGCCCTATTCCTAGGCACCGCCCGCCCACACTGTTTAGCGGAAGGTACCCGGAGGAGACCCTCTCTGTGAGAGCGGATTGGTCGCAGGGATGTATGGGGTAGAATGCGATCCCGCAGGTAACTAGGTCCCGAGCCATGGAGCGCTTTGAAGATGACAATCAACACCTTGAAACGCACCCGAAAAGCCACAGGCAGCCAGTGCAGCTCACGCAGGAAAGGTGTTACATGGGAGTACCTAGTACTCCCCATAATAACCCGCGCGGCTGCATTCTGAACCAGCTGGAGCCTTCGGGTGCATCTCAAGGGGAGCCCCATGTAGAGAGTGTTACAGTAATCAAGACGGGAAGTCACTAGGGCATGAGTGACTGTGCAAAGTCTGCTAACATTGTTATCATAATCTCTCCTAGGTCCTCACCCTCTGTTTCAGGTATATTTTGAAACCTAAGAAAAAGAGACATCCTTTCAAATTCCATTTTTTCCAAATAGCTCTCAAACCCAACACTTTTTTTTGTAAAGCCTTCATCTCTTCTCCCACCCCTACAGCATTCTCCTCCAAAACATTTATTTTTTGACTATTTTGTACAGTCTGTTGTTGATTCTGTCTGAGTTCTTCCTTTAAGTCCGCCAGCTGCTTTTTTATTTCGTCCTGTCCCTTTAAGAGTGTCTGAAACATTTGGTGAAATATATCTTGAGACGGTTGTTTCTTCTCAGGGGCTTTTGGTTGCAAAAAGGAAGTTAATTGCGTTTGCGGGAGAACCGGGCTTGAAGCGGCAGACGATGGAGCCGACGCTGGCTTGGGTGGGGGCTTTTTTGGAGGCATTTCAAAGTTCAGGAAAAGTTGTAATTCAAGGCAGGAAAAAAATGGCATCTGTGGGGATGCACCGCTGGGCGGGACCAGGAGACAGGCAAAGTCTAGTGTGGAATATCTATCTTCAAAACAGCTCCCCTCTGATTATATTCAATTTTCCCCAATCCAAGGGATTGTATAAAGAGATTCCTCTAGGATTCACCCAGGTTTTATAATTCCAGCCCAAAAGATTTTTCAACGACGGCAGTTCATTTGTAACAACAACACAAGCACGGGATGAAACGCCATTTTGGCTCAGCCTTCCCCAGGGAACGGAGAACAGTCATTTAGAAAGTTTATTCGTAACTTTTAAGGTCGACACACTTTCTTTCTTCCGCAATTGTTAGAAAAGATCATTAGCCCATTGCTTGAAAGAAGTGAATATCAAAGGTTTTTTTTCCCCCAATTCTCTCTTTGTAAGAGAGATAGTTTAAAGCTGCTTTTCCGAGAAGGGGGGGAGAAACCCCCCCTCTCCAATCTTAGCACTTTGTGGAGATCAAAGAGTCTTAAGAATACTGCTAATCCATTTAGCTAATTGTTCAAAGGGAGTAAAAAAAGACCCCGCGGGGGGGGGGGGTCCCTCCTCACCGCATTTCTGCTGTTGCCTTCAAGTAAAGCATTTTCTTCCGATCTCCTCCGGACGAAAATGCGCTTGGCAAGCACACACCCCAAAAGCCTCCCAGTGCCTAGGGCAAAGCCAGCAGCCCCCTGCAACCGCCGCTGCTCCAGGGGGCTCCAGCAAGCCGCCCCCTCGGCAAGACGCCCCTACAGGGCATCTTGTGCCCCCCCCTTGACCCACCGGGGCCCACCGGGACAGCGAGTGGCAGACAGCATGTCCGTCATCCACAGAAACAGGAAGTAGAATCAAATAAAAAAAGATTTAGAACTATGAGGGAAATTACAACTATCGTTATTAGGGAAAATAGCAACTATAAAAATGAACATACTACCAAGAGTCCTATATCTATTTCAAATGATTCCCATAAAACTAGAGAAAAAATTATTTACCGAACTGAACAAAATAATACTAAAATTCATCTGGCAAGGGATTTAAGCTAGGATAAAACTGAAAGCATTACAGGACGATAGAAGCAGAGGTGGTATGGGGCTACCTGACTGGGAACTCTACTATAATGCAGCAGCACTAATTTGGATTAAAAACCAGAAGAATATTAGTAATAGAAGGCCATGACCTGCAAACAGGATGGCACTTTTTCTTATGGGAAGAGAGTAAAAAGAAGCAAAAATATTTCCATACACATTATATTAGAGAAGCATTGATACAGGTCTGGAACAAAATTAAAGCAAAACACTATATGAAAATACCGACATGGCTTTCCACCATGGAAGCCATGACACACCCCAATACGCTAGATCTATCAAAAATGGTTAGGTATAGTGAAATTTTAGATAACCAGGGGAATCTGAAAACGAACCAAGAACTAAAAGAGAACAATATAAATATAGATTGGTGGCCATACCTCCAATTACAATCAAGATACAAAAAAGATGTAAAAGAATATGGAATATATAGAGAACTGCAACAAATAGACAAAATCTTAATTGGCCCAGAAAACAAATTTATAATGAAAATGTATAAATATTTGCTAGAAATAAACTTAGAAGAAGAAATAGTCAAAGGCTGTATGATAGCATGGGCCAAAATTTTTGGTTATAATATAGATCTAGCGGATTGGGAAAAAATTTGGAATACAAATTATAAATTAATGAGATCAGCAACATTGAAAGAAAATATATACAAAATGTTTTATCGTTGGCACCTATCACCAACAAGATTGGCAAAAATGTACCCAACACTGAAACCGACCTGTTGGAAATGAAAAAAAGAACAAGGGACCTACTATCACATGTGGTGGACCTGCCCGGAATCGCAAAAATATTGGAAAAGAATCTGGAAGTGGGCACAAGAAATTACGGGGGAACAAATAAAGTATAAACCCGAAACCTTCTTACTAGGAATAATTAAACGGAACTACACAAAAAAAATTAAATATCTACTAACACATATATTAACCACAGCTAGAATAGCTTTTGCCCAATGCTGGAAGCAAAATACTATACCACCGGACGAATTAGTGATATAAAAAACCTTGGATTGTGCAGAGATGGACAAATTAACCCTAAAATTACAGGACAAAGAAGAATCGGAATACTACGAAATTTGGAATAAGTGGTATGAATGGTTGGAAAATAAGAAAAATAATTAAGCCGAAAACAATATACATAAATAAACATAGAACTGTATATAAAAGTAGGTAAATATGTAAAAGATCATAAAAATGTATAGATAAGATGACATAATGATGTAATAAATGGTAAAGAGAGGAAAACATATACAGATACGACGATGTAAAATTGTACAAACTGTTGATATAAAAATTGTAATATGTGATGAAAAGACAAAAACAATAAAAATTATATATATATAATTTTAATATAATAATATAATGTGTGTGTGTTGTATTTGTACTGATAAATAAATAAAGGGAGACTAGTATAGATCTATTTCGAGCTAATTAGCTCTCATCAGCTAGCCATACCCTTACTGGGATGTGAACCTGTGCTGTATTATATCTTAGGCAGGAGTCTTAGCCACTAAGCCACAGGCTCGCCTCCTTATCAGTAGAGCCAGGGATACATACATACATACATACATACATACATACATACATACATACATACATACATATATATATATCCAAAAAAACTTTAAAGGGTTTGTCCTAGTTATGTAAAAAAAAAAGCACTGTAAATCTGATGGTCAGCAATATATACATAAGCTAAGCAAGTTTTAAGTCTGTGCTTCTAGAAGGGGTTAATCTTTCTTGAAGAATCCAGTGGGAGGGAGACACAGGGCAGATAGCAGCATCTCCGGTCAGTGCAGGGGGCGTGGCCAGTACTGTGACGTCTCATGTACAGACACAGAGCTGCTCTCTCCTGCATGCCACACTTGTGCATGAATCATCATCAGGTTCTTGGTTCTAGGCTGTTCACACTTTTTCATCGCAATTCATGTTAGCTCGTCATTCTTCAACCATTATGTTATGGCTCCGCGAAAGTGTATTAATTCGCCAGACAATTTCTGTTTCATCTGTGGAAAATATACAGTGTTGAAGCAACAGCAGAATATTACAGACTTTGTGAAAAAAGTATACTTTGCATACTTTGGACTAAAAATTGGAGATCAAGATAAAGTTTGGGCGCCTCATAAAATGTGCAAACGGTGTGTTGAGGATCTCTGAAACTGGTTCAAGGGTAAGAAAAAATCTTTCCGTTATGTGATTCCTATGGTATGGCGAGGGCAAAAGAACCATAGTGATGACTGTTACTTTTGTTTATGCGATGTGAAAGGGTTTAATTCCAAATGGAAGCATTCCATTTCATACCCCAATCTTCACTCAGCAATTTGTCCCATCCCCCATGGCATAGACATACCAGTACTCAAGCCCCCTGCTACCTTGGAAGAGATACCTAGCTCCGATGAAGGTGAAGTCATACCTGAACCAGATGACGAATCAAGTTCTGACTTTTTAATTTTTATAAATTCGTACAGGGGCTATTTAATCTAATTTTAGCTGAATACATACCTGCACATATAAAAAAAGATGAATATTTCTATTAGGCTGTACAAAATGTAAGATTATAATGACAGTCCATAAGACTGTCATAATACCTTACTTCCAAGTATGTTTCTTGGACAGTGATAGCTAACCTTTTTGTTGTTGCATGCTGAAAGCATACCCATAATGCAATGTGTGTGCAACATTCCCCCCACCCCTGCCCCTGCTCGTGCACATGTGACCCCCAGTGCTCCCCCTGCCCCTACACATGTATGCATGACTCCACACATGCACTCATGCACCCCTGCACGCATCCTGCCCCCCACATAGTTACAATACATATTTATAATAACTTTTGAAGTAGTATATACCATCAACCTTTGATTTTAATCTTTTAAATGCTCAGAATTTTCAAATCATTTCGAAGTCAAGAATATCTTTCCATCTTTTTAGTAAAGTGCAATTCTGTCTACATTTTTGATGGTAAGAATTATACATAGCATATCATTAATGTAATCAAGTAACAGACATATTTCTATAACCAATTTTGTAAAGAATTATGTAAGGTCAAGCTCATATACTGTATTTTTTGGAGTATATGATGCACTGGAGTATAAGATGCACCAAGATTTTGAAGAGATGATTTTTTTAAAAAGTTTTTGTCCTCCCCAGCCCCCAGGAGCACTCTGCAGGCCTGCCAAACCCTCTGCACACCCCAGTTACTCAGAGGCTGTAGTATACGTTGCTCTCGCCCTCCTTCTGTGAAAAGTGCCTCAGAGACTCGGCGGGCAGCTCAGGGGAGACAATGGCCACAACGACTTCACTCCCCAGCAATGTGAGGAGCTGCCGCCGCCACTACTGCCTAAGCCAGGGGTGGCGAACACGCGGCTCTCGAGCCGCATGCGGCTCCCGGCCAAAATGAATGAGGCTCTTTGCCTCTTATCATTATTTTGTATACTGTGGCTCGGATCGCGCGCTCCCTTTCGGAAGCTGGGGAGGTCCTTTGCAGGCAGCTAGAACGGGCCGCCTGCAAAGGACTTCCCCAGACTTGCTTTGAGGAGCACGGGGCGACTGAGGCTAGTTGTGAAGCCCCAAAGCCCCCACCGCCACCGGAAGAACTGCTGCCACCTCCTCCTCCTCCTCCTCTAACAGGCAGCACTGCCGGATTTGCCGCCCGGTGCTCCGGCTGAGATGAAGCCGCCAAAGCTCCAGCCGGCATCTCCGCGCGTGGCAGCGGCGCCTCCCCTCCGCTCGGAGCAGCTGAGCTCAGTCAGCGCTGGGTTACCCCTGCCCCCTCCTCCTCCTCCGCCGTGCTTTTGAGGAGCCATGAGGCTGCAGGAGCCAGTAGGAAGGCGGGGGGGAGCAGGGGAAAAAAAGCCTCATGGCTCCTCAAAAGCACGGAGGAGGGGGAGGGGGCAGAGGTTACCCAGCGCTGAGCTCAGGAGCAAATCTGGTGATTCTGTTGGAGGAGGAGGAGGAGGAGGTAGCAGCAGTTATTCTGGTGGCAACTCGTACTCGTCGGCATCTTCAGCAGAAGCCCTGCCCACAATGAAGAAAGCAAAGATGGAGCAGATCCACGCAGATGACGTCGCTGCAACATGACTGGAGGAGGAATTCTGGGAGTTGAAGTCCACAAGTGTTAAAGCTGTCAGGTTTGAAGACCTCTGCATTTTTTTTCTAGGGGTGGAAGGGTCTTGTAACTTGACAGCTTTAAGACTTCCATGCTTCAAATGCCAGAGTTCCTGAGCCAACATTTTGGTTGCTAAGCAGGAGCGTTGTTAAGTGATACTGATATTATATAACACTTTGAATTAAGCAGGTACCTTGAAGAAACATAACTTTGAGTTTCAAATAATACTGATTTCGTTGTTGTCTTAGGTGACATCTGTGAAAAAAATTCGGGTGCTCAGGCATGAAAATGTGCCGCTCAAACACTATACTTTTCTGCTCACATCGAAAAAAAATTAGAGGGAACATTGCTTCCGGGTCTGTTTTGGCAGGTCACTGCGTGGTGTGGCTCTCTGACTCTCACAGTTTAAAATTTTGGCTCTTTTTGTCGAACTTGTTCGCCACCCCTGGCCTAAGCCCTCCCGGAGCTGAGCCAAGCAGCAGCCCTGAAAGCCAAATGTTTCTCCTTTCCAGCCACAGCGATCGGCCAGCATTGTAACTCGTTTCATGGCGGTCTCAAGAGCCACCTATCGGCAGTTCCAGGCAGCCGAGATCACATGCAGAATTAGTCTACGACCAAGGCAGCAAAGGCGCAGGGGCTTGCTAGGAACAGGAAATGGATCTGGCCAGGACCACACCCCATTTTTGCAATCAGGTAGGAAAAAGAGTGTTACAGGTGATGAGCGGTTCCAAGCTTCGGGGATCGTGGAACAGCCTGGAACTGCCCGCTGCCTGAAATGTTCTTTTTCCTTCCCAATTGCAAAAACGGGGTGTGAATTCCTCCTGACCAGATCTATCTCCCGAGCCAGGAGCAGAAGCTGACCACCCTCCACCTGGGTTGTCTGGAGAAGCAGGAAGCCAAGCAGCAAGCTACCTTGCCTTACATCTTCTGCACAACGTCCGCCTCACCTTCCTCTTTTCCAGACAACCCAGGTGGCTACATTCGGAGTATAAGACGCACCCAGATTTTCACCCTCTTTTTTGGGGGGGGGGGAAGATATGTATTATACTCCAAAAAATACGGTATTCAGTATATAAGAGCCTGTCATAGTTATAGGAAATTTGCTTGAAGGCATGGGACGAAAAGCAGATGCCAGTCCTAGCTGGAATGAATAAGTGGAAAGCAAAAAGAATATGTAGAATATGTAGAAAATGGGCTTTGCTAAGGGATGACACTGGAAGACAAATTTGGCCTGACAGCGGTACTTTTGTTTTTAAAATGCTGAAAAAACTTACCGTATTTTTTGGAGTATAAGATGCACCTTTTTTCCTCAAAAAAGAGGATGAAAATCTGGATGCATCTTATACATTGAATACAGCATTTTTTTGCCTCCTGAAGCCCCGCCCCCTTCACCAAAATGGCTGTGCATACCCTTATGGAGGCTTTCAGAGAGCTCCTGGGGGCTGGGGAGGGCAGAAATGAGCAAAAAATGACCCGTTTCCCCCCCCCAGCCCCCAGCAGCACTCGATAAGCCTCCAGAAGGCTATGCATGCAATTTTTTGACAAAAAAAATGGGCCATTTTTTGCTCGTTTTTGCCCCCACCAGGAGCACTCTATAAGCCTCCCCAAGGCCATTCATGCCTTTTATTTGAAAGAAAACGGGCCCATTTTTGTGAAAAACGGGTGGGGAGGTTTGCAGAGTGCAAAAACTTTTTTTTTCCTTTTGGAAAGCTCTTTAACTGATTGATGAGAATTACAAGTGCTGTGCCAGCAGAAACAAAGTCTTAGGTGCTGCAGGTTGTCAGTGATCTCCAGCACATGGATATATACACCTGGAAACATCTACCTACCTACCTACCTACTCTCTCCCTACCTACCTACTGTATTTCTCTCTCTCTATCCCTCTATCTACCTACCTACCTACTCTCTCTCTCTCTCTCTCCCTACCAAAAATTAACTAACTAACCCGGTTACCACGTATGCAATGGCGAAGTCCTGTGCTGCTGCAATGTCCATAAGAAAAAAATTGGCTACAGAAGTATAGTTGTCATCTTGTACCAATTATCTGGACATATCTCTAACAATCTTTGGACACAAGGAAAATTCTGATGCCTTTTGGGTTTGCCTCTCAGAGGCAGCTGTAGCATATGCTCACTTAGAACTAAACTGCCAAAACGACCAGAGAATTTTAGCCTCAGCTTTTGTTGACTAGTCCACTGGTGACATCAAGGAACACTTTCACCAGATTGTATCTAACTGGTCTACCTTCGAAATAGCAGACTTGCACAGGATTACAAACTTCATTTATGACCAAAGGGATAAATTAAAAAAGAAACAGATAGGAAAAAGAGGATAGAGAGATATGAGGAACTAAGAATCTTTGCTGCCATGAACAACAATGCTGGACAAACACAACACTGGATCTCTGGTAATTGGCGGGGATGCTGGCAATGTAAAAAGGAGGGATGGTCCCAAGATAAGTGACCACACTGCTATAAATGTGGAAAAGCAGGGCATATCGGCCAGCATTGTAACTCGTTTCATGGCGGTCTCAAGAGCCACCTATCGGCTCTATGTCAGGCAATAATCCACATTACCATAGCGAGCAGAGAAATAGTTATCAACACAAGCCATCTAGAGCTCCCTTTCCACAAAACAACTCATTCTACCAGAATGAATATAGAAATGGCAATAAGCTTCAATGGGAGCAAGGAAGAGAAAGTGATGCACACCTTTCCTGACTAGACAAAGAAAATACTGAATTCACAGCCACCTTCAACGGGCTTGCAATTCCCCTAAGGAAGGGCCCTGGAGGAGAACCTATCGTTTCCCTGACTATAGGAGGAAAGGAATATGAGTATTTAGTTGACACTGGAGCCACCTCATCATTAATTATAGAACCCCCGAATAAAGATTCTGTGATTCCAGAGGCTCAGGACAACATAATAGGAGTGGGAGAAATGATCATTCCAGTGGAATTCATTCATGAAATAAAAGTAGAATTAGGAACGTTTTCATTAGATCACGCTTTTACTGTTTGCCCACAATCCAGTGTCCCTCTTGGGGAGGGACCTCCTATGCAAAATAGGAGCCACCATAGAATGTGGAAAGAGAGGACTGATATTGAACATTCCAGGGAAAGGAACCCATATGCTTGCCACAAACAACACAATACTTCATGCAGATCTAAATGTTTTGCCATCTTCACTATGGATCTGGAACACAACAGAGGTGGGACTATTAAGAGGAGCAACCCCAGTTACAATCCAAGTAGAAAACAGGCTGTCTCTTTGTGTTCCCCAATATAAAATTCCAGTCAAAGCAGTTCAGCCTATAAGGAAACTGATAAAGGCTTACATAGAGCAGGGAATCCTCAGAAAATGTACTTCTCTGTGCAACATCCCCATCTTCCCAGTAAAGAAAGCCAAGGTAGACAGTGTATTTTGTCCACAACCTGAAGCTTGTGAACAGCTACACGCTCCTGTGGTGCCAAATCCTGCAACTATAATAACCGAAGTTCCAGCTTCAGCCATGTATTTTTCAGTTTTAGATTTATGCTCAGCTTTTTTCAGCATCCAGGTAGACCAGGCATCCCAATACCTTTTTGCCTTTACCTGGGAAGACCAACAGTATACATTGACTCGCTTGCCACAAGGCTATACTGAGTCCCCCACTTTATTCTCAAAAATTTAAAAAACTGATCTCTCCACCATCTCCTTACCACATCAGTCAACATTAATCCAATATGTTGACAATTTGTTTCTGGTATCTAACACTGAGCTAGCATGCAAACTAGACACCTTACACCTACTCAAAGCCTTGGCAGATGGGGGCATAAAGCCTCTCCATCAAAACTACAGTATCTAAAACAAGAAGTAACATATCTAGGCTACATCATTGCACCAGGAATTAGGAAATTAGCACCTCGCCAAGTACAGACTATTTTAGGCATGAAGCCACCAACAAAAAGACAAGTGAGAGCCTTGTTGGGAGTATTAGGTTTCTGCCACTCATGGATCCTCTCATTTGGGGACCTGGCTAGACCACTAATACAATTAACTGGAAAGGACATGCCCAACCCCATTGAATGGTCAAACTCACTAGACAGAACCCTTCAAACAATAAAACAAACCCTAGCATAGGCCCCTGCACTTGGCCTCCCTAACTATAGAAAACCTTTTATCTTGTATATTCACGAGAAATTAGGTGATGCTTCAGGTGTCTTAACACAACCATTAGGACACACATACCAACCAGTAGCATATTATTCAATGACATTAGTTCCAGTGTCTAAGGGGGCAGTTCCCTGCTTAAGAGCTGTAGCAGCCACTGTGGAAATTGTGAAGAGATCTAAGGATTTAGTACTAAGGCATCCATTACTTCTGAAGGTCCCCCATGAGGTTTTCACAATTCTTTTAAAGTCACAAACCCAAGCCTTCACTCAGGAGCAGCTGGCTCAATACGAAGATGCAATTCCTTAAACCCAACCACTCTGTTTCCTACAGAACAGACTGAAGAAAGTCTTTATCACTGCCTTCATCTAGTTCATGATGCCGAATTACCCCAACCTGATTTAACAGACCCCTGCTGCAAAACCTGGACATAGAACTCTTCACTGAAGGCTCCTCTTATATACACGAAGGCAACAGAGTTACAGGAGCCATAGTAGTCTCCCTCCATGAGGTCATCTGGCCATCTCCCCTATCTCCCTCACATAGCACTCAAGCGGCAGAACTTGTAGCTTTATTGAAAGTTTGCGAAGCCGCAAGGATTCCAAATATGCTTTTGGTGTTTGCCATGCACCAGGAGCTTTATAGAAACAGTGACGGTTTTTAACATCAGCTGGACAGCAGATTGCACCCACAAACCTAGAAACTTCAATTACTAGAAGCCATTCAACTACCAAAAACACTGGCAGTCATCCACTGTAAAGCCCATCAAAAGGATGACTCCACAGTAACCAAAGGGAACCAGTATGCAGATGCAACGGCCAAATGGGTAGCAACAAAACATCTGCCACAAAATCTCTTAGCACCAGCATTGTCAACCCAGAAGTACCCTGCAAAGAGTTATTGGATAATGGGGAAGCCAAATATTAGGAAGATAAATAAGGGGCAGTTTTTAAGGAAGGGTTTTGGAGGGTTCCGGATGGAAAACCCATAGCTCCACACCACCTCCTTTGATTGGTTTGCCAGAGATTACATATTAAAGGACATTGTGGAATGCAAGCTATGGTAGATGCTGTGAGAAGACTATGGTATGCCCCAGGAGCCTATAGTGAGGCAACAAGGATTGCAAGTACCTGCAAAACTTGCCAGGCACCTCCAGAAAATCCATCCATGAAGGAGGGAGACCCTGGGCACAAAGGCCCTTTGAAAGAGTGCAAATGGATTACATACAATTACCAAGGCCAAATGGATACCAATATGTCCTCATATGCAGGGACCAACTAACTCACTGGATGGAGGCCTTCCCATGCTGCTATGCCACAGTCCTCAACACAGCCAGACACCTCCTAAAGGATATTGTACCCAGATTTAGAGTACTGAGTGTTCTGCACATGGATAGGGACAAGCATTTCATAGCTCAGGTTCTGACCTACAGATTCCAAACCCTTGGCATTACCCAGAACCTTCACTGTCCGTACTCGCCTTCATCATCTGGCAGAATAGAGAGAGCAAACAGGAAAGTCAAGACCCTACTGGGCAAACTGTGCCAGGAGAAATACCTCTCATATATCACAGGTATTATCCATTGCCCTGTTTTATATCAGGACTACACATTTTTGGTTCATACGCTATGGTGAACACTCCCTTAACTCAAAGGAGGTCCAGTAGCAAAGAGACTGAGATTTATGGGTATTGATGATAACTCAAAATGGTGCAAATTTATTGATCCTAAACACAATCTGCTAATTTTGAGGAAGATATTGACTGGTCCAGGATTCATTCCAATGATCCTGGAGTTTATTTTCCTAGAGATGATGTTCCAGATGCCACGCAGCCTGATGACAATTCACAGGCAGATATTCCTTCTACCAATTCTTCACAACCTGATGTTCCGTCTTCGCAAGCCACTGATGCTGATGCTAGCGACGAACGTGAGGACGAGGACAACGACAAAGAAGAAGACTAGACTGTTGTTCCGAGACGTTCCAAGAGGGTCACAAAAGGAATCCCTCCACAACGATATTCGTGGCAACTGACAAAAACACCATTGCCTTTGATTTGCAACGTTACTCTTCCTCCTGAGACATCCACACAAATCAAACAGCTTCCTGATTCAGAGCAAAACAAATGGTATGATGCAATGCAGGATGAAATGGACAGTTTAAAGAAACTTAATGTATTTACACCTGCAAAACCTCCAGCAAACAAGAAAGTCATTGGCACTTGGTGGGTCTACAGAATCAAGAAGAAACCGAATGGTGAATCTTTATACAAAGCCAGACTTGTAGCTCAGGGTTTCGCTCAACGTTATCCTGAGGACTACACAAACACTTACTCACCAACAGTCAGAACTGAAAGTGTAAAAATTGCTTTAACCACTGCAACTATTCTTGGTTTAGAAGTTTTCCAATTTGATGTGGACACAGCTTATCTACATGCAGACCTAGATGAAGAGATCTACGTGAGAAGCCCTCCAGGATTCTGAAAGCAAGAAGGGGATACCTGGTTCCTGAACAAAAGTCTTTATGGTCTGAAACAGTCAGGTTTAATGTGGTACTTATGTCTTACTGACAAACTAAATTCAATGGGCTTTATTAAGTCCGAAACTGATGAATGCGTGTTCACAAAAAGATCTAACAATGCATATGAGATCATTCTTGTTTATGTTGATGACATTGTTTACATTGGTCCAAATAAGAAAATGAGTGAGATTTTGAAGCTTGAAAGATCTTGCATTTCTGTGTCAGAAGAAATGGATCCCTCCGAGCGTGTTTCATATCTGTCTTTTTCTTTTTCTTCCTTGGCATGGGTAGAATTCTTTCTAATTAGCCTGGTCACTTATCTCTTAAAGATAGCTTGGAAGGAAACAGCCGTAAATTATAAACCATCCTTCTGCTGCCATTAATTGTCAGGGGAAGATATTTCACCCTGAACTAAATGAGGTCTAGGAGTCGACGGCTTTTTCCAAACAGCATATCTTCAAGGAGCGAAAATATAAATAAAATCCCGGAAACATATTCTAATTAAAAACAAACTTTAATACAAAAATAAGAAATAAGGAAATAAAACAAATCTATCTAATTGTTACATTTTGGCAGAAGCAGTTTGTCTCCCAGCTTCCTGGCAGACGAACAAAGATCGAAAAGAAAGAAGTCTCTGGAATGTGTGATGTATATAAACATGTTAAGCATGCGCAATAAATCATTGTCAGATAAGGCTTATGACCTGCGCAGTAACTCTTTAAGTAACTATTCAGTTCAGTTCGGCTAGCAAACATTTAACGCAGTGACATATATGAGGCATCCCCAGGGCTGGTCCATACTATGTGGACTACATGCTTATTCATACCTGACCACCAACTCCTCAGGGAAACCCTACACCTTGGGCAAATTAACCATGTTAATGCCCTCATTACAGAGATGATCCCAGAGGGCTTTTCATGTCCTGACCCCTGACTGTGACTCAAATGTTTCCCTGCTTACCACAGTGGAGTATGTTTCATTGGCTGTGTCACCAGTGGTTCTAGAGTTTGCAGTATGAAATTCCAGAAATTTAAATATCATATTTTTGGGAGTATAGGACACACTGCAGTATAAGGCAGTGTTTTTCAACCTTTTTTGGGCAAAGGCACACTTGTTTCATGAAAAAAATCACGAGGCACACCACCATTAGAAAATGTTAAAAAATTTAACTCTGTGCCGATATTGACTATATATAAAGTAATTCTCTTGAATAGGAATCAAATAAACACAAAGAAAGTATTTTATAATTACTTTATTATGAAATAATAAGTAAACAGAAATATGAAAAATTATAAAATACTTTATTCAGTGCGCAACCTGGGCCTGTTTGGCTGAACACAAAGCTGATATTCTGGCTGGAATCGAAGAAAGACACACATGTAGCTCTTCGTCAACAGCTCTGTCTCTCTCTGTATTTAGTTTTTATAGTCCACCAAGGGCATCAATCATATTAGCCCAGGGATCTGCAAAATTGGCTCTTAAGACTGGTGGACTTCAACTCCCAGAATTCTGAGAGTTGAAGTCCACCAAGGGCATCAATCATATTAGCCCAGGGATCTACAAAATTGGCTCTTAAGACTGGTGGACTTCAACTCCCAGAATTCTGAGAGTTGAAGTCCACCAAGGGCATCAATCATATTAGCCCAGGCAGGGATCTGCAAAATTGGCTCTTAAGACTGGTGGACTTCAACTCCCAGAATTCTGAGAATTGAAGTCCACCAGTCTTAAAACAGCCACCTTTGCAGACCTCTGTGTTAGCCCAAAGCCTGGCGCTGGGCGGGCCTTGCTCCCCCATTGGTGGAGCCCCAAGAAGCGAGGAGGGAGAAAAAGAGACGGAGGCAAGGAGCTTCTACCCCCCCCCCCGCAAAAATCTTATCAGGGAGCCAGCGGGCAGTAGCAAATTAGCTGATCATGCGGTGTGATCGGCTAATTTGCTACTGCCCGCCCGGCTCCCCGGTTAGATTTTTGCTGGGAGGAGGTGGGGGGGAAGCTCCTTAGCCTCTGTTTCTTTTTCTGCCTCCTCGCTTCTCGTCCCCGCCAGGTGGATCTGATCGGAACGCCCATGTGCAAGAGGCAAGCCCTTACTTTTATTATTACTTTTATATTTACTCCATCTCCTCCTGCTCCGGTCCTCCTGGTTTTGTTTTTTTTAATCTTTCGAATTTTTCAATTTTTCCCACAGCACACCAGGCAACATCTCGCGGCACACTAGTGTGCCGCGGAACAGTGGTTGAAAAACACTGGTATAAGGCACACCAAGGTTTTGAAGAGGCAAATTTTTTAAAAAAGTTTTTGCGCTTTGCAAACCTCCCAAAAATGGGCCAGATTTTTTCAAAAAAAGAGGGCATGAATATCCCTTAGGAGACTTGTAGAGTGCTCCTGGAGGGGGGGGGATGAGCAAAAAACAGCCCAACCCCCAAGAGCTCTCTGAAAGCCTCCTACAAGCTATGCATGGTCATTTTGGTGAAGGAGGTAGGGTTACAGGAGGCAAAAAATGCTGTGTTCTGTGTATAAGATGGACACAGATTTTCAGCTTCTTCTTTTTTAGGAAAAAAGGTGCGCCTTATACTCCAAAAATATGGTAGCCTGGTATGTACCCTAGCCAAAAGTTTAAATTCAACTTCCCATGCCCTGGATGCCCTCAACAGGGAACTAAGACAAGTCAGAGAGGCCACCCTGGAAAATAGAGCGGCAATAGATTACCTGTCATTAAGGCATAATCATGGCTGTGAGGAATTTAGGGAACTGTGTTGTTTCAATCTCAACCAAAGCTCTGAACTGGTGGAAAAAGATATCCACCACTTGAAAGAGATGTCCCAGAATATTGGCTGTAACCAACCATCCCTGGACTTTTCCTGGCTCTTCTCATGGCTACTGTGAAGTTCCCAGAAGATGACCTAATTAATTTACGAACCTTGAGAGAAAATTAAAAAGAAATGCATTCATTTATTAGGATCAACATTCTGGCATGTTCTTCTGTGGAACCGAAACTGATATGCGCTTAATTGCATTTGAACTTTACCCCTCTATCCCCTCCCTTCTGTCTGTGTCATAAATCATATCCACCAACTAGGTTGTAGAAATATGAGATCCGACTCTGGCCGAAGGTATGCATGGAATCCTCCCTCCAATGCCAACCTGATAATAGTCATGGCAAGTTTACAAGTTGACAGCTACCTGATTTTCATTGGCTAAAAATCCTCATTGCAAGCATCGTCATTGTCTGTGTTTTGGGAGCCCTCCTGTGTTGTCTCTGTCACTGCGTTCCCCCTTGTCACAGTTGCCTAAAAACCTGTAGTCCTTCCCACTCGCAACTGAACCCTCCAGGAAAATAGGCAGCTCTAATTGACCATAAATATCAGATATACTCAGATAGGACCGCAGATGGTAAAGACAGTAAGAAAATTCCAGAGAATAAAAAAATTAGGGATTGTGGGAAGGGAACCACACCAAGACAGTGTAGTCACAAGGAAAGCAAAACCAGAAACCTCTAAAGTGATATCACCAAACAGAAGTATACCAGAAGCCTCTAGGAAAACTAGAAACTGCACCCAAAAGCAAAATATCCCAAAGAAATTGATGCTTAAACACATTAGAATAGAAAAACTAGTAACTGCACCCAAAAGAATAATACCCCAAACAAATTGAAGAATGGGAAAACTAGAAACTGCTAAAGAAATTAAAAGCTGAAAAAAATTAGAATAGGAAGACATTAAAACAGATATCTCAAAGAAAATAACCAAGCCAGAATAATTAAAGAAGCAAGGCACACAAGGAAAAAACATTTAAAATGCCAAAAATCATTACAAATTACAAACAATACACAGGACATGCAGGATGGGAGGAAATAAACTCCAAAAGGGGAACAAATAAAGAATCTGGGACATGGCACCAGGAAGAGATTAGTTCTAAAACATGACTTGGGAAAAAGCTGACACCAAGTTTGGAGTAACAAAAAATGATACTTAAGGCCCATCCACACCCCTCCGCAGATTCAAACAGACTAACATTTACCGCTTCCCACTCCCACTGAGATCACTCCGGGGATGGAGGAAAAAACAAACACAGACCAAGTTGAGAACTATTAACTAATCATAAACACAAAAGGAACCACAGAGAAGCCATAGAAATCAGACCCAAAGGAAAGAGTATAAGAATGTAATCCAGTTAGAAGTTGCTTTCTTGCCAGGAACGCTTGAGCTGAACAACTGTCACTCTTTGCCTTCCTTCAATAAACATTATTGGTTTCCAGCAGCTGGCCTCCCAAGATTCTTTTCAGCGTCTGCAGAGGGTTTTTTCCCATCCAGAAATGAACCAGGAATTTTCTTCCAACAAACCCAAGTGAGAGGAGACAAAGGCATCAAGCAATTTGAAATAATTAATCATATGAAAGCTGGAGATTTTATCATAGTTCTGTTTTCTTTTTCTCCTTTCAAAAGGTATGTTTGTACCAACTCAGAGAACTGAAGGCATCTCAACTTCAGATATTATCACTAGAATTGTACGTGATTATGATGTCTATGCCCGTCGCAACTTGCAAAGAGGATATACTGCTAAAGAGCTAAATGTCAGCTTTATAAATGTAAGTGCATCAATTATTCCAATTACATTGTACTTGAAAAAATGTGAATTTGATTATGTAATGATTGTGGTATGGTTAGGAATACAATGAAGTTTGTTTTGCTGTATTTCTCTAAGCATATTTTAAAACATACATTAACCTAATCTCTTTACCATAATTAAATTTGAGATTTTTTTTAATCCTTCAGTTTATGATTATTTCATGTTTGTTGTTTGCAGGTGCACAAATAAGTTTTTATTATTCTTAAGATCATAAGGATGACAAAAAAAATCTGTAGTTATTTCACATGCAACATACATATGCAGCCTTTACTGCCAAATATTGTTAGATAATTTGCACATTTTCTTTTTTTTAACTTACCTTTATTGAAGCTTTATTTAGCTTTCATTTTAGATTCATATCATAGATCTGATGATTTCTTAGTTTTCTTTGTATGCAAATTTTGAATGGTGAATATTATCTTACCACACCACCACCGAACCCAAATAATTCATTAGATTTTTTAAAAATAGTAATGCCTTATCCAACTTCCAAACTTTAGTCAGATGCAAGCAATCAGAGCCACTAATGAATAGTAAAAATCAGCACTTTATTGTCTATCACCTGTTCTCACCAGACCACTTACTTTTGTTGCAGAAAATGACAGGCTTTAGACTTCTCAGGATACAGGAAAAGTTTATTTGGCAGCCAGGTTCAGAAAGCTAGCCCATGACTAACATTGCAAGTTCTGAACAATCTTTATTATTGATGCATGCATTCTTATACATTCTCAAAGTCAGTGTAACACGGAAACACTTTACTCATTTCTTATTGGTTACCTTGAGGAAAAAGCCTTATAAGAAGATGGGGGTCTTACTTCTCCTTTTGTTACAGGTATGGACTACGTGCCATTAACAAACTTTAATTGAACCTGGTGGTTTTGGACTTTTGACATAGGGACATTTTGCTGGAACATGTTGTGGTTGAAGGCTGATGACATTTCCCTGTCCCTTTAAGCAAGTTTCCAACTGTCCTTTTTATGCCACGTCTTCATTCTTATATTTTAATCCATATTTTATTCTACTTTATTTCCCCCCTTCTAGACTCTATTAAGGCCCACAATTGAGCCTAGCCTGTTAGATTAACAATATAAGCATGCAGGATACAGAATAGCAAAAAAAGCAAGAGTACAAGCAATACACATCTTAGGGCTTATCTTCCGGAATCACTTTCTCTACTTCCAAGAGGGCAATTTGAATATAGGAACTAGTATCTGAGACTTCATCTTCCTTGAGGGTATGTGGAATTAGGCTTTCTATTAACATTAATTACTTTTCACCCTGTGCTTCCTTTACAGACCTCATAACGAGTTGTTTAAGCAAGGGTATTATGCAAGGGAGGAAGGCTAAACTTGCGATTCCACATAATAAAAGAAATAGCATTTGCTTGATCCAACCTGTTCCCAGTAGCCAAGAGAACCACACATCTGTTCCTTGTACTTTTTGACCAATAGAGGAAGCTCAAACTCGTAGTTCTTGGACCATCCCCCAGACTTTCCCTGATCTTTTCATATGGAAACAGCAAGCTTTTTCACATAAGAGGACTCCATTTTTCCCTACACACACTGCTATGTTCATAGAAAAGGCATGGACTCGGAGGTTCCATTCATTAGTCCAGACTTGTAAAGTTCCTGCTAGGAACATACCAGACAGGGGCTGCAATGGAACTTCTTGATTAGGGTCCATTAGCTTATTCCTGAGGACTGGTCCTTCAAAGAGATAGTGGGAACTGGTGTTTCCAGGGGGAAAATGAACACAAAATCCATTGGTGGATTGTATTGAAAGCCAAACGGGAAGTAGGGGTGGCTGGAATGGCCTTGGGGCAGCTTCCAGTGGTCAGATTCCCCTCCCATTGATTAAAACAAGTGGAGGTGGGAGCGAGAAAGTGACCCTCTGTTGGAAGAGCTTGTGAGCAGAGGGAGACATGCTGTGAGTCAATTTCACATCTACAAGGGTTTTCCTGGGGGCAAGGTACATTTCAGATGGGCATTGTTCCTCTGATAGTCACCCCACAGGAATGCCAGGTTCCTGATATCGTTTGATGCACAAGGACTATCTTAGCTTTGTTGTTGTTGTTGTTGTTGTTTTCAAAGATCTTGCTCAACTGAAACAGCATGATAAGGTAAAGATCCAGCAGACAGACACAACCAGTATTTTTGACCCAGGGCAGGTTCAGACTGATTGATTAAGCTTTGACCTAATTCCAGCACTCTTTTCTGTTCCCCTTTTCTCAATTGTTGCAGGGGTCTGTTTTCCCTATGCTTTGCCATTTTTCTTACAGGGTTTGTCAAATAATTGACTTTGGGTGTTGGGATTGGCTTACGGTTCTGTCCCCAAGCATAAATGATGCATCATTGGCGGAAGCAGACCTGTACCACATCCTGTAACTTGATTCCACCCTGTTCTTCGGGATTTATAGCATCCACGGATCTTTCTTCAAGAGCAAGGGGGGTTGCTCGGGTATTTTCGCAACATTCAAGACATTATCACTTAACAAGCTCATTGCCAATAACAGCCAGAGCCACAAAAGGCTCATAATTGTCCCTCACGCAAAACTTCTCCTAACACAATTCTTTTAGCCCACTGAATCACCATGTCAGGGAGAAGGCAGGGGTTATATATAGTTTGAGGAAGGGCAATATGAGCTGAGGGCAATCCACAAAACCAAATCTTATTTGCTAAACATATCACCCACAATCCGAAAACTCCTATTTCCACGGTTCCTCAAACATAAGTGTCATCCGATGATTCATTTTCCTCTTGATTACAATTAATGATCTTAGCCTCAGCACCTGTTTTCCTCTGGAGGGGACAATTCCTGAGGGATGAATATGCAATACAACAAATAAGTACATTCACTAAAGCGAGAGATAGTACAGTTATGACTATGAATACTTGGCTTGCCATTTCCTGACAGGTGCTCAACCTTTCTAATACATCTTATATCTAATAAATGGAACGTTGTCTTTCTCCTCCAAATCTTCAGCCGTACATCGAGAAGTCAGCTTCCAAGTGTGACTTCCGTAGGGCCTCTTCTGCCCCGTAATTCTGCCCATTGCCGGTAGGGCAGTTTTTAGGGGGTGTTTCTTTAAGCATATCACTAGAGGACGGGCTTCTTCCTGGTCTGTCTCCCAATACTCATCAGCGGCTGGCTTAACTCGAGTCCAGTGAATCCAAAACTTGGATTCCAACACTTTTACTGCAAGTGGAGAACACATGACCACAGTATATGGGCCCTTCCATTTAGGTTTCAAATTCTTCCCTTTCCAGTGTTTTGCCACACTCTGTCCCCTATTTGAATATTATAATTGGAAGTTATTAAAAATGGTGGGGGTAAGGGAGACACAATACTGTTGGATTACTTGTATTTACTTATTCAATTCTCCTACCATTTGATTCACCCATGAGGACCCCAGCTGTCCTAGGTCCCTTATATGATTTTTCAAATTATGGCTTATAACTGATGGCCGTCCAAACATCATTTCAAAAGGAGATAAATTTAAGTTCTTTACATGGAGTACATCTCACAGAGCAGAGAGCTAAGGGTAAGGCATCAAAACACACCTTATCTTTTCCTTAACAGTGCAATTCACACATTTGCTTAATTTCTTTCCTGAGGCACTTAAAAGACCTCTTTCCCTATAATCAGCAGTATTGATATGCAAAGTAAGGAAGGCATACAGAGTCAGTTCAGATGTTCACCCTTTCATTCTTTGTCCTCTCTAATGCACGGATTAAAGCCCATAATTCTGCTACTTGGGCACTAGTGCCTTTTGGGAGAGGTCCACTCTCAAAGACTTGGGCAAGGGAGACTACTGCATATTTCAACAGCATGTCAGTTAAGTCTGGTCTGCATGAAAACTGATTCTCAATGATTCTCATACAATTATATTCAATTTTGGGTCCTGGTATTGGCAAAAGGGTGGCAGGGTTTAGGGCATTTGTTTGCTTCAAGGTCACTTGTGGATTTTGAGTCAGGAGTGCCTGATATTTGTAAATGTCCCTTCATTTCTAAAATTCCTTGAATTGCGTGGCTAGTGTAGATATTGGTAGGCTGTCTAAAAGTTAATTTATTAGCTTCCTCCATTAGGAGAGCTGTGGCGGCTAGAATTTTAGGCAATGTGGCCAGCCTTTTGTAACAGTACAGTTGTTTAGATAGATAAGCCACAGGTTGTTGTCAACTTCCTTTTTTCTTATCAGAGCCTAAGATAATTTTGACTTTAGGGCTTTGTACGCCTGTTTCTGCAAGCAAGGGTTCTTCTTCTTCTTTTTTCCCCCACCCCCCTTCATAGATGCGTAAGGAGGTTTGGCTAGAAGCACGAAATTTGAAATCCTCATTCTGCAATATCCTGCTGTTCATGGGTTCGCAATTTGGCATACAGCAGCTTCTTTTCACTCACAGCTTCTTACTCTTAAGTATTTAACTTGGGGATTTTGTCCCTGCTCTTAAGTATTTAACTTGGGGATTTTGTCCCTGCACGGTGTCCCTTGTCCATTAACAGATGAAGCAATTGATTGATTGGTATTTTTTTTCAACAAATCTCCTTCGTCTGTTCGGTTACTGGGATATTATCTACATATTGGAGTAGCACATTTCCATCTTCGCAAGGCTGGAAATTTTCTAAGTCTTCACCAAAAAGGTAGGTGAATGTTTTTAAATCCTTGGAGAAACCTAGTCCAAGCAACCAGCCTCTTTTGACCTGTTACTTTTCCTACTCAAAAGCAAACAGTTTTTAGTTGTTTCTATGTATTTGAGATGGTGAAGAAGGCATAGGCAAACAGGCATGGCTAGAGGCTTTACTTGTATAATTATTGGTGCATGATGATACGCATGACCTGGTGGATTCTTGAACCACCATTGCCATATCTCATCTGGGGGAGTGCCTCATCATTAGAGCCATTTTAACTTCCTCAAAGGACAGTGTAGCTCCCATTTTGCATAGGATATCATGACCCAAAAGAGGAACTGGGCATTCAAGCATGTCTTGGGACAATCTTGTAGCCAGTGGCCTTTTTTTTTACACCAATTACATTGACCTCTGCTTTGGGCTTTGGAATTATTTGACAATGCAACTGTCAGCAATTCAGCTTTACGTTGCATCCTGTCATCTCTCTTTCTCTCTTTTACTTTTCACAAAGACCTTTCATGCAATTTCCATTTTATTCAATCCACACAGACCTACATGCATAAATACCCTGAAACAACACTTTCAGACCTGGGGAAGAGTCTGTCCCTTTAAATCTCCAATTTTCTTTCCTTGGGAAACATGTGGGTCATTCTCCAAGCATTGGAAAACTTAGAGAGCAGTTTAAATCCTCACTACACTACCGTTCTCCACAACTTCAAGCCCCCATCTGAAAAGCTTACTTATTTTGCTAGCTGGTCAAACATATCAAAATCAATTGAACGCCATTCAATTCTACATGTTATTAGTATAGATACACACCTAAGAATTACACCAAATTAATCAAGTCCAATTACCTAGATCTTCCTATTCAATAGGCTTTACCTTTTTATGACCTGCTAAATTTCTTACTTTTGCTTGAAGTTATGCCCGTTGCTCTATCTCCTTAAGCATTAGATTGTTAATACCTGTTTCTGCCCTGGGTGTTCCGTTTCTATCCTGACCTCCCAGCCGCGCTGGCATATTTTTAAAGATCAAGATGTATAGAGACAATGTATAGAGATGTTTGTCCATACATTGTTTGCATTCAGCCAGGGTTCCAGGTTGGATCTCCCAGCCCGCGCTGGCATATTTTTAAAGATCCAGATATATGGAGACTTTCATTAACACATCGTTTGCATCTGCGTGGGGCTCTTGATTCATCTGATGGTGGCCAGAATCTGAGGCTCTATTCAAAGGCACTCCAAACCTTGGCACAATGTCTTTTAGTACACACAAAACCAAGAGGTCTCTAAATCTCACTTTCTGGGAAAATTGTGGGGACATCTATTTGCCACACAGCACCTGGGAGCCCTGTAGAAGGACTTCCAAAGGAAGTTTCCATCCTGTCTTTGGGTTGTTTTGTCACAACAGAGACAGGCTGCAGCAACCTGATTAACAACAGCATGTGTGCCTCTAACTACCGATCCCCGCAACAACCTCCTCGACAATTCTTCCAGCAGGTCCCCTTGCCTCCCACTCTATCTAAGAGCCTTGGCGAGAAAAAATGTGTTTCCTTTTGCCTTTTGAAGTTCCTTCTCTGAGGTTTTGAGCCCTAATTAATCTACGCTTTGTATGCTCATTCCACAAGTTCAGAGATGCCTTTCCTGGCCCCCCTTTTTCCTAATGTCATCTGCAGAGTGACCAATGAAGATACAATACAATACAATAGCAGAGTTGGAAGGGACCTTGGAGGTCTTCTAGTCCAACCCCAGGCAGGAAACCCTATACCGTTTCAGACAAATGACTATCCAACATCTTCTTAAAGACTTCCAGTGTTGGGGCATTCACAACTTCTGGAGGCAAACTGTTCCACTGATTAATTGTTCTAACTGTCAGGAAGTTTCTCCTCAGTTCTAAGTTGCTTCTCTCTTTGATTAGTTTCCACCCATTGGTTCTTATTCTACCCTCAGGTGCCTTGGAGAATAGTTTTTGACTCCCTCTTCTTTGTTGCTCTTTTCTGCACTCTATCTAGAGTCTCCACATCTTTTCTACATCATGGTGACCAAAACTGAATGCAGTATTCCAAGTGATCTTTCTTCTATCCCTCTGTTTATGCAGCCTAGAAATGTGTTGGCTTTGTTTGGCAGCTGCTGCACACTGCTGGCTCATATTTAAATGGTTGTCCACTAGGACTCCAAGATTCCTTTCACAGTTACTACTGTCAAGTAAGGTACCACCTATACCATACCTGTGCATTTCATTTTTGTTGCCTAAATGTAGAATCTTACTCTTTTCACCATTGAATTTCATTTTATTAGATAGTGCCCAATGTTCAAGTTTGTCAAGATCCTTCTGTATCTTTAGCCTATCGTCTGGAGATCATATTGACCATTCTCTTATTTTCTTCAACCTCAGGATCTAATGTGGTATATTGCCTGAAGGTTTGATAAAGGCATTCTAGGAATTCCCCTGGATTTTCATCCTGTTTCTGTTGAATTTAATAAACCTTCCCTAAATTCTTAACTTTTGTTTGAATCCTAACAAAACTAAGGTCCAATAGTTTTGCAGCTGAATGTACTAGGTTCCTAATCTGGTTTCTTCAGTAACCATGTCCAGTCTGGATTTTTTTTTTACATGATCCGTCTGCAAAGGCTTATTCATGGTTACCTTCACTAGCCTTCTTTTCTCTGTGGTTAATAAAATTTCCATCAGACTTTTTATGTCAGCCCAAGCAGACTGGTGAGTTCAGAAAAATGGATGCAAAAAGGACATGCATCTCATCTGGATTTTCTCTATAAGTAGGAATTTGATTTTTCCACTTACATAAATCAGCCATTGAGAATGGAGCATATATCCACATCTTACATAGCTCCCTCTCAGCTTCTGGCAATAAAATTCCCTTAGGGGCAATTTGAGTTTTTATCTCAACTGCTCCCTTGGACCAGGTTTGTGGTCCACTTGATCTGTCCCTTAGATAACCTTTTTGGTTTTCTTTCTCCTGGCCCCACCTAATGGGACCGTTTGTTCTTTCTTTTTAACAAGACAAAAAAAACACTTAAACACCTCATCAAGGACAACCATGCAAGTTAGAACAGACAGGAACTAAATGTTTAGTTGAGACCCTCTCAAAGCTTTTTCTTTCCTCCTTGAGGCTTTTATAATAGGGGTGGGGATAATTTCTCTGCCAGAGACTTTACTAAAACTCTCTCAAAGCTTTTTTTCCCCTCAACATGCATTGGAGAGGCGTTCGAGGAACGCTCCCCACCTTCCCATGTTCTATTTCTAAGACACTGTCACCGACCTGGGGTGCCGGAATACCACGGTCGCCTTCAGGAACTGCAATGACTTAACCACCCACACAAACCTAGAGCCTCATTAGGATACGCTGGTTCCATTTGGAAGGGATGCTATCCCGGGCTCAGGGGGGTGATCGGGCCCCCTCTTCCACTCCTAACTGAGTGGGTCTACAATTCTTTTGATACTTGCCTGCAGGCGTCTTCTTTCTCAGCCGGCGTAATTTTTATTAACTTGTCCTGATCCTGGTCAGATTCTTGGATCGGTGGTGTCCTCCGGATGCCCAAGAGGGGTCATCGGCCCCCTTCCAGAGAAAGATCTCTGTGGCGCCTGAAGAAGGGCGAGATGGCCTCGATGGGGCACCGGTTGGTCCGTTCCGTCCTCAGCGAAATATCGCTCTAAGTCCTGCCGCCACAGTCGCCAGAATTGTTGCAGAAAATGACAGGCTTTAGACTTCTCAGGATACAGGAAAAGTTTATTTGGCAGCCAGGTTCAGAAAGCTAGCCCATGACTAACATTGCAAGTTCTGAACAATCTTTATTATTGATGCATGCATTCTTATACATTCTCAAAGACAGTGTAACACGTAAACACTTTACTCATTTCTTATTGGTTACCTTGAGGAAAAAGCCTTATAAGGAGATGGGGGTCTTACTTCTCCTTTTGTTACAGGTATGGACTACGTGCCATTAACGAACTTTAATTGAACCTTGTGGTTTTGGACTTTTGACATAGGGACATTTGCTGGAACATGTGGTTGAAGGCTGATGACATTTCCCTGTCCCTTTAAGCAAGTTTCCAACTGTCCCTTTTATGCCACGTCTTCATTCTTATATTTTAATCCATATTTTATTTTACTTTACTTTCCCCCGAGAATGACCAGAAAAAGCTTCATGGCTTTGGGGGAGATCAAGCTTATGCTGCATATAGTCACACAAGGACTTCAACCTAGGCCTTCACTTGACCTTCTCAGAATATCTCAGAAACCACCAACAGACTACTACACCATATGGAATCAGTGTAGCACAGAAGCCAAACAAAGTCCTTCAAAACATCCAAAGCAAACCAAAAGACCCAGCAACCCCAGAGGAAAAAACAGGAATCATCTACAATCTACAACATACAATGTAAGAACTGCAACAACTACTATGTAGGACAAACAGGCAGAAGACTGGCAGAACACATCCATGAACACCAACTGGCAGACAGAAGACATGATGAAAATTCTTTAATTTCACAACATATAGACAGATTTAACCATAATTTCAATTGGTAAATGTGACAATTCTAGACCAGGCCAAGTCGAACAATGGCATCTGCCGATATTCATTGTATAAATGGGATATAGTATTCTATCCTCAATGTTACTGTGGGTTCTCACGTCAAACTGTGGATCACATCATGTCTAGCTGTAAGTTGAGGGCATATACCGGTCCAGTTTCTGATTCCTTTCAGATACCGTAAATGATGCGTTTAAGGTCTGCAACCTTAAACACTCAAAGAGCCACTTGGGCCCGTTTCCCACAGAAAACAAAACACCGGGAGACACAAAACCTGGGTGGATGTGGCCAACTCAATGTCATTCCCACTGAGTCACGTGACCCCCAGTCACGCCCACCCACATTTTGTGGCTATGTTTTCTTTTCTATGGGAAACACACACACACACACACACACTTATTTCTTCCTCTCTCTCCCTCTCCCCATCTCTCTTTCTCCAACTCCCATCTCTTTCTCCCTCTCTATCTCCTTCTCCCTTCCTCTTATCTCTCCCTCTCTCTCCTCCATCTCTCTCATTCTCCCTCTCCCATCTCTTAGTCTCTCCCTGTCCCATCTCTTTCTCTCTCCCTCCCTCTCATCTCCCTCTCTCTCCCTCCCTCTATCTCTCTCTTTTTCCCTATCTCCCTCTCCCCCCTTCTTTCTCTCTCTCTGCTGAGAAACGATTGCCAGCCATGGCAAAGGCTTTCCTTTGGGTTACCATCCTCCCCATCTCGCAACCCCTTGGCGAGCTGTGGCGGGGCCAGGAGGGTGCACATGTGCAGGAAGACACCCCCCCTCAACCAAGCGCCAAAGAACAGTAAAGGCGCGCGCGAGGCAGCCGGCTGCTTGTTTAAGGAGGGTCTTAACAGGATGCAAAAGGACATGACTTCTCTCCTTCTTCTCTTTTCCGGCCATCGCATTGCTGTGTCATCCCTCACCCCCACAAAAGAGGAGAAGAAGGGGAGGAGGAGGTGGGTCACCGGAGCCTTATTGCAGGAGTGAAGCAGCCCTGTACCTCCCTTCGCGCCACATTTGCACATAAGGCAGCCTTTGCTTCCTGCTTCTTTGAGCTAGAGCTTGTGCCCTCCGTGCTCGGCCAAAGAGCTGTGGGGAGGAACATGGCAAGGCAATGACTGCAGCCTTAATTCAGGAGAGAAGCCACGTCCTTATGAGTTCTGTTAAGACCCTCCTTAAGCGAGCAGCTGGCCACCCCGCAGGCATCTTTGCTGCACTTTGGTGCTTACTTGAGGGGTGTCTCACAGCTGGCCAGGGGGCTGCGAGAGGAGGAGGAGGTGGGTTGCCCAAAAGGAAGCCTCCGCTACAAATGGTGATCAATTTCCAAAAAGAAGAAATAAAAATAATGAAGCGCCCTAAGGTAAGCTTGCTGCGTTGGCCCAGACGCGACTTTTCAAAAGAGAGAGAAGAGACTGAGACAGAGAGAGAGAGCATGAGATACACACACACACAGGGGGGGGGAGATCAGTTGAGGAGCGAGCAACTTTGGTGAGGGCTTTTTCTGAGCCTGACACGGGGTGGGCATGCGAGTTTCGGCAGGGCCAACACCCTTTTCCTGCTGCCCTGAACGTTTTAAAGCTGCAGCTGGGTGCTGCTGGCCTATCCCCCTTTCCGACATTCCTCTTCCTGGATTCCATTCCATTCCATTCCCACCCCACCAACCCTTGTCGGCGTCAGTCCCAGCTGGGCCAGGCCAGTGTCTCTGGGTGGAGAACAGACTGCATGTCTTCTCAAGCAACCGAGGCATACCCAGCACAGACAAGGGCCAGAAGAAGCTCCACAAAAGTGAGGCACTGGAGAATGGCCGCTTCCCTATCCCCACCGTTGCCTTTACCTTCTCAGGCCAAGCAAGGGTGGGTCAGTGATGGGACAGGGAGCAGCAGCAGAGGGCCCAAAGAGCCATGGGTTGTCACCCACCCACCCCCGGCCTAAACATTGGTATTTGAATATAGATCTGTTTAACATTCATATTTTACTGTGTTTTCATATTAGGTGACACGTTAATATACATTAATGTTCGTGTATATTATGTCATACACTAAATAAGTAAATAAATGCAGAGAACAATGGCAGGTACCCTAAAAACCAACAGGAGTCTGGTAGCATGTTTTCTGACTAATGCAATTTATTAACAGTAATAGGTTTGTGCCTTTTAATAAAATTTGGTTGTCAGAAAAGATGCTAACAGACTCCTTCTGGGTGTTTTTGCCCACCATAGACTAATACAGCTCTCCATCTACAATGTCTAGTGCAGCTAATATTTTTTAAGTGGTCACCTGTATATTCACATGATCTCTAATTCTTCTTTGCTATACATGCCATATTACCAGTGGCACAGTGGTGGTCTGGGAACTAAGGAATTTAGTGAGTGTGATTGGTATCTTCAGAAGGCAGCCTTTCTGCCCAAAAGCTCAATTTGAGAAGTTCTAGAACTATGATCACACAGACCAATATTCTACTAAATGTCTTGCTTTTTCTGTTGGATGTACATTATATTTCCTTTTACATTAAATACCAAATTAGCAAATCTATTTTGAAATTGGTTTGATCCACAAGAAAAAAAAAAGAAAAGGCACATGCACATATATCAATGATGCAATTCAGCTGGTTCTATCCGGTTCAGGTGAACTGGTAGTGGTGGTGCAGGAGGCTCCGCCCACCCGCCCGGATGTCATCACGTCCCATTTTTTACACTCTGCACATGCATGGAAGGTCCTGCGCATTGTAAGTTGATTTCACCTCTGAGAGATATTCTTTAGTCTGGAGAAAGCATTGCATTTCTCAGACTCCTGAAAAAAGCAGGTTATGTCACACTTAAAGTATCTTGCATGTCCTAAAAATATTCCTTTCAGCAAGTACCTTTATCAGGTACCATCTTTCGGTATAAGTTATGAGCTCCCTGTCTGTCATCCAGTGGTGGGATTCTACCAGTTCGCACCTATTTGCTAGAACCTGTTGTTAACTTTCTAAGCAGTTCAGAAAACCGGTTGTTGGAAGAAATTTCCTTTTGTTTTTTTCAACTTTACAGGGATAATCTTGTAAAGAAGGCAGGAAGGAAGCATTCTGGTGTTTCTAGCCTAATCTTTATTACCCTGCTTACATAAACTGCCTCTTTATTAACACTTATTACATTTTTGACAGTACACCTAGACTTACTGTCGCCTCCAAAGCTTCTCTAGAGTTTTTTTTCCTTTGCTGGGACTTTGCTGGGACTTGACTTTCTTAAAGGAGAAGGCTTGTTTTAAGCCTTTTACACTGCTGTTGGGAGGAAATACTCCCCTACTGAAGGTCCTTCAGCCGGGAAGCAACAATTAGCACTTTGAAGAAATAATTGAATAATGAAGCAGAACTGCCGGAAAGAAGCTTTTTTATATATATATTTTATTGTTTTAATTAGACAAAAAACACACACAAAAACATTCTTCAATACATCTTCCAGAAAGCATGTCGATTGGTTACAAATAAATTTCATGCGTTACTACAATCATTCTTTATATTTCATTCATATTAAATTGAACATTTTAAATCAAAAATCTTTATACCATCAATATACCATCATTCTCATTTAACTATATTTGTTTAAACGTACTTTTGTATTATTTTTAAGTTTTGTTACATTCCTTCATTGATTCTTGTTTCTTTCCTCCATCCACCTATACCATAGAGGCGCAGGCCTTTATGGAAAAAAACAAAGCCCTCCTAGAAAAACCAGATGACTCTACAACAGATATACAGGACACGGGAGGGGCCAGAGCTCTGCCAGCGAGGGGAGATTTATTTATTTATTTATTATTTTGACTTCTTAGTCGCCCCCTCTCCCCCAAGGGACTCGGGGCGACGTACATCAGCAGCGGTCACAACAATACAATACAATATGGAGGAGGTGGAACAATAAATAAATAAATTACAATAATTTAAAACAATTAAAAACCCCAATGATAATTAAAGTTAAAAATTAAAATTAAAAATGCCCAAGAGGTGGAGAAGCTCTAAATTAAGCCAGGCCGGCTAGTCGGAACAGGTGGGTCTTAAGTTTCGTGCGGAAGGAGCGGAGGTCAGTTGTTGTCCTAATATCTGGGGGGAGGTCATTCCAAAGGGTAGGGCCCATCACAGAGAAAGCCCTACTCCTGGGCGCCGCCCTCTGACACTCTCTGGAGGACGGCACCCGGAGAAGTCCCTCTCTGTGCGAGCGAATAGGTCGCAGGGATGTGTGGGGCAGAACGCGATCCCGCAGGTAACTAGGCCCTGTGCCATGGAGCGCTTTAAAGATGGTAACTAACACCTTGAAGCGCACCCGGTAGGCCACAGGAAGCCAGTGCAGCTCGCGCAGGAGAGGTGTTACATGGGAGAACCACGTTCTCCCCATAATTGCCCGCGCGGCTGCATTCTGGACCAACTGCAATCTCCGGGCGCACCTCAAGGGGAGCCCCATGTAGAGAGCATTGCAGTAGTCCAGGCGGGACGTCACCAGCGCGTGAGTGACTGTGCGCAGGGCATCCCGGTCCAAAAGGGGTCGCAATTGGCGCACCAGGCGAACCTAGTTGAACGCCCCCCTCACCACGGCTGCCACATGGTCATCCATAGCCAGCCGGGCATCTAGGAGGACGCCCAAATTGCGCACCCGTTCCACCGGGGCTAATTGCTTGTCCCCGATGGCCAGAGATGGAATGTACTGGTTGAACCGGGAAGCCGGAAGCCACAGTCACTCTGTCTTGGAGGGGTTGAGCTTGAGCCTGTTGTTCCCCATCCAGACCCGCACGGCTTCCAGACACCGGGACATCACTTCGACGGCCCGGGCGGCAAGGCGGTTCTCTGCAGACGCAATAAGGGTGGCACAATATCGACGTTTGGCCACTCTTATTGCCACAAGGTAGGTCCTTAAGTAGGCTCTTACCTGTGTTCGGTCAGATTCGGAGCGGGAGGATCTCCACTTGCTCTCTAGGTGCCTCCTGTGGCGTTTCATCGCCCTTAGCTCCCCGTTAAACCAGGGAGCCTGGGTCGATCGTTGCCACCGGAGAGGCCGCAAAGGCACAACCCGGACTAAGCCTCCGGCAGCCGCATTATTCCATGCAGCTACCAGGTCCTCTGCCCGGGAGCGGGACAGGTCTGCAGGAGGTGGCCCAAGCTCTGCCTGGAACCTGTCTGGTTCCATCAGACGCCTGGGGCGGAACCATCTAGGACAATCTGGTTCCGCCTCCCCGCGGCGGGGGGTAGCGCCAGGGAAGTCCAGCTGGAGAATGAGTGATCTGACCATGACAGGGGCGTGATGGCTAAATCCCCTATTCCCAGATCACTCGTCCACTGGTCAGAGACAAACACAAGGTCCAGTGTGTGGCCTCCCTTGTGTGTGGGGTCCTGAATTACTTGAGTCAGATCCATGGCTGTCATGGAAGCCATGAATTCCCGAGCTACCTCGGATGCTTCTCCCATCGACAGCAGGTTGAAGTCCCCCATCACTAATAGCTTGGGGGTCTCAACCGCCATCTCAGCGATCCGCTCGAGGAGTCCGGGCAGGGCCGTTGATGTATAGCGAGGAGCCAAGTATACTATCAACAGGCCCAACTGTCTCCCTGGGCCCCATCTCACGCCCAGAGACTCACACCCGGATATCTGCGACACAGTGAATTCTCTCGGCGCCAGATCCTCCCGAATAATTACCGCTACCCCACCGCCCCTACCCTGGGCCCGTGGCTGGTGGAATACACGGTAACTTGGAGGGCACATTTCCCCGAGGGGCAGACCCCCCTCCGGGCCCAACCAGGTTTCCGTTATTCCTGCGAGGTCCGGCTCCCCCTCTGTGATCAAGTCACTGATGAGGGGGGCCTTGTTAACCACGGACCTCGCGTTACACAGCATCAGCCTAAGGCCCAGGCTCTGTCGATCCTGTCCACCTAGACTGCGGGGGTTGGTGCACGTGACCGGGCGTATCCAGCAACCATGGTCTCCCAACCGACTACACGTTCTTCTAATGTCCTCGCGCCCGCCCCTCCCTACGACCGTCGTTATTGCGGAGCCCCTTGTAGGAATGCTGATTTCCCCCACCTCCCCCACTCTGCTCCCTTCCCTCCTGACCCCACCTGTTTGCCTGGCTATATCCACACCCCTGGGCTGTGTAACCCTCCCCCCCACCCTGGAACCCCTTAAAACCTTTAAAAAACATTTCACTAAAAAAACCCTAATCCCCCGCTTCCTCCACCTCTCTGGGTTAATAAACCCTTCATCGAGGTGGGCCCTGGCCAGGGCAGGGGGGCATGCCTGCGAGAGAGGGGACCCTCGCAGTCGTAGAAGGTCAGACCTCGGGTAGATTATAATGTTGGTTTCAAGCCATGGCTGTGGCAGGGTTTCATTTGTAGCAGGGTATCAAAGTACAAGTCCAGGTTGTAAATTGGAAATCAGAGTTCCTAAGAAGCGAGAGAGAGGGGAGAGGAAACAGACATCCACAATCCACAATCGGGGATGCAACTGAGAGTGTCATTTTTAAGTTTGTTCCCCAAAATTTTTCCCATTTGTCTAATTCAATATTATATCCAAAGTTCTGTGCCCATTTTATCATTTGTTCTTTCACAATTTCCTCTTCCATTTTATACTTCAGGAGAAATTTATATATTCTCCCTATCATTTTTCTATCTGGGCTTTGAATGATTTTATCCAATTCATGTGGTTCTCTTTCAATGTCATATAATTTGGTATCTTTATTGTATTTAGTTTTGATTTGAAGGTAAGTTAACCAGTCAACTTTCATGTTCTGTTCTGCCAATTCTTCAATTGTTTTTAAGTTTCCCTGCCTATCAATTAAGTCTCTACATCTTAGCATTTTGTTCAAATCTATAAAATTTGGATGAGTCGTCCTTTCTGTCGGTGATAGCCAATTCGGAATTTTCACATAGTGGGTTTTTTTTTATTTTGAGCCATTTTTGCAATGACGCTCTTCTATTTAAATGTTTTTGAAAGTATTTGTGCGTTTTATTTTTATCATCCCATAGGAATGTATGTCAGCTTGCTTGCAAATCATGGCCTTCCAGAGTCAAAATTCTTTTATTCTTTAGCTCTATCCAATCCTTCACCCATGTTATTGATACTGCCGATGCGTATAAATCCCAGTTTGGTAATGCTAAACCTCCCCTCTCCTTGCTGTCTTGCATTGACTTTAGTTTAATCCTCGCTTTTCATCCCTGCCAAATAAACCTAGCGGTTATTTTGTTTAATTCTTGAAAGAATTTTTTACCCGGATTAATAGGTGCGGCTTGCAACAGGAATAAGATTCTTGGTAGAATATTCATTTTAATTGTCGCTATACGTCCCATGAGTGATAGTTGAATATTTTTCCAATTTTCTAACTCTTTCTTTATTTGTATCACTAATATATTATCGTTATCATTTTTAATTGTGGAACATTTTGCCGACACCCAGATCCCCAAGTATTTCACTTTCTTAGTTATTTGCATTCTGGTTGTTACTTCGAGTTCCTCTTCTTGCTTTTTTGCCATGTTCTTGGTTATCATTTTTGTTTTGTTTTTATTGATCTTTAATCCTGCCACTTCGCCATATTCTTCTAATTTTTGAATTAATTTCCGACTGGATTCTAATGGGTCCTCTAGTACAAATACTAGGTCATCGGCAAAGGCTTGAGCCTTATATTCTTCATTTTTGAGTCTTAAACCTTTTATTCCCTGGTCCTTCCGAATTTCATTTAATAAAATTTCCAAAGTCAATATAAACAGCAAAGGAGAGAGGGGGCATCCCTGTCTGACTCCTTTTTTTATTTCGATCTTCTCTGTTAATTCTCCATTCATCAGAACTTTGGCTGTCTGATTGTTATAAAATCCTTCTATCATTTTTATAAATTTTTCACCGAATTTCATCTCATCCAATATTGTTATTATAAATTTCCAGATTACGTTATTCTTAAAATAGTTTAAGTTGATTTATAGCTAAAGTAATCTCATCAGCAGTTATCAGACGTTCCAAATTTGCCTTTTGAAGCACGGGTATTTTAGTAACCCTTTTTCCTTCCAAAAAATCATCTACTGACTTGTTCTGTATATTATCCTGTACATATAACTTAGCATAATAGTCCACAAATGATTTTTTAATCAAATCTTGTTGATATACCGTTTTCCCTCCATACTCGATTCTATCAATAATTCTATCATTCGTATTCTTTCTCATGGTATAAGCCAACCATCTACCAGGTTTATTAGCGTTAGCAAAAGTATTATGTTTAGCAAATTGTAGGTTGGTTGCTGTTTGTTCTGCTATAAGCATTTGAAATTGGTCTTTCAACAACTTTATCGCCATCTGGAGCGCCTCATCTTTTGGGATTGCTATAAGTAACTGTTCCTTATTTTTTATTTCATCTTCCAGTTCCATTCTCCTTTTCTGTCTAATTTGTTTATGTTTGAAATTCATATGTATCAGGACCCCAGGCATGTAAGCCTTACTTGCATCCCAAACTGTTTCAATGGGAGTACCCTTATTCATATTAAAACTAAAAAATTCCTTCATGTGTTTTTTAAGTTCATCAACATTTTTTTCATATCTAAATAAATTTTCATTTACTCTCCAAGACCTTCTTGGCCTCTTCCCTAACTCAATTTCTAACCACACCGGGCTATGGTCAGTTAGTGTCCTGGAGAATATCTTAGTTTTCTTAGCTTTAGGAAGTAAATCTGGTGTTAACAAAAAAAAAATCAATTCTTGAAAAGGATTTATGTCTATCTGAGTAGAAAGAAAAGTCCATCTCATTTGGATGTTGTGTCCTCCAAACATCTTTTAATTTCAAGTCATCTTGTAAGTCAAAAAAAGCCTTTGGTAATTTGGTAATTTGGTAATGGATTTATTCGTTGTTCTCTTATCTATCCTTGGAGAGATCACTCCATTCCAGTCTCCCATAATTAAAATACTCTTAAAATTCCAATCTAAGATTTTTAAATGGAGCATCTTATAAAAACTTTTTTGTTGTTGGTTAGGTGCGTAAATTCCTACAACCAAAATAGCACCAAAGTCTGTATCAAGTTCAATTGCTATATATCTACCACTGTCATCTGCCTCTATAACCTTGGTTGGGAATCTTTTGTTTATATATATCACCACTCCATTTTTCTTTACCAAATTAGAGGCAGCATACAATGTTCCCAATTTTGAATTCACTAAGTACTTCTGGTCTTGCAGCCTAATATGAGTCTCTTGAAGACAAACAACATCATTATTAAATTGCTTCAAATAATAAAATATTTTTTCCTTTTTTGTGGAGAGTTCAATCCATTCACATTCCAAGATAATAACTTAAACATCTTTGGGTCTGATCTGGAGCGTTGAAAGCATTTGCTGAAGATCTCTCTCCACAAGACTAATCTTCGGCCCTACTCTTACTCCCATGGTTCCAATTTGCTTCTTAGCTTCCTTCTTGGCACATTGTGTTTGGGGGTTCCCCTGCTTGTGAGATTCTAGCATTTGTCTAGTCGTGGATCTAGTAACACGTTGTTCCACAGGCTTAAGTAACGGCATTTCAATGAGGGTCTTAGACGGTTCTTCTTCCAAGAAAGAGCTTAACAGAAATCCAGAAGGGTCCACTCGTGATCCACCTACAGCACCCTGAGCTTCCTTCTCTTTTTACGTCTGCTTTCTTTGTTCTTCTGACTCTTTTTCAAACAGCCTCTGCTCTAAGACATCCAAATCTGCTGGTGTTGGTGTAGATGTACGTGGGGGCGTTGCACTTTCCTTGAGTATTCCATAATAAAAGTCTCTTGCTTTATCTATTGTGTTCAAACGGTACCTTACCCCTTGATATCTGAATATAACACCAATTGGAACGTCCCACCTATATTGTATCTCTCTCTTCTTCAACTCGGCTACCAAAAATCCAAAATCCCTTCTGAACTTTAACATCGCTGGTGGGAGCTCCTTAAAAACACCAATCATATTCCCATCTATTTGAAGGGCAGAATAAAAGGACTTCTGCAAGATGTCATTTCTAAAATTTCTCTCAGTAAAGTATATCACAACATCTCTTGGTAGTTGCCTTTGTGATGCTATGCGTGAATTTACTCTGTAGATTTTATCAATCTTAGCTGAAATCTCACGGGGGTCATCCACTTTTAATAATGTAGCCAGGGCATCTGCACAAACTTTTCTTAAGTCCTCTCTAGGATTTTCTCTTAAGCCTCTGAGTCTCATAGCAAACTCCATAGATCTAAATTGTATCATAGTAATCTCATTATCCATCCTTTGCATATTCCCCTCCATTTCCACAAATTTCAAATCCGTTTCTTTCGTTTTGGTTTCCAGATCCACGACTAATTGCTCCACCTTGCTATCCACCTTGAGAACCACCTCTGACAATCCCGTCGCTATAGCTTGCATGTTTTTATCAATCTGGTCAGACCTTTTTATAGTGTCCTGGACCATTTGTTTAACCTCTTTAATTTCTTTGCCTATAAAGTCCTTCAAGTCCTGGAGGTTCATTGTAGCGGCTGGGGGAACCACCCCTTGTTCCGTTGCCATATTTAACAGAAAAAAGGAGGACACTTCTTCCCAACTTTCTCACAAAATACTCTTCCAAGTAGGTCAGATTATATAAACTGACTTAGGAGTTGTTAATAGTTATTTCAGCTGTTCCACCTTTACTGCTTTTCCGGCCCCGGCTGTCAGCAAACAATTAGCTTTCGTTTTCTTTAGGTTTTCAACTATAAATTAACGCCATTTTGAATCCTTTGTTCTAAGCCCACGCCTTTCAAATTCAGCAATAGCATTCTTTAAAAAAAAAATTTCAAACTTAAAACTTAAAATACTTGCAAATGTTTTCCTTCTTGGGTTGCTCGGAGTTAAAACTTTAAAACAGTTAAAAGCTGTTCCCAACGTCTTGCTCCACTAAATTATTAGCGGAGGATCTCAAGAGACCGGAGCGTACAACAGCTGCAAAGGGGGGCTCTCCTTGCCCGCACCCCAAAGGCTATAAATCCTTCTGGGGGGCTACACAAGTGGCTCTACCCGACAGCTGTATCTCTCCCTCCTAAATTCCTAAGGATTTAGGAGTGTCCAAGGCGTTAATGGTCTTTAAAAAACACCTCTACAGTCTATTGATTCGACAAGCTCAGAAAAAGCCTGCCCGCGACGCTTGTGAAACAACCGGAAGTCCATGATTCCGGTATCTTGGCTTTTCCTAAAACTTCATTAAACATTTCCACCCCTAACTCTTCCAATATTATTTTATTATATTTGTATAGCTCCACCGGTATTCCATCTGGTCCTGGTGTTTTATTATTTTTCTGGTTTTTCCAAGACTAGTTCCACTTCGGCTAACGTTATTGGCCTGTTTATCGCCACCCTTTGCTCTTTTGAGATTGGTGTTATCTTTGCTGTGTTTAAATAATGCTTTATTTTATTTTCCTCCATACTATCTTGTGCGTATAGTTTTGTGAAGTATTTATGAATAATTTTCTTCTTTTCTTCTGCTTTGTATTGAATTCTTCCCTCATCATCTTTTAATTGATATATCATCCTTTTTTCTCTTTCATTCTTCAGTCTGTATGCCAGCCATTGTCCAGGTTTGTTGGCTTGTTCAAAGTAATTTTGTCTGGCTGCTTTAATTTTCTGCGCTAATTCCTTTTGATTTATTAAGTTGAGCGTATGTTTGATTATCTCTCTTTTTTCTTTTTTAATTTTATTCTTTGGGTCTTTCTGGAGTTCATCTTCGGCTTCCATAAGTTCCTTTTGCATACATTCTTGTTGCTCTTTTTGTTTTCTAGTTTTCCTCGCCATATAGGCGATCGTAAGGCCTCTTGTGTATGCTTTCATAGTGTCCCAGAGATTTTGAATTGAGGTATCTTCTTTTTTATTTATTCTAAAAAAATGTTTTAGTTCTTTCTACAACATTTGAGTGTATTCTGTTTCGTTTATAATATTTGAATTCATCATCCATGTTTTTCTTCTTCTTTGACTTTTCCATCTTAATTTTATTGGATTGTGATCTGCCCACTCATTTGCTTCTATTTCAATTTCATCTACTTGATTGCATAGACCAGATGAAATCCAAGCCATGTCATTTCTTGATAGTGACTGATGGGGGTTCGAATAAAAGGTATATTGCTTTCTTGTTTTGTGCCTTTCTCTCCAAATATCATGTAATTTATATTCCATTGCCATCTCAAAAAAGGATTTGGGTAGCGTATTTTTTTTCGTTTTCTTTTTCTTTTTGCTTTCATAGTCCATTTTTTATCCACTATTGCATTATAATCCCCAATTAAGCAAATATTTTCATATTCTAATTCGTTTATTTTGTTGTGTAGTTTCCTATAGAATTCCTCTTGTTTCTGATTTGGTGCATATATGACTATTAATAATATCGGTTTTTCTGTTGTCTCTAATTCAATCATTAGTATCCTGTCTTCTTCATCAGAGTAGACTTCTTTGGAATTTATTTTTTCCTTTATATAGGTTGCTATCCCTCTTTTTTTTCTGCTAGTGCTGTGTATAATTTCCCTAGTTTTTTGTTTTCCAATAAGTTCTTATGCTCCCTTTTAATATGCACTTCCTGTATGCAGATTATATCTACCTTCAGTTCTTAAGTTTGTTAAACATCTGCGCTATTTTTTTTTTGGTGCGTTCAGTCCATTCAAGTTTGTTGAGATAATTGTTATTTCCTGGTCCATCTTTAGATGGGTTTTTTTTTTTTTTGCTTCTAGTTTGTATCTGACTTTTCCCTCTCGCGCCCTCCTTTTCTGCTCTCTCTCTTTCTTGCCTCTGGTCTTCTTTCCTGTTTCTTTCTTTATCTTCTGATGTTTCTTCCTCTTGGCCTCGACTTCCCCTTTCTAGGTCCTCTTTACTTCCTTGTTCTTCTTCCCCTGTGCAGTATTTCTCATAGAATTCCTGCGCTTCTTCTATATTCTCTATCTTATATCTTTTTCCTTGCCAAGACACCAGTACCCCTTCTGGTATCAACCATCTGTACATTATTCTGTTTTTATTTAACTGGTTTGTTAAAAATTGGTATTGTCTACGTCGTTCTCCGTGGAATCTGTTTAAGCGTGATCAACTCTTTTCCCTGATATGTAATCGTCCCTTCTCTGGTTTTTTTGTATATCTCATCTCTGGTTGTTTTTTTGGCAAATCTTACATGCACTTCTCTCGGGAGCCTGTGTCTTCTGGCATAATTAGTATGCACTCGGTAAGCTTCATCAATATCCCCTCTCAACTCTTGTTCTTTCCTCTGTAAAATTTCAGTGAAGATTCCATTCATTTTTCCTTTCAAGTCTTCCTCCTTCTCTTCCGGTATGTTTTGGAATCTTAAATGGAATGCAGCTCTTTCATTTTCAAGTCGAATTATTGATAATTCTAGTTCTTTATTCACTTGTCTATATTCTAGTTCCATTTTTTCCATCTTCTGATCTGTTTGTTCTATTTTTGTTTCGATGTTCTGAATTTTCTGTTCATTGATTGCTAAGGCATTCTGTATCTTTTCAATTTTGTCATCCATGGTTTTAATATTTCATTTCAGTTCTCCCATTTCATTTTTCATTTCTTCATGATTCCTCCTTGTCTCTTCGTGATTCGTAGCTGTCACTTCTTGGTTTTTTATAAGCGTCTCTTGTATCGTTTGAAGTATTAATTGCATACTTTGCATTGTTGGTGCTGGTCCTGTTGTTTCTGCCATCTTTCCGCCTTTCTCCAGTCCCAATGCGCTCTCAATTGATCTTTGATTTGAGGAGGGGGGTGTTGCCAAAGTCATATTAGGTGTGGTTTTTTAAATTAACTTTCCTGAAGTTGCCATTCTTATCCCCCTATTTATCCTTGTCCACAATTGCATATAAGTTCTACTTTACTTCTACTTTATCACCAATATCAATGTTATCAATCTTATCAATAATTATCTATTTAGTATTTAGCAATAATTAACCTTCCTTAATATCACGTTTCAATATCTACACATTCTTATGTATTATTCCATTCTATTTTGATCCTTAATTATCATATATCTTAGAGTTATATATCACACAGTTATCTTATACAAATAGATGTCTCTCAATTGTATCAATTATAAGGGTAATAAGTAATAAATGGTTACTGGTTTCTTCAGACCGCAGGTTCAAATTTTGATCCACTAGGTGTCACCCTCTGTTCAGTATCACTGTTAGTGTCAATCAGTTAATGTAACCAGTCCAGCGACATAGGAAAATAGGGGTGGGTGGGTGGGTAATGAAGCCCTCTAATCGTTCCAAAAGAGCAAGAAGAAAAAAGTCAACAAGTCAACAACCAACCGGAATGTTGAACAATTCTTCTGTACTTTACACGTCTTCTCAACAGTTACTATGTCCTATTCCTGTTATCCATGACGGGTTTTTGTTCTCCCTCTGGCCAATTTAGTTCAAGTTATTTACGCTGTCAATTCAAGGGCAGTAATTCTGCTCTCACAGCTTTTCGGCAAAAGTCTGAAAAATCTCCTTGTCAGAGCCTCCTTCTTTCCAGCTCACCTTTCTGCCAGTTATGCATTGTTTCCCTCTTCTTTGGGTTGTCAATAATAGTAACAGATATCTCGATTTCAACTGCTTTCTCTCTTTGCTTCCTTCTTATGCGGTCGCCATTGCTCCGGTCCTGACAAAGTGGCAGGATGATTCCTCGTCTGTTTAGTGGGTTTCTCTTGCCGCTGGGAGGATTTGCCTTATCACCCCAGAGTCTTCAGAGTTTTCCCCTTAATCTGTTGGTCCCTCCGGGATCCACAGCGCTCAAAAATGAGCCCAAACGAAGAAGTTGGAGTTAGAGATCAGGAGAGCTCCCGTTCCTCAACTCCAAGCAGACTGACGTCACCACAGGAAGTCCAGAAAGAAGCTTTTAATGACACGCAACCAAGATGAATGACATTCAGTAAGGCTTCTTGGCTAGCTAGGAAGATTGACATTGAAACATGAGTTTACATAACCTTTTTGAATTTTGGTCTAAAACCGATTTTTGGTAAAGTTTAATTCTGTGCTTGGTGACGTTTATTGATGGGATTTTCCCTATTCAGCTTTGTTTGGAAGGAAAAAGGTTAATCTCTGTTCCTGAAAAGAAACTGGGTTGAGAAATCTGACTAGTTCCTGTATCTATTTGTTCTGGTAATTGGTTTAATAAGCAACAACTACTGTGTTTGCTCTTTTGCTATATTCTTGCTCTAATTGCTTTCTTTGTAGTTAGGCTTATCTCAAATGTTTACACTTAAGCTTGCCTGGGGTGTGAGTTCTGTTTAAAACTAAAACAAGACAAGACTTGTTTTAGTTTTAAAAGGATTTAATTTTAAACTGTGATTTAATTATTTGTATTGTGTTTGAATTTTTTCTGCCTCATGGTTTATTTTTCTATCTGGGGACGGGGTCTACCTTCACTGCTTTAGTGGTTCCTGGCACTGTCCTTTTGGGGTGTACTTCCAAGAGGAAGGATGCAAGCTTGGCACTGATTTTTTTTACTGTCTTTCTGGGAGGGGGGCATGTGATCTTTCCTTTAATCTGGATGATCTCCTTGGGATAATTTGTGAGGTGAGTGAGACCAGATGGTATTTTTAAGTAGTGCAAATGGATCTAAGGATTGCTGGGTGTGCTCTTTCTGGAGAGCTTAAATTATCTCTCTGCTAAAAGGTTTCACTATGAGCAAGAGTTGGCTGCTGATAGTTATTGCTATTTTAATTCCTCAAGGTTCTCTGGCACCTGCCTGATTTGTAACTCTTGCAGATCTTTTTAATCTAATGATTGGTATTTAGGGCAGCTTTTTGCAAGCAAAGAAGTATTAAGCTTTTTGTTGTAAATCAAGTAATCCTTGACTTACAACAGTTCACTTACTGACCAAAGTTACAAAGGCACTGGAAAAAAGTGATTTATGACCATTTTTCATACTTATGACTGTTGCAGCATCCCCACAGCCAGAAGAGGCCAGGCAAGGAGAAGCACCCCTCAACATGAGTGACATTGAGTTGGCCATGCCCACACAGTCACATGACCACCCAGTTGGTCATTAGGGCAGAGAACCAGTTGTCAAATTATTTGAATCCTACCACTACTGTCATTCCAAAAACCATAAACTATATTGATTTCATCTATTCAAGAAACTACATTTTATTTCTATTTCCTAAGCTGTGATTTTTGTTATCTTTAATACTCAAAGATGTTTATGTAAATATTTAATATAATGTTACTCATATGAACTTCAATATATAGTGACCAAATTTCTTCATGTCTCATGTTACCTTTATTTTTTTATTAGGAGAAGAAATACCGTTTTCAAAATCAGGTAGACAAGATGAAAGAAAAAGTGAAGAACGTGGAAGAAAGATCTAAAGAATTTGTCAATAGAGTTGAAGAAAAAAGCCATGATCTCATTCAGAAATGGGAAGAAAAGTCTAGGGAGTTTATTGGCAACTTCTTAGAACTATTTGGACCAGATGGAGCTTGGGTATTTATTTTTTTCACACATACATATAATTTATAAGTTATCAATGAGTCATTTTGTACACCCCCAAATATCTTGAAGATATAAAGCATGCTTTATCAAAGCAATTAATATAACAAAATACAACAACATTCAACATTCAAAATCAGGTTGAACAAAGTCTCTTAAACTGCCAGGGACTAAATCTGAGGGCTTTCTCATGCAAGCTATATTATTAAGTAGTAATGTAAGATTTCTTACCTCAGTTTACTCCTTAGGATATCTTGTGAGGTGAGTGAGACCATCTGGTATTTTTAAGTGGTGCAAATGGATCTAAGGATTGCTTCTCCTGGGTGTGCTCTTTCTGGAAAGCTTAAATTACCTCTCTGCTAAAGCGTTTCACTATGAGCAAGAGTTGGCTGCTGATAGTTATTGCATTTTAACTATTTTAATTCCTCAAGGTGCTCTGGTACCCTGCCTGATTTGCACTCTATTATATACAGTAGTAATCAGTAATATTGATTTTAATGGATACATACATATAATGGATAATGCATATAATGGATTTGATTTTATAATAACTGTTAGATACTTCCCCCCTCTATTGCAGCTAAACAATAGAAGTCTCCACTCGGGTCCTCTGTTGCCGGCAGGAACAGAGGAGCACCTGATTGGCCGAGAGGCTGACAGCTCCCATTTAAAAAGGGGAGTTGGCCGACCATCTCTTCAGTGGATGTTTGCACGTACTTCAATAAAGAGCTGTTATCGCTAGCCTTTTGTGTCTTCCTTTACCTGATCTAACACCGGTGACAAGGATGGGATCGGAAGGCAACTAGGTGGAAAAAGAGCGAAGTCCATCGGAAAAAAGAGCCTAATCGTGTGGCAGCATCTGCCCGGAGCGCAGGAAAGGCAACAGCGGGGCCATCGCGGATTCCTAGTGAGTTTCGAGTACCCAGAGAGATCAGGATGGCCACCTACACCCAACCACCTCCGTTCAACCCAGCCCCAGATGACTGGGACACGTACTTATTGAGATTCGAAGTCTTCCTAGAGGCAAACGATCTAGGCAGCATTCCGTAAGTTTGGAAGAAAAACCTATTCCTAGGTTACTGCGGGCCCGCAGTCTTGGAAACGGCAAAGAACCTCTCTGAGCCGGTACCCCTGCACGCCGTCTCGTGGTCCGCGCTGCAAGCAACACTGAAAACTCACTACGCGCCAAAGCCATCAAAGTACGTTCGCTGATACCAATTTAATACACGAAACCAGAAAGAAGACGAGTCCATAAACGAGTATGTGGCAGCCCTCCGGAAAGCTGCAGCCACTGTGAGTTCCGCGAGCTGGACGATCTACTCCTAGATCAGATAATACTGGGAGTCCAAGATTGGAGTCTTCAGACGAGACTCCTAGCCAGATCCAAACTCTCCCTACAAATCGCACTCGACGAGGGCAGGGTGGCAGAATCGGCGAACAAGTCCACGGAGACCCTCCAGTGCCACAATGCAGAGATGGGAGCGCCCAAGAATGGCCGAGTCCACCGCGAAACCACGGAACCCGAGACCTCTGAGACTAAAGAGGAAGACAGCCATCGCATGAGCAGTAGCCGAACGATGCCGGCGCGAAAATTCAAGCTGCAAAATCTGCCCTGCGCCAGCTGTGGAGGGGATCACATCAGATCATCCTGCCATTTCCAAGACGCGACATGCCAGCGGTGCGAACGGAAGGGGCACATCGCCAGGGTGTGCTGCAGCAAATTCCCCACAGTCTCTAGTCGACCCAAGAGGATGGAGAAAGGCCTGGGCCAAAGGCAACATACCAACCAAAGGTACCCCAGGAGGACGGAGGCTGACGACAGGATCGCCAACCTCACGTCGACCAGCCGAGGCCACCCAGATCGCACCAAAGAGACAGACATCACTGTTCCGGTGAGGCACATCCGAACAAGTCGACCCAAGAAGCTAAAGATCACCGTATTCATGGAGGACGCCCCCTGCGAGATGGAGATCGACACCAGTCATCCTTAACGATAATCTCATGGACGGTACTAAAGCAAATGGTGCCATCTATCCAAAAGAAGGACCTCCAAAGCCCAGACATCTGCCTTCACGACTATCAGGGCAACCTGGTTCCCCTCGTGGGCCAAGGCATGTTCAGGGTGCGCTATAAGACGATCAGCAAGAACCTACACGCGATTGTAGTCAGGGACGACTTGCAAAGCCTTTTTGGACTGGACTGGTTTCAGGCTTTGGGAATGTTCCTGGCCGAAATCAACGCCGTGGACAAGCAGCAGACTGGAGAAGGACAAGCCGTCAGTAGATGGCGCTACTGCAGAGGCCCAAACCATCGTGACACAGAGGGGGGCGTTCAAATGTAACCACCTGCAATTAGTATCGTCCCTGGACTGTTCCAAAGTATTATGGAACGACTTTTGCAGGGGATACCCGGAGTCGTCCCCTATTTCGACAACATACTGGTATCAGCCACAAACGAAGCACAACTTTTAAAATGAGTACGCGCCATCCTAAGCAGAATCAGAGACAAGGGCCTCCATCTCAAAAGAGAAAAATGTAAAATAAATGTACCAAAAGTGGAGTTCCTGGGGTATATGATCGATGGTTCGGGAATTCACCCAACTAACCAAAAAATAAAAGCTATTAAGGAAGCCCCCACACCGAGGAATCAGACCAAGCTGCAGGCATTACTCGGGCTCCTTAACTTCTATAGCATGTTTTTAAAGCAGAAAGCAACAGCTGCTGAACCGCTACACCGGCTGCTGGCAAAGAACACAGAGTGGACATGGGACAAAGCCAAGGCCAAAGCATTCACCACCGTGAAAGGATTGTTATCCGCAGACTCTTTCCTTGTGCAATACAGCCAGACCCTGTCCTTGGTGCTGACCTGCGATGCCTCCCCCTTCAGCGTCGGCACTGTCCTGAGCCATCGGATGCCGAATGGAATGGAAGCCCCATCATGTTCTACTCAAGGACAGTGTCCATGCGGAATGGAACTACAGCCAGCTGGACCACGAAGCCCTGGCTGCAGTGGCGGGAGTCAAGCAGTTCCACGAATATCTGTACAGCAGGGACATTGACCTAATTACAGATCACAAGCCTCTACTGGGACTGTTGGCGGGGGACCCCCCCACCCTGGTGTCACTCTCCCTCAGAATGACCCGATGGACTATTTTCCTGGCGGCATATTCCTATCGGCTCATCCACCGCCCAGGTACCACCCTAGGACACACCGACGTGTTGAGCTGCTGCCCCTGCCAGAACTGCTGGATGACCCCACCCCCGAGGTCGTGGTGCTCCTGCTTGACTGCCTGGACTCTGGACCTGTCTCCTCCCATGACATCACATGCCACTCCACAAAGGACCCCATCATCAAACAGATTCTGAACTGGGTGTGGAGGGGGTGGCCCAAGGGGCCAGTTGGGCCGGAATATAAAATGTATTTTTCGAAGAGGGACAAATTGTTGGCAGTCAAGTGTTGTCTGCTATGGGGGGACTAGGTGGTCATTCCAAAACATCTACAAATAGCCGTTTTGGAGGCGCTTCACATGGGGCAGCTGGGAATAGTCAAGATGAAGGCACTGGCGGGGAGTTATGTATGGTGGCCCAACATGGACAGAGACATACAGGAGTGGGTAGCCACATGCACGCCCTGCCAGGAATCCAGACCAGCTCCCCCAGAGGCACCCACAAAAGAGTGGGAGCGGCCCCAAGCACCATGGTCTAGAATACATATAGACTTTGCTGGGCCAGTCCACAGCAAACCTTCTTCATAATTGTGGACGCATTCTCCAAGTGGCTAGAAGTAGTTCTAATGACATCCACTACCACAGACGCGGTCATCAAGACGCTACGGAAGCTGTTCGTGACTCACGGGTTCCCCAATGTGCTAGTGTCAGACAATGGCCCACAATTCACGGCCAGGGGTTTTGAGGAGTTCTTAGTGGCACAAGGAATCTGACATGCCCTGGTTGCACCGTTCCATCCGGCTTCCAATGGCTAGGCGGAACGTATGGTGAGATCTGCAAAGGAAGCCCTCAACAGGATGGGCTCGGGCGACTGGCAAACGCGAATAACCACTACCTACTAATACAAAACATCTCACCCAGTGCCACCATTGGAAGAAGCCCGGCCAAACTCCTCATGGGCCGCCATCTCAAGTCCCACCTGGACCGGCTACACCCCAACTATTCTACAGAAACACTCCCAGATTTCATGAGCAAGATCAGATCATTCAGCATAGGCGACCCTGTATACGTGCACAATTACATGGGGGGGGGCTGTGGATACCCACGACCATTGTCAGTGTCACCGGCCCGAGATCCTATTCGGTAAGACTCGAGGACGGACGGCATTGGAGGAGATACATCGACCAACTCCAGGGCCGACTAACCAACTCCCCACTCCGACAACCAACAGTGACTCCTCCACAACTCGAGCAGCACCACCTCCTGACTGTTCCGGATGCATCACGGGACTTATCTGATGTCGATGTGGGCCAGGGAGATCCACCACCAGAAATTCCAGCCAGGGCCTGCGAAAGGTTACATGAGGTTCCACCAGGCGGGTCCAAAGAAACAACAGGTCTGTCCGACCTATGCGAGGGCAACCAGCAAACTGAACTGCGCAGGTCCAGCAGGGCAACACAAAGGCCCGCCTACTTATGGGACTACATGACCAGTTAGAATGTTTCATCCTAGAGGGGAGGGGTGTTAGATACTTCCCCCCTCTATTGCAGCTAAACAATAGAAGTCTCCACTCAGGTCCTCTGTTGCCAGCGGGAACAGAGGAGCACCTGATTGGCCGAGAGGCTGGACAGCTCCCATTTAAAAGGGGGAGCTGGCCAACCATCTCTTCAGTGGATATTTGCACGTACTTCAATAAAGAGCTGTTATCGCTAGCCTTTTGTGTCTTCCTTTACCCGATCTAACAATAACTGTATTAGTAAACCATCCTCAGTGAAAAGATCTTTTGGTTTTTTTCTACAATTCAGAATGGCAGTACCTACTGAAGTTTAATATTTGCATGAAAGCCTTTGTAGTTAGAGGCCACATAAAACAATCACCTTAAGAGTACAACTTGAGATAGCATTGTTCTAGAAAAAGAAATGATATTGCTGTGGGGCAAATTAAATCTATCAATTTTATTAATTTTTATTTTCAAACATTGCTTTCAATGCTGACATTAAATATAGAAGATTAATTCATGTCTTGATTCATACATGTGCATGTATTAATATGCTATTATCATAAGTAGATAAAATAATATATTTGAACTCTTATTCACTTTCAAGCAGATAGAAATAGGAATATATAACATATTAAAAATGGAGAAATCAATCCATTACAGTTTAATTTTATTTCTTTTCTTAGGGAGTAGGAAGTTCAATTGCTCTGTAAAACAGTAATTGGTGCTGGCATGAAAAACGTTATATATCTTCTGTATAAAACAGGCAATGTTCTATGTTGCATACTTTGGTTGGGTTTATACTTTTTAATTTTTTTAAGTGTGTGAACTTGCATAGGAAGGATGCATAAAATGAACCTTAATTGTGCTTATTCACAATTCTGATTCATAAATGTTTGATTAGTTTTTTTTACCTTTTCATTATATTTTTTTTTTTTAAATCACTGTTTTCCTACCTAAAAATCTTCATTTCCCCAATAATTTAGTAGCATCTAGAAATAATATAAGAGTTCACCTTTGTTAAGCCTCATCACATTGTGATGAAGGAAAATTTTTGCTTGATGTTTTATTTTTCCCCTTCTCGGAAACACTGTAAGGCATTCAAATAATGTAGGAACAGTGCTCCAAACTCACTTGTGACCTTTTCCTTCTCTCTGCTACTTCATTGCCCTTTGAAATCCCTCATACCTTACATGTACTTTGGCAATATTTTGGGGAAACACATCTCACTCACCCATAAAAACAGACATAAAGATAAAAAGATTATTGGGCAAAAACAGAATTAAGAACATGAGCTGAGGATATATCTATTACTGTATCCATACATGTCCACATTTCTTTGTTTCCAGAAGCAGATGTTTCAAGAGAGGAGTGGGCGCATGCTTCAAGCCTTATCTCCAAGGCAAAGTCCCACAAGCAGTCCAACACGGGGACGTTCCCCATCACGTTCCCCATCTCCTCCTTCCCCTTGGCTCTTCAGAAAGGCTTCACCGCCTTCCTCCCCAAAGGTTGCCTCAGCATCCATTAGCAGCATGAGTGAAGGTGATGAGGATGAGAAGTAAAAAAGGAAAAATTTGTAGTAAAACAAAGAAGAAATATACCAATGGCTCACCATTCAGTTCAAACTAGAAGAAAGAAAATGATGCATGAGATGTTTCTGAAAAAGAAAGTTATTGAGATTTTTGGAGCACTGAAGATATCAACAATAAAGTAGTATTTGCCAAAGGACAGCCTGTCAAAAAAGTCACATATTATGACAGAATATGTATCAACTTGCCATTATTTCCCAACAGTTATGAATACTTTTTATGCTATTGCAGCTTTTGCTGCCTTAAACTAATGGACTGTTTTGAGGATTGTTTATTGAAAGGTTAATTTGGCAAATGATGTTATTTTTGGATTCTTTTTGGTTAGAGAAGGCACATTTAAATTTGAATAACACTGCACTCTACTAAAAAGTTGGATCTCACACAAATAAAATGAAGTACTGCCTAGAAACAGCAGAAGCTCCTACGGTGCCAGGAATCACTCAAATAAAATCATGCTATTAGAATTAAGCTCTGTTTTTCACAGTGGACACAACATAGTTCTACTGAATTTAATTAATATTGCCTATTGAGCAGGCTTTTGTACACACCAGAGAAAGTTATTTAATGTGAAAAATTGGTGCGTTCAGTTTTATTACTATATGTCCTCCAAAGCTATTTTTTTCTTTTTACAATTATTATTTAATATGATTTTATATCTGGTGAATTTGGTAAATTAACTCACAGAGCATGGTTCAATGTTTATATCATAAACTATATCATTTAAAACAAATTTTCCATATAACAGAGAGAAGAACCCAAGTGGATAATACATACCATTTATTATTTCAGATAATAAACCTGGAAGAAGTCAAGGGTAGCATGAGTGCTGTCCCATTTTGATAAAATGTTTGGTAATGAGCATGTACTTCCATTGAGAATCTATGTGTAATTTTTCTATAGAAGCAAAGCATTATATTACAACTGACTTTTTATTGTCAAAATATCATATTAGATTTCAGTAGTCAACTTTTCAGCAATTACAAGAGCAGTTTGTTTTCTGCATATGGACTTAATAAAACATATTTTTTGTTTTATATGCTGTTATGTACTCTAGAACTTTGTGAACTGATTTGGAGGGGGAAGGGATGGCTCTGCCCAAGTGGCCAGCAAGCGCATGCAGCTCCATTTGCACAAGCAAGGTGTCAGGGTTCCAAATAGCATCCAAAATTAAATCAGAGTCCAAGGCAAAATATTGCTCAAAGTTCCAATTTATTAAGAGAGTCATGTTGGCACATCTGTGAAAACCCGAATCTGAAGCTTCTTGGTTTTCCCCACCCAGTTGAAAGTTCAAGATCTTGCCCCCACACCCACAAGTCCATCATGTGGTCCAATCTTCCACTGCCATGCTGGCAGTTCTACCCATCCAGTTCCGGCAGGTGCAGAGGTACCAAGACAAAGGATGACCTTGGCAATCTAAAAGGAATTTTATTTTAGTTACATCACATCCTACTCCTTAATATCCCCCTCCCATTTCCCCACTATGGAAACAGCATAGTAGATAAAAGTGTGGCAGGCCAAAGATCCAAAAGGAACCTGGCTGCAGGCCTGACAGGCGTCCTTTCCTCAGAAGAAAAATGTTTCCTGAAAAGAGAATAATGTAGGGGTTAACATAACAGAATTAACCACCACTCCCTTCCCCTTAGGGAGTCCCTTTGACTTATCAGGAAACTTATCATGGAATTGTTTTACTAACTTATCCGCTTTTAGGTTCCAGCTTTTCACCCAAGTAGCTTCGGGCAAATGGTACCCCTTGCAATGCACTAAATATTGTAAATGACCCCTACACAGCCTGGAGTCTGATTTTTATCACCTCAGAATGTGTTTCCCCTTCTATCACTACAGGAGAAGGGGGAGGCTGGGTGGATGGTCTTATGCTGGACCCAATTACTGACTTCAACAAGGTACAATGAAATACTGGGTAAATTTTCCCTAGGATTCTGGGTAGACTGAGTTGAACTGTAATTGGGTTAATTATCTTCACTATTGGGAATGGACCTAGAAATTTTGGGCCAAATTTCTTGCTAGGCATTCTTAATCTTATGTATTTGGTAGATACGAAAACTTTGTCCCCCACATGAAAGGGGGGTTGGAGCGATCAGTGTTTATCAGCTTGCTTCTTGTAGGCTTCTGCTGCTTCCGCTAGAGCTTTTTTCGTATTTTCCCATCCTTTCAGTCAGAGACATGGAGGAGGGAGGTTCTGTAGGCAGCTCAGGCATGGGAACAAATTCCATGCCACTGGTAATTTGGAAAGGAGTTAATCCAGTGCTGCTGTGGACCGTGTTGTTGTATGCCACTTCGGCGAAGGGTAGCATGTCCGACCAGTTGTCTTGCTGATAGTCCACATAACACCAGATGTATTGTTCCACCATTGCATTAGCCCTCTCCGCTGCTCTGTTCGTGCTTGGATGAAACACTGAACTCAGTCCTTGTGTGAACTCAATGGACCTCAGGAGCTCTCTCCAGAACTTGGCAGTGGACTGGACTCTGCGGTCCGAAATGATCCTCCTGGGCACTCCATGCAGGCGATAAATGTGTTTCACAAATATTTTCGCAAATTTCTTTGTAGACGGCAATCCCGAGCAAGCGACGAAGTGCGCCTGCTTGGAAAACAAATCAATAACTGTCCAGATTACTCTATTCCCACTGCTGTATGGGAGCTCAACGATGAAGTTCATTGCGATCTCTTCCCATGATCAGCTAGGGCTGATCATCCATTGTAGTAGTCCAGGGGGCTTCCCACGCCGTATTTTCATCGTGACACAAGTAGCACAGCTTTTTATGTAATCTTCCACTTCTGATTTCATCTTTGGCCACCAAAATTGGCACCTGGCGAGGTGGAGCATTTTTAGGAATCCAAGTGGCCTTCTAATTTTGCCTCACTGCTTTGTTATAGAACTTCCAGCTTCTACCCCAAAGGGATGTAAAGTTTGGACCCCTTCCAGGCTAAGCCATCTTTCATTGTTAGGATGTCCTTGTTATTGTTGAGCCACTGGTCTGCTAGGAGCACCAATTTCATCACTGTCTTCAGCTTATCCTGGCTTCGGGTGGTGACTTCGGCCACCTTTTGGTGGAAGGAAGAAAGGAAGGGATGAACCACTTCTTCCTTCTTACTGTCATACTGCGGTTTTCTTGACAAGGCATCTGCCAACAAGTTCTTCCCTGCAGGGATGTGTTTCAGTTCGAATATGAACCTTTGGAAGTATTGTGCCCAGCGAACTTGCTTTGGGGACAGTCTTCGATGGGCTTTGAGAGCTTCGAGGTTTTTATGGTCAGTTCAGACCTCGAATGGCACATTCCCCCCTTCCAGGAAATGACTCCAAGTGAGCAGGGACCACCTGATCACATAGGCCTCTTTCTCCCAAATGGTCCGCCTCCTTTCAGTAGTGGTGAGTTTTTTGGAGATGTAAGAGCACAGCAAGAGGTGCACTTCTTTATTCTTTTGCAGTTCAATTGCCGCTGCCGCTACATCACTGACATCCATCTGGATTATGAATTGTCATTCTGGGTTGGGGTGTTGCAATATGGACTCTTGGGCAAAGAGCCATTTTAATTTCTCAAAGGCTTTTTGACAGTCCATTGTCCACTTTAGAGGTTGGTTTGCTTTTGGCTTTGTCGGGGAAGGCCCCATTTTTAATAGTTCAATCAATGGGAGGGCAATCTCTGTGAAAGCCGGAATAAACTGCCTGCAGAAATTGGCAAATCCAAGAAAGCTCTGTAGTTGTCTGAGAGTATTTGGAGGTTTCCAGTCTAACACAGCTTTCACTCTACCTGGATCCATTTCTACCCCCTCATTGGAGATGCAATAACCAAGGTAATCTAGTGAGGTTTATGGAACCCACACTTTGATAACTTTACATATAGCTTAGTGGCTAGAAGTTTTTCCAGGACTTGCCATACCAGCTTCATGTATTCTTCCAGCGTTTCAGAGAAGATCAAGGTGTCATTGAGATAAACAAGCACTCTGCAGTACAGGTGCTCATGTAGCACCTCATTTATGTACTGCATGAAGACTGTGGGTGCTCCTTGTAGCCCAAATGGCATGACTTTGAATTGAAAGCTGCCAAGGGGGCAGTTAAAAGCAGTCTTCCATTCATCTCCCTCTCTGATTCATATGCGGTAATAAGCTTCTCTCGTCCAGCTTGGTGAACACGTTGCCTTTAGCCAAGTGGTTCAACATATCTTTCATGAGGGGGAAGGGATAGGTGTTCTTCACGCATACAGCATTCAATCCCTGCATATCAATACAGAGACAAACACCACCATCTTTCTTTTCTCTGAAGAGCACTGGGCTGCTACTTTTGACTTTGCTGGTTCAATAAAGCCCCGCTTCAAATTGATGTCGATTTACTTCCTCAATTCAACCATCTCCTTGGGAATCATGGAGTACATTTTCAACTTTGGTAGGGTAGCTCCAGGTTTGAATTCTATTGCGCAATTTATGGGCCGGTGAGGGGGAAGATAGTTGCAATCTTCATCACTGAACACCCCCGCCAAGTCCCAGTAGTCTTTTGGTACTTGTTGGATCCCTGGGAGTTTTGCATCTGCGGCAGGTGTTGCAGGTTCTGGGTGGTCTGGGCTATTGGATTCAATCGTCCCTGGGTGGCCCTTTGGCTCCACCAGTGGTTACGGCCCAAAGCCAATAATCAATTTCCTAATGCCGTCCTCCCACTTTATTGTAGGTATCCATTTGTCCAGCCATGCAAGCCCCAAGATAATTAATTCTGGCATCTTTGGAGCCACAATGAATCTGAGGAACTCATAGTGGTGGCTTATCTGTAACTTTACCAGTTTAGTCATTAGCGTGGCTGGGGTCCCCCAAATTAGCATTCCATTTACCTGCTCAAACCAAATGGGATAGGCTAGAGGTCTTGTGTATATGCCTAGTTGCTCTACAATCGACATGCTGATTAAGCATCGGGTGCAGCCAGTGTCCACGACTGCTTCAACTTCCCCTTCCACCCCCATTTTGGGTACTTGGAGGTTGGCTTTGATGGTGAAAGGACTGATGGGTGCACTCACCATTGGGTCATCTACACTATTCTCCTCCTCCAAGGTGGAAGGGGTTTCCCCATCGGTTGGACTTTTCGTCACCTTAGGTTGGGGATCAGCTTTCTGAGGTTGTTGGGCCAGATGACTCTTTTCCAGTGGCTTCTGGGGCCTTCTCTTTACCCCTCTGGTGGTTGGTGCACCCATTTGTGAGATTGGGGCTGGGGCCAAGCACTCTGACACTCTGTGGCTAAGTTGACAGCAACGGTAGCATTTTATTGCCTCCCCCCCCCAAGGAAGGAACCCGGTTGCATCTCTTAGCTCAGGAGCCGCCTCATCATGGTGCTCCGCTATTCACCCTGCAGCTTCCCCCTCATTCATCCCTTCTGCCATTGTCGAGATTAATCCACTGTCAGAAAGTGGGGCAAGAGTCTGTTGGGGCATTGCAGGTGGGACTAGAATCGGTGTGTGTGTGTGTCAATCTCTGGGTTTGCCCCTGCCCATTTATCTGAAATGGTGCCATCTGCTGAGGAAAGGCAGGCGCTCACTGGTATTTCTCCCATCCATGACCTGGGAAGAAAGCCCACCACAGCCCAAACATTGGTGGCTGGCTAGGGGGATATGTGGCCCAAGCCCCTTTCTTCTGGCTAGATTGATTTCCCCATATTGGTGGGGGATCTGTCTGCGGCCCAGCTGCAGGGTAATGGGTCAATTCATTTGTCACTGTGTGGAAGAAGTAAAAATCTCCCCTCCAGTGCGTTGCAGAGCCTCTCCTACGGAAGGAGAACATGGGCTGAGCCAGGGCCCAACTAGGTGGTCCTGAGCTTAAGCGAGGGTTCATTTCATTCACTTTTAGCTGCGCATGTTGGTCTGGGAGGCCCAAATAATCTGGTCAGCTAGTGGGTAGTTGCTTTGGTCTTCTCCAGCTGTGTGTCGAAACAGCCTTTCAACCACTTTCGGCTCCAACATCATTTCTCCATATGCCATAAATCTCCAAGTGTCCTACTCTGCAGCCCCCCTTACAGCTTTGGAATGTCTGCAGATTGTTTCGGCACAGAGAAGCAATCCGTCATATGCTACATTCCCCTCCATCTTCGCTGATATTTTACACTGTCCCAGGTCGGGTCAGTGCTGGGAGTCAGCACCCTGCCCAGCACCCCAACTGCAGGGGTAGCTGGCGACGTATTTTAAGGGAGATTTGGGTTAATGTCAGGGTTCCAAATAGCATCCAAAATTAAATCAGAGTTCAAAGCAAAGTATTGCTCAAAGTTCCAATTTATTAAGAGAGTCATGTTGGCACATCTGAAAGCTTCTTGGTTTTCCCCACCCAGTTGAAAGTTCAAGATCTTGCCCCCACACCCACAAGTCCATCAGATGGTCTAACCTTCCACTGCCATGCTGGAAGTTGGTAAGTAATCAGATCCTTTTAGTAGCCTATGTCACTGGCATTCCATCTGATAATATTCAAAAGCAGACATGAGAAATTTATCTTGCAAAATAACACTTAGGAAGTGATTGGAACTTCAGAATACTCCTTATGCAGCCTATTGTCTTTTTTGCAAGGAAAGTGGATCTCTTTGATAGCCCTATTGTGTTTTACAATGTTCTTTAGACACTAGTTTTTACTGATCAACTAACAGTTGAAATGTCTCCCATCAGCCTTTCAATTTTTTAAAATGACAATAAAGATTACCAAGTGATAGAAATGATTTGTGATATTATAGCAGACCTGCCTAATTTATGCCTATCAAGCTTAATAAAGCCCACTAGTTGTAGCTATTAAAGTACCCTTCAAATCAAACTGATTCCCATGTCTGCATGGGAACAGCTTTTTTTTTTGCAAAAATACAAAGTGGATTGTCCTCCCCTTCTTCTGAAATATTTGAGTTACAGATATAGATTAACAGAGTTGGAAGGGATCTTGTAGATCATATAGTCCAGCCCCCCGCCCAGCAGACCCTACACCATTTTTGACAGATGGCAGTCCAGTCTCTTATTTCTAATTGAATATATCGTTGCTCAGTTTCCATACATTATTCCTTGCCTGGCCTTCAGGTGCTTTGCAAAATAGCTTGACCTTCCTATTTGTGGCAGCCCCTCAAATATTGGAACACTGCTATCATGTCTTCTCTGGTCCTTCTCTTCACTAGACTAGCCATGCCCAGTTCCTGTAACCATTCATTGTATGTTTTAGCCTCCAGTCCAGAGGTGAGTTCCTACCAGTTCAGACCGGTTCGGCCAAGTAGATAGTAACTAAGCCTGCCATGCCCCCAAACTGGTTCTATCTTGTTTTTTGCTTCTGCACATGCCCAGAAGCATTTTTTTACTACTGTGCAGGCGTAGCGTGTATCAAGTGCACACATGTACAAAGCGTGTCCCTGAGCAAACTGGCAGTAGCAGAAACTGGAAGCCACCCCTGCTCCAGTCCCCTAATCATCTTGGTTGCTCTTCTCTGCACTCTTTCTAGAGTCTCAACTTTTTTTAGTGGGTGACCAAAACTGGATGCAATACTCTAGGTGTGGTCTTACTAAGGCTTTATAGGGTGGTATTAGTACCTCACTTGATTTTGATTGTATCCATCTGTTAATGCAATTTAGGATTCCATTGGCTTTTTTGGCTGCTGCCACACACTGTTGGCTCATATTTAATTGATTGTCCACTAAGACTCCAAGATCCTTCTCACAATTACTGCTATTAAACCTGGTTTCAGTCAGTTTTTTGGTTTTTCTTGCCTGTGTAAAACCTTACTTTTTTTCTATATTGAATTTCATTTTGTTAGATAAGGCACAGTGTTCAGGTCTGTCAAGATCCATTTGGATCTTGAGCCTATCATCTAGATTCTAGGGAGTTGGCTATTCCTGCCAGTTTATTATTATCTAATCATCCATGCACCCACACTACAAGCACTGGCATCTCATTGATTATGTCATTGTGCGGAGGAAAGATAGACAGGATGTAAGGGTGACCAAGGCCATGCCGATTGCTGGCTGTTGGACTGACCATAGACTCATCATCTCCAAATTAAACTTTCACATCAAGCCTAAGAGACGTCTGCAGGGGAACAAAGCTGTGATGAAACTGATCAACATCAGTAAACTGAGGAACCCCAATACAGCAGCTTCACTAGCAGACAATCTTGACAACCAACTCTCAGAGCTGCAATCAGAGGGATATGCTGAGAAGGACTGGGAACACTTTCAGGATATTGTGCACTCTTCTGCACTAAAAGTTATTGAGCCCTCACACAGGAAACAGCAGGACTGGTTTGATGAAAACAATGAAGAGATCAAGGCCCTACTTGCTGAAAAGCATTCCCTTCACCGAGCTTATCAGAATGACCCATCGTCAACAGCTAAGAAAAATGTTTTCAACAACACTTGCAGGACCGTACAGAGCAAGCTTTGTAAGATGCAGGGCTCCTGGTTGAGTACCAAAGCAGATGGAATTCAGAGATTTGCTGATAGAAACTGTCAGAGTTTGTTGCAGCAATCACATCCAGAAAGCAAACACAGGTAACTGATTCAGCAAGATTCATTAACTTCTCTTTATATATAGCATAATACATGAAGTATACAATACCAAAAGCAGGTTTTCCAACGTGGTAGTAAATGCAAGCAAACACAGGCAGAAGAGAGAACAGTTTCAGTTTCCGTTCAGAGCAGCAGACTAGTTTAGAGCTCAGCACAGATTCAGAGCTACAGAGCTAAGCCACACCCAGGCTCCTTGTTGTCTCCTTGTTGCTCACACAGCAAATACTGTTTCAGTTTCCAAACAGTCCCTGTTGCCTAACTTGTTGCCTATTCCAGTCTATGAATATTCATACTCTGACAGAAACAATGCTAAATGGCTCTATAAAGCTCTCATATCCTTATATAGACTTCAGCCCTCAGGGAGCTCCACCCTACTGGACTCAGTTGGTGCAACTCTCATCACTGAGAAGACTCTGATTCTACAGCGATGGGCTGAACACTTCCAATCTGTACTGAACCGCCTATACGATGGGGTCATCCACCTGAGGGAGCTTTAAGTGTTCCTCCAGAGGACCCTCCATGGTATATAACTTTTTATCGTTCCCACTGGGGTTCGCCATGGAGCCCGGCTGGGCCAATTTGAGCTGTATGTTGTCTAAGAACAGCTGTGGAGCTGGAACCAGGTCCAGGGGAGGGGGGACTTCTTTGAAGAGACCCGTGCCCGGATCCTGGGGACCGATGGCCTCCTTGGAAGCCTGATCAGAGGAAGGCTTTTCTGCTGGAGCCGGGAGGCCCATTTGAGGGCCCGCGGTACGGGCTTTGGTAAGGATAGCCCTAAACATGGAGGGCTTGAAGAGACCCGATGAGGCGGGTGGCTCTGGTGCGGGATTCTCATCCTCAGAGAGATCCGGAGCTTCCTGCTCCGCTTCTTCTGAATCAGACACCTCACTGATGCCCGTAGGAGTAGGGGAGGCCTCCCTAGTTGGGGGCTCCTATGCCCTAGCAGACCTGCCCTTGCTGGGGTTTGCAGTGGCAAAAGGCAACTTAGAGGCCAACTGCATCATCCCATCAGAAATGCCACGAGAAATGGCACGCGCCACCACATCCTGCATGCTTTTAGACAAAGGTGACTCGTGCATCTGAGGTGGATCTGGCCCGGTCACTGAGTGGATCAGGGAACCTTCCCCTGCCAGGGAGTCTGCCTCATCAAGGGAATCTGCAGCCAGGGAATGGCTGGGGGAACCAATTGAGGCCCTGGATGGATTGGGAGAAAATCCAAAATCCTCCCGTTCCTCTGGTAGGGAGGGGGACACCCCTTGCTGGGAAGTAGCTGGAGAAGGGACCCCTTCCTCCCCAGGTGGAGGTGCTAAGGATTGGTCCTGCTGGACAGACTGGGCCTTCTGAAACTGCTTTTCAACTGCTTTTCTGCCGTCTTTCAGCCAATCTCTCATCAGCCTTAGTGGGCTTCTTGACTTTAGGAGTCTTCCCCTTAGCTGGGCGTCCCACCCCGTCACCTTTTGCAGCAGGGTTGGGCCTGCTGTGTTTAGTGGCTGAGGGACCAGCCTGTTGATCCACTTGTTTCTCCATATTCACGGTGAATCACTTCGATGATTGAGTGAAGGAAGGAGACTGAGGCCTGCTTCGCTGGAATTCCTGCAGAGCTGCTCGCAAGTGGGGCTGGAAATGGCGCCGGCTGAGGTAAGCTGAGAGCCTGCAGATCCGCGCTGGAATTGCAAGGGTGAATGGTCTGGTAGTGACCAAAAGAACCCCTGCGGCCGCGTGGGCAGTCTGGAAGAAAGGGAGCCTGTCAGGAGACCCGGAGCAAGGCCCGCTTCAATCCCCTCTGCGGCGATCTGCAAAGAGCACAGGCTGCGTGGCTAGGCAAAAAGCCCGGAAGAAAAGCGTGCCAATTTTTTTTAAAAAACAAAATGGTGGCCGCCCGCGCACTTGCGCCTGGAGCGACACCGGGGTAAATAGTGCAGCCTAATGCTGTGCGCTGGGGTCCTGACTTCCTACCTGACCCCCAGCTGTTCCTCGGCAGCCACCAAAGGAACCCCTGCGGTGCGGCAGCTCTCGCCGCGGCGAGAAACGATCCACACTACAGGCAGCCTGCCTCGCGCGAGTAAATCTTCAAACCGACAGAAAGCAAAAACAACAAAATTCTATCTAGGAGCTAACTAAACTATTATTAAATAATTACGAGGAGCAATGCTATGCTAACTAGAGGGTCCAGCCTGCTGCTCAAGGACTGGATCTCCCCAAATTGCGTCCTGTAGGGCGACTGAGTTTTTTAAAACTGAGCCTCTGAGGGGAGCAAGAGGCGGAGCTACAAGAATTCGCACTCAGTCCTTGGGCAGCAAGCTGAAGTTAACCCATGCTTGGACACTCCAAGCAGCGCCTAGGAGAAGATAATCAAGCAACGAATTAGCGAACACCTAGAAGTAACTAAAGTAATAGCCAAAAGCCAACATGGGTTTGTCAAAAACAGATCATGCCAGACTAATCTTATTGCATTCTTTGACAAAGTGACAAAATTAGTGGACCAAAATTAGTTGACTTCCGCACTCAACGTGTAGTCCTCAATGGAACTGCAGCTACATGGAGGGAAGTATGCAGTGGAGTACCCCAAGGCTCTGTTTTAGGCCCAGTACTCTTCAACATCTTCATCAATGATTTGGATGAGGGAATAAATGGGGAACTCATCAAATTTACAGATGACACCAAGCTGGCAGGAATAGCCAACACTCCAGAAGACAGGCTTAAGATAGAGAAGGATCTTGACAAACTTGAACATTGGGCACTATCTAATAAAATGAAATTCAATAGTGAAAAGAGTAAGGTTCTACATTTAGGCAAGAAAAATGAAATGCACAGGTACAGTATAGGTGGTACCTTGCTCAATAGTAGTAACTGTGAGAGGGATCTTGGAGTCCTAGTGGACAACCATTTAAATATGAGCCAGCAGTGTGTAGCAGCTGCCAAAAAAGCCAACATAGTTCTAGGCTACATAAATAGAGGGATAGAATCAAGATCATGTGAAGTGTTAATACCACTTTAAAATGCCTTGGTAAAGCCACACTTGGAATACTGCATTCAGTTTTGGTCTCCACAATGTAGAAAAGATGTGGAGACTTTAGAAAGAGTGCAGAGAACAGCAACAAAGATGATTAGGGGACTGGAGACTAAAACATATGAAGAACAGTTGAAATAACTTGGTATGTCTAGTTTAATGAAAAGAAGGACTAGGGGAGACATAATAGCAGTGTTCCAATATCTCAATATCCGACAAAGAAGAGGGAGTCAAACTATTCTCCAAGGCACCTCCCCTTTGAAAGGATTTCTGGCTTTATATTACCCTACACCCTAGAGATCTCCTGGAGCCTCTATTTTTATGTGGTCCCTTGGATTTGGAGCATTTGATTCTTATTTTTTTGGCTTGGAGCTGTATAGGAAGACTAACTTTCACTTCTGGGCTTGTTTGCCTCACGATCTCTCCCAGCTGTGCATTCCACAGACACCATTTCTTCTGTGTAAGACTTACAGCTATCTCTGAACTTAACATGGGTCCTAAAAAGCCACCGCCTGGCAAGGCATCCTTGGCCCCGACATCTTCCACGTCTAGCCCGATTACTCAACAGACACAAGTGGCTTCATTTCTACAACCTAAAACAACTGAAGAGAGTTCAAAGGATTTATCTGTTGCCCAAATGTTTCAAACTATTATGAAGGGACAAGACGAACTGAAAAAACAACTGGCAGACTTAAATGATCAACTCAGAGAAACGCAACAACAAACAACACAAAATAAACAGAGAATAGGTGTACTGGAGGAAGACACGACTGGGCTGAGGGAGGAGGTTAAGATTGTCCAGAAGGGGAATAGAGAATTTGAAAATCATATGATAAAAATGGAATTTGAAAGAATGTCTTTTTTTCTTAGATTTCAAAACCTACCAGAGACAGAAAATGAAGACCTTAAGGAGATCATGACCACAATTTTAGCAGAATATATTAAAAGAGATAAACAACAGCTATGGTGGGATATTGATTTGATTTACAGGATCAACTCAGCATACGCTAGAACACACAATGTTCCAAGGGAAATACATGTTAAATTTCTTAGAAAGACAACAAGAGATGAGGTCTTAGGAGCTCAAAGGGTGGGATCATTAAAATATAAAGACAAAGAAATAACCATTCTGAAGAAAGTAAGAGATAAGAGGAAGAAATATTTCTCTTTATCAAAGAAATTATATAATAAAGGAATTTGGTTCAGATGGCTATTGCCAGAAGGAATGGTGATTTTCTGGGAGGGCACTAGAATTAGAATTAATACAGTTGTGGAGGCAGAGGCTTTCATTGAAAAATACAGTGCCTTTCTAGATGGAACAGGGGACAGTACACAAGATATGGGGGGGGAGGGGCTATGGCTCTGCCAGAAGACAGGGGGAGGAAGAAATAGTGAAAAGACTCAGGTCACAAAAATGAGTTTGAAACATTATTGCAATTGTTGTTATAATGTAATTGTTGGAAGTGACATAAAAGATGATTGAACATATTGTTGATATAATGCAAAACAAAAAGCTGCCAATGTTTATTTTTTAATTTTTGATTAATTTTTTTCTGTAAAACTTGTGAGATTCGGGGGGAGTTCTACCTTTCGCACGATGTAGCTGCCAAAATTTTCTTGCACCTATTTACCCTTTCCTATAAACATTTGTAAAAACCAATAAAATTCTTTAAAAAAAACTATTCTCCAAGGCACCTGAGGGTAGAACAAGAAGCAATGGGTGGAAACTAATCAAGGAGAGAAGCAACTTAGAACTGAGGAGAAATTTCCTGACAGTTAGAACAATTAATCAGTGAAACAGCTTGCCTCCAGAAGTTGTGAATGCCCCAACACTGGAAGTCTTTAAGAAGATGTTGGATAGCCATTTGTCTGAAACGGTATAGGGTTTCCTGCCTAGGCAGGGAGTTGGACTAGAAGACTTCCAAAGTCCCTTCCAACTCTGCTATTGTATTATTATAGACATACCCAATTCCTGTAACTGTTCTTCCTATGTTTTAGCCTCCAGCCCCCTAATCATTTTTACTGCTCTTCTCTGCACTTTTTCCAGTGTCTTAAACATGGCTTACTACATTTCTGCCATTTTTTTCTTGTGGTGGAAAAACAGATTGGGCAGAGATAATAGGAAGCTATAATTTATTAACAGTCATTTGGAAGCCAAATCCTGATTTGACCTTGCTATAAATTGATGTTTTAAATTTGGTATGGTATGTGTGGTATGCATTGAATACCAAAAGTGTGGGGAATTCATTCTAGTCATGCTTTCAAATATAAACAAAAACATCAACCTGTACTTATTTTCAGGAAATAGTAATTTTATGTAACTCCACTGACCCCAGGAATGGTTGTTTAATAATGACAATGTATACAAATTTCATCCTTTGTTTCAGATTTTTAAAAAAGCAATATTCAACTGCTTTTTCTCCATGACTATATTGTGTGGACAGACTATAACCCCAAAACATCTAAAATAGATGCAATTCAAATTTTAATCAAGTCCAAATATTTTTGGTTTGACTGAACATAACAGAAACCAATGGCACTTCCAGCATTTTATTATGAAGTAACACACTAGCAAAAAGGAATGGAAATACTTGCATTCTCCTACTACCCTCAATTTCCATTTGATAATAGGAATATTGTTAAATACTTGAAGAGTCTTAATTTATATCATGGATTGTTGAGTAATATTGGCTACTTCAATCAGTAAACACATTTTAAGTTTGCCTTTAAATCAGTGGTCCCCAACCTTTGCGACTTAGTGATGGGGAGGGAGAGGGACACAGGGCCTTCTGAGCAATGGCCCAGTGCGTGCACAGACAAGTGCAGCTCCACTCACGCATGATAGAAGAGAAGCCTTTGGGGTGTTGTCTCAGCTCCTTCAGGCTTCTCCACGCCAAAAGCTTTTGCAAAGGGACAGAAGGCCTGAAGTAGTGTGAGAACGCTCCCCCGAAGCCTTTCTTCCATTTGTAAAAGCTTTTGGTGCGGAGAAGCCTTCTTCTTTTTTTTTTTAAACAAAGTTTTATTGGTTTTTTTTAATTTTTACAAAGGGAAAAGGTAAGGGAAAGGTTACAAATTTTGGCAGCTGCGAAATACGGTAGATGCACACCCCCTCCAAACTCATAGTACACATTTGCATAAAATTCAATATTAAGTAATAACATGTAGTCAGTGTGATAAATTCAATTGGTAGTTTCGATCAGATTATATCAGATGACTTTTCTTACTCATTTGTGTGATCTGAGCTTTCTTGATGTCGCCCCATCTCCCCCCGCTGGCAGAGCTCCAGCCCCTCCCGTGTCTTGTATGTCTGTTGAAGAATCATCTGGTTTTTCTAGGAGCAGTTTATTTTTCTCCATAAAGGCCTGCGCCTCTATGGGTGTATTAATCCTAACTCTTGTCTCCTCCCAGAATATTAACATACCTTCAGGCATCAACCATCTAAACCACACCCCCTTCTGGTATAATTTATTCGCCAATTGCGAATATTGTTTTCTTTTTCCCCTCACTTTCTTGGGGATCTGTTTCAGAATGGTTATCTCCTTATCTTTATATGTCAAGGCTTGCCCCCTTTGTGCATTCAGGATTTCATCTCTTGTACTTTTCCTAAGAAATTTAATGTGTACCTCCCTGGGAACATTGTGTGTTCTAGCATAAGCTGAGTTTACTCTATAAGCCAGGTCTATTTCCTACCCCATCTGTTGTTTCTCCTTCTGAATATACTCAGCCAAAATGTTTGTCATGATGTCCCTTATGTTTTCATCATCTGTCTCCATCACGTTTTGGAATCTAAGATAAAAAGACATTCTCTCAAACTCTATTTTCATTTGTTGGGTGTCAAGTTCTTTGTTTCCTTTCTGCACACCTTCTATCCCCCCCCTCATCTCAGCCGCCCCATCCTCCAAAAGATCCAGTCTCTGTGAGTTCTTATTAATTTTATCCTGGTTCTCTTTAATTTCTTCTTTCATCTCCTTCAGTTGTCTCTTTATTTCCTCTTGTCCCTGTAGAATTTGTTGAAACATTTGATGAAACTCCAAGTCCGTAGATTTAGGTTGCTTGAAGGCTGTTAACGTTGATTTTGTACTAGGACTGGAGGCTACAGATGTTGGGGCAGAGGCAGCAAATCCTGACTTTCCAGGAGGTGGTCTTTTAGATGCCATTGTTTATAATATAAAGAGTCCAGTCAGTATAAAGAAGGATCAGTCAGAAGAGTAGAACAGCCAAGGGAGTCCAGAAGACAGAGAGTCCAGGCAGAGGGGAATTTTCTAATCACCCTGGCAGGTGAGCAAAAGTTTTTCACTCCAAGGAGTTCAAAGGCAAACAATCAACAAGAGAGTTATCCAAGTAGCACGGAGACAAAGACCGGAAGCCTGAAGTTTGGAAGGTGGAGTCAAGTTTCACATTTCATAAAGACAACGGAAGTGTGCCAACTTGCCCTGCCAGCTTCGAGGCAACAAATAAAGTTTTCAAAGTTCAAAAATCCCAAAGCTTCCAGATCTCATTATTTTATAGGTTTAAGTCCAAAAATCCACTTAGTTGGGATGTGGCATCTTTGGTTTGGCTCTCCCCCTCCTCCTTCCCTTGGGGCTGAGAGCTTGTTTCCAGCCGCTTGTCCGAGGGGGGGGGAATCCCCCTCCCCTCCAGCCGCACCTCTTCAAGTCAGACCGAAAGAAAAGTTTGCACAACTGACAAGTTTTTAAATTAGTAATAGGAATGAAGGGAGTCTACGCCTCACTGCTCCGCCGCCGCATCCTTCAGTTTTCTTTTTTTTCCGAACAGCCTCTCAGCGAAGATGCCCACGCGTCCTCCGATCTGCTCCCCGGTGCCTTGGGTGAGGCGGGGGACCTCCCGCCAGCCGCCGCCGATCCAGGGATTCCCTGCGATGCCGCCCCTCCGGCAGGATGCCTCTGCGGGGCGTCCTGTGCCCCCCAAGAAGTGGGGAAGCCCACCTGGGAGCTGGAGCGAGCAACGAGTTGCCCGTCGCCGTCAGCCGCCGGAACCGGAAGTCGTGGAGAAGCCTTCTTGTGCTCCTTCAGACTCAACTAGGCTGCAAAAGCAGATTGAGTGATCTGCGCAGGCAGCCTCAGTGAGTCAGCAAAGCTGAGCAGTATGTACTTGTGCCACTCAGCCTCTGCTCTCACTGTTCCATTTTTGTAGTATTGGAAGCAGGCAGCTTGGCGGTCTGGCTGGTGGTGGTGGGAATGGGGATGAGTAAGCAGCGGACCAGCACACACACTCATGCAGCTCCACTCATGCAAGATACAGTAGTGGCCAAAATTGTGGAAACCTTTTGGGAAAAGTGTACAGTATTTTTGAAGTTTGATGGCTAATAACATCACTTTTTTGGAGTAATACCAAAAAATTATATATCCTCTGTCCAGATAACATGGGTTTTAGCCCAGTTTAATCTTTTCAACCTTTGTTTGAGAGATAAAAGTGGCTTTTTTTTGTCGAATATTAGATTTTAGGCCAAATTCCTGCAGTCTGCGCTGAACAGTCCTTGCACTCAACTACACATTGCATTGAGCCATTTCATCTTGTATACACCCATATGGTTTTCTACTGTCACGTAGGCAGTCTCTTAATTCTCCTAGCATCACTTGCTGTTGTGCACCTTTTTCTGACTTTACCAGTGTGGTTTTGTAGTGACTGAATCTCCTTATACCTCTTCAAAAACTTAGAAATGCCACCTTTGGTTAAGTTTCCACCAATTTTCCTTCTAATTTCTTTATAATTGTAGCCTTGTTCACTTAATAATACTATTTTACATTGCTTTTTGGGTGACCAGTCAACTCCTTGCACCATTACTTTAATTTTATTACATTTTACAAGCTCACTAAATGAAACAACACAAAAAACCCCAACCAACTTGATAGCAATCACATAACACACTGACAAATGTCCTCCTCTTAGCTTCAATAGATGACATCAATAACTGAATCCTACTGTGATCTGATTGGCTCATTACCAAAACAAGATGATGCCTGATTGGCTCTCTAAACACTCATGTTCATTGACTACAATCAGATGAAGGAATGCTACCTGATATCAACCTAGGCAAGTTGTGCTTCCTTTTTCTGGTTACTTGGCTATAAATTTTCATAGAATACAGATAATTGAACAAACTTTGTTGTATTACATACTTGATTAAATTATCTTTTCATTGATATATAATTTTATGGTACTACTTGGGAAAAAAGTGGAGTTATTAGCCATCAAACCTCAAAAATACACATTTCCCAAAAGGTTTCCACAATTTCAGCTGCTACTATAGAAGCCTTTGGGGCTCTGCTCAAGGTTGACTCAGCCTTCCATGTTTCCAAGGTGGGTAAAATGAGGCCTCAAATTGTTGGGGACAATATGCTACGTAAATTGCTTAGAGAGGGCTGTAAAGCACTTTAGAGCAGTATATAAGTCTAAGTGCTATTGCTTATGCAAGTGCGGTTGCAAATGCTGATGTCTGCCATTGCACGAGTGGGGCTGTGCACGCATATGCACATGCCAGCCTGCCTCTCATATGACTCACTTGCGAATAGGAAATGGCCCCATAGTGGGCTGTGGCCCACAGGTTGGGGACCCCTGCTTAAAATTATAGGCATTGTGTTCCAGAAGAATTGAAACTATATTGTTTTGGCTGTCAGTATGTTTTATAAAAGGGGACACGGTGGCTCAGTGGCTAAGACACTGAATTTGTTGATCAGAAAGGTCAGCAGTTCGAATCCCTAGCGCTGCATAACAGAGTGAGCTCCCGTTACTTGTCCCAGCTTCTACCAACCTAGCAGTTCGAAAGCATGTAAAAATGCAAGTAGAAAAATAGGGACCACTTTGGTGGGAAGGTAACAGTGTTCCATGTGCCTTCAGCTTTTAGTCATGCCGGCCACATGACCACAGAGACGTCTTCAGACAGTGCTGGCTCTTCGGCTTTGAAATGGAGATGAGCAACGCCCCCTAGAGTCAGGAACGACTAGCACATATGTGCGAGTGGAACCTTTACCTTTGCCTATGTTTTATAAAACCATTAAGGACTATCATACTCAATATTTCTTGCATACCTAATTTCCAACCAAGTAATGGATTACGCTGGTTGAATAGCAACACTTTTTAAAAAATGATTCATTATACAGCTGCATATACTTCAAAAGAATTTCTGTATTGGAAATATACTTCAAATTACCACATTAGTAAAATAATATTTATGTGATTTCATATTTTTTTTAAAATGCTTATTGCTTATAATTTGCAAATGAAATTAATTTTCTGCTATTGCCCCTGCTCTGTGGAACATCTTGCCCCCAGAGATGAAGTTGGCCACTGCTCTTCAGATCTTCCAGAAAAGGATTAAGACCCAAGTCTTCCAACTGGGTGGGGATCCAATAGTGGTACCAATAGTAGTATTTCTGGATTCGATTTGTGCATACCGTATCGTACCCCCTGAAACCCACCTCTGGTACAGAAGCAGTAGATAATGAACATAGTAGTAGTGCCTGCAGCAATAGCAGTAATGGTACTAGTAGTGTTTGTATCAGGGAGAGTAATAATGAACTGATGAACAGTTTACTGTGAGTGAAGTCAGAGCATACAGTGTTAGGTATGAACCACAGAATTACCAGGAAATGTTGGTAATACACAATGTATGTACTATTGCTGAAAGCTGTAAATGTTAATGTAATATAATAAAATTCATGAATTTTATACTTATTTATAGAACGTGCTTCACACCAGAGGTGAGTTGCTGCTGGTTTGGCCCGGATTGGCCAAACTGGTAGTAATGGTGGCGGGAGGCCAAGGTGGGTACCTTGGCGCTTCTGCACATGTGCAGAAGTTTATCTGCACGTGCAGAAGCATCATGAGCATGCACAGAAGCACGCCCGAACTGGTAGTAAAGAAATTGGCAACCCACCTCTGCTTCACACATAGCACTTGACTCCTGAACAACTATAGGCTTCTTATATACTTAAAAAGGCAAGAAATACCACAATATCAGAAAACAGGAAAGTGTTCCCATTTTATACCTAACCTTAAAAAAGTCCAATGACCAGGCTCAGGGAAGTGCCAGGTTTCCAAGGTTCATTTAAAATGCATGCAGGGCAGGGGGAGTTTGAATTTCTGGGAAGCTGCTATTCCATAAGGCAGGCACTATGACAGAGAAGGCACATTTCCTGGGATACACTAAATAACCCTGCTTATCAATCTAATTGTCCAAATGTCCTTCGTGTTTGGGGGGAAAACTGAATTACCAATTTTTAGAATACATCTATTAACATAGGGATCTCTATATATATACATTAGAGATAAATGTTTCACAACCACCAAGCTAGAAACCAGGAGACTGTGAGTGTTAGTCCTGTCTTAACCATAAAAAGTCAGCTAGGTGACCTTGGGCCAATCACTCGCTCTTAACCTACAATGTCAGGCTTGTGCAACAAGCATGCAGTCAATTACTATTACAATCAATGGATCAACATTTGGTTGATTCAAATAAAGCGAATCTTGTACTTGGGTGAAAAAAAGGTAACAAAAAATCCTTTTCTCTACATATATGAATCTCTACTTATTGGATAGGAGCATATAATTAGCTCTCTCACTAAATGGATATAAGTCAATTGCAAAACATCAATTTTTGAGAAAGCAAACTAACGTTCTTATGTTCTGTATTTTTTTCCCTTGATGGCCATTCTTCTAATAAACATGACTTTAGTCAATCATCTTTTCTTGTTTTTTAGAATGTCTGTGGAGTATATGTGAAAACCAGTGTATTCGTGGAAATACCAAATTATGTCTGAAGCTTCATCTTTGGAGCATGTTTTCTATTTTTAATTGAGAATTGAAATATAATAGGTGAGACATGAAACCTGGTACGTGCAAAGATGTTGGTGGATAAATTAAGATAAATGTTTCACAAATGTACACCATCTAGGGGATATAGATTTTAAGGGATGTGTACAGGTAGTCCTTGAGTTGCAAATGTAATCGAGCCTACCCATTTCATTTGTAACCCAAGGATTCGTGGGAGTCTTTTACCTTGAACTTGATCACTCCCTCCTTTCACCCACACATTGCTAATGGAATGCGAGTGTCATGCCCTCGTCAGAGCTTGAATCTGCAGATGATGAACTGGAGCTGACGAGGGGCCAGCTTTGTTGGCTTCAGAGGAATGTGGGGAGGAGCAGGATGAGGAAGGCCAGGGCCCCTCAGGATTGAGATGATTTATTAGCAGGGAGGAGCAGTGGCAGGATGACCAAGAGAGGGCAAGGAGTGGATATGAGGAGCGACGGAACTCAAGTGATGAGCAAAGACCTCCCCCTCCTGATCCCCGAGCACGGAGAATGGAGAGATGGGAATAGCGCAGGCTGACCCGATGACTCAGGAAGAGAGCACACCTGGGGACTGAGATTTAAGGAGATGCTGTGGCGAGGGGCATTTGTCGGGAACAAACACTGAATTTGTAATTTGGTGTGCCAGTACAGACATTTGAAGTTTGCAGGACTGCTTGCTTTTTCCTGACTTTGTGGACTCATTGTTTGTTATTGTTTGTTATTTGCTTCGTAAACTCATTTCCCTGTTCCTTTGTTTTGCAAAGGACTAGACTGGGCACAGCCAGAGGCTGCCATGTGTGCATGTGTGCACTTTGCTCTGGGACTTGCCAAGTATGTAGGAGCATTTGGGGAGAAATTTGGAGCATTAAAGGGGAGTTTAAACTCTCAGCTGGCTGTGTGATCTTCGTGCCTTGTCCTGGACTATCACAGAGAGGCTCTTTTATGTGCACATGAGGTATTTCAGGGTGGTGAAGGCTATGGGGGGGGGGCTACTGATGGAACAGGCCACCTTCATAAGACCACCCAAGGCCACCCACTGAAATACTTCATACTCCCCACAATTCCCCTCAACCTGCTGTGCCGGGTCACTTACCTTGTGAAGAACTAGCAAGCAGTGTCTGCAGGCTTTCCCCAGTAGGTTGTTGGCTGAAATGGAGTCTACGGGGGCGGGATCCAGCTGTCAGTTCAGCCCTCTGTGGGCCTCCCTGCCCCATTGCAGGCCAAGGAGATCAGCGGAGGGCAGAACAGAGTGTTGAGGGGCTGGATCCAGCCCCCAGAGGCTACACTTTGGCCTGCAATGGGCTGGGGGAGGCCTGCAGAGGGCTAAACGGAGCATCGGAGGGCCAAATCCAGACCTTGGAGGCTTCATTTTGACCTGCAACGGGCTGGGGGAGGGCCAAACGTCACCTCGGGGAACTGGATCTGAAGCTCTATTTCAGGCTGCATTTCAGCCTGCAACAGGCTGGGGGAGGCATCAGGATGCCCAAACAAGGCTTGAGGGGTGGATTCGCCCATCAGAAGCTCCATTTTGGCTGGCAACGCCAAGGATGAATGTTGAAGTGCCTCTGCCGTTGTTTCGAAAGGGCAAACAACTGCTGTGGTGCTGGAAGATTCAGTCTCAGCCTTGTTCGCAAACACGAGGAGGCGCCTATTGCGTAAATTTGAATTTTTGCTAAGGGAATGCTCGTAATCCAGGGATTACTTTTACATGATGATGATCCATCAGATTAATAAGATATTTGTAACAAAATGTAGCTCAGTTGTTGGATTAGTTTTTAACTTAATATGACATAATGACTGTCCACAATATTTCTGTAGGAGTCTAGGAAAACACATTTCCCAATATTTTTCATTAAAAAATCAATACAACAAATTAAACTTGAGCAATGAAAGCCATCAATCACTTATGAAAAGTACATTCATTATCACATCCTTTTTACAAGTAAAAGACAGATGGTTTGGAATACTAACAATATAATTAAGTTTAATAACCTATACTGAGTTCTTATTCACCAAATATTTAACTGAGAGAGTTTTTCTTATACTTCAGGATACCTTAATATAAATATTTTTACAAGCATTTTGTTTTTAAGAATGTTTATTGTCCTTAAACCTGTAAGTCAAGAACTTTGTTTTAAGAGACATTTCAGCAATTAAAAATTGGAATTTATGATTGTTAGTCAAGTGCTGACAAATTCTATTTATGTAAATTGACTGCAAATGCAATTTGATACTTACTTAGATTATTTATGCTGAGTTGACTTTCCTGATTAGAGTTACTGAATGCCTCAGGTGTGCATAAAGTATTGATAGTGCCACCAACAAAAGGTATTTTTTTTAATATTTGTACTATACATGTGGAAAAAGAATGGCAAAAATATATGATGATCAGACTAATCAGGTATTTTGCGAGTCAAATAGATGCAAATGACTGCAAATTGTACTCCAAAAGTTCATGAACAGAAATAATAGCAAGGATTTAAAAGACTTTTTTTAGCAGAAAAACTGGCAAAATAAGGTACAATAAGATCACCTACATTATTATTTGTTCTACGCTGTTCAGGATACAAAGTACAGACATCATAAAAGCAAAGAGGAAATTGATTCCGAGTGATTTGTGACTTTAACCTACCTTGTCTAAAACTTGCACAGGCATATATTCAAAATGAATATTAACTAGATTAATACCCATTTTAATATGAATCTTCCCTAAAGCAATACATAAAAAGTTCAAATTGCAAGGTCCTGCTCATGGATTCAGACTCCATTCAGTCCTAAAATTCTTTTTCTGAAATCAGTGGCCTGTCACTCATGCAGATACCCTTTCAAGAAAAACACTGAAGAATTAGATCCATGATGGCAAACCACGCGGAGCCATATTTGCTGGCATACGAGCCGTCAGCACCAGCGCTGAAGTTACCCAGCTGATTTTCAGCCTCCCCAGGCTTCAAGAAAGCCTCCGGGGTCTGGGGAGGGAGAAAAATAGGCCCAAAGGGCCAACCAGAACTTCGAAAATGAATTTCCAGTTGGCCCATTGGGCCTGTTTTTCACCCTCCCCAGGCTCTGGGGGCTTTCCTGAAGCCTGGGGAGGGTGAAAATGGCCTCCCGACCCCCCGGAAGCCGGAAATGGAATCAGGAAAGCCTCCGGAGCCTGGGGAGGGCGAAAACTCCCTCCCCACGCATGGAGAATGTCACGCGCGCATGCACAGGTGGGCAGGATGCATTGAATTGTGAGTGTGGGCATGTGCGTGCAATGGCGCGCAGGCACACAATTTTGGCATACCTTTACAAAAAGGTTAGCCATCACTGCATTAGACGAAACCATATGAGGAAGTCCAAATGGTGGCATACAAAGGCAGGAATGCCTGGGTTTGTTGTGTATCACTATAGGAGACATGTTAAATTTAGGCTGAATGTAACTTCTCCAAAGCAATCATGACTGTAGGGGACATAAGCTTGGGATGAGGAAAATGAATCTTTTTATTTTGTAATTTGAATGTCATGCAAAGTAGAAAGTGCTTGGAGAAAGTTATGTTGATACATCAAACATATATTTTAAAAATAAGCATAGGTTATCCTTAAAATAATTTTTGATCACAAACCTGAAGTAGACACCTATCATTCGAACCATCATTAAAAAGACACAACAAAGAATGCTCTTTCTGCATCAACTCAGGAACTTAAGACTGCCCCGGAGCTATTGATATGGTTTTACAAAAGAATTATTGTGTCTTGTCATTTGTACTTCAATAACTGTCTGGTTTGATACAGCAATCAAACAGGACCGGTAGACTCCCAAAGGATAGTTAACACTGCAGAAAGAACAATTGCAACCAGCCTGCCTTCCATAGACCTGTATTTTGCACAGAGGGCTGAGAAAATATCTACACCAGTGGTGGGTTCCGGATCCCGTCACAACTGGTATGCTGCGACAGGGCTGGACGTCCAGCTCGGGCATGCATACTGTGTGTGCATGTGAATGCAACCGCCCTGCGACACCCCAGCTGCTCGGCAAGGTCGTGCAGGCGCCATACGCTGTGCGCACATATGCAATAGGCCCTTTTCCCTCAAAAAAACAAAGGAACATGGGTGCGCGGGTGGGCCCACCGAAACACCGTTCCAGTACGGTGGCTGCTGCTCCCAGCTGCCACCGGTACACCTGTACTGGGCCATACCTCTCAGAACCCACCACTAATCTAGACCCGTCACATCCTGGCCATAAACTGTTTCAACTCCTCCCCCTGGGATAGTGCTATGGGCATCACATGCCAAAACAACTAAACACTGAGTTTTTTCCTCTGTGCCATCACTCTTTGGAACACCTAATTCTTACAGTGCTGTCTAATGTCTATGTATATTTATCCAAGTAGTGTGGTTGTAGTATTATTTATTATTTTCTTTACTCTACCCTTTTATTGGTATGATGATGATTCTGTTGCTTTACATGTAGACTGAGTGCTTTTGTACTGGAGAGAAATTCCGTGTGTCAAATCACTCTTAGCAAAATAATGTTCAATTTAATTCAAATCAATTTAAACTAAAGAATTTGAGAGGATATTACTTCTTGCCAAAACCACTTAACATCCTCCAAATTACCCATATTATCCTCCAAAATTTATTATCCTCCATATCCTCCAAGTCTTATCTACAATATCTTGTAAAAAATTTAATCACCTGAATAATGAGTTGTAGAAAAAAAAATTCAGTTTTAATCCTTCCACAACCCTTTTTATTGTGTTTTTAGAACGTGTGAAAAGGCAGATACTGCTTCAAGTGCTTAGAATTTGAAAAAAAGTACCAGTGCCCAATCTACTGAATCATGACCAAACAAATTCTTCCATCTAAGTTTCAACATACCACCTATGCTACATTTCATGTATTTAATATCATGATGACATTATCCAGTCGTGTATAGGATATGAAATTTACAAGCTCAGGAATGTGCTCTGATGAACGTGCAAAATCAGTCATGTATTTTTTTTTAAGAATTGACACTCTTTCTCACATAATCTCCCCCCCCCCCAAAAACCCCCACACCTGCTCACACATAAGGCTCTATCCAGAGCATCAGTGTGGTATTCTAACTACTGGCAGACATTATATACATCTTTTCTTTTCATAGTAATCTGTTCTGACCCTCCCCCCACTGACACACACTCCGAGCCACAGATAAGTTACCGGATTTATTTACAGACAGACAGGTCCTTGGCAGCAATCCAACACAAATAAGCCTTCATAACAACAGCACTGATAAGCATTGGCAGCAATCCAGCCTGCCACGCTCACAAGACTGTTCTCCCACATTAGTTCATGCGTTGACTTCTGCAAAAGGGTGTGTGCACAAGCAGTCCTTTTATAGTCTGGAGAGGAGTCAAATTATCATCAGCTGAGTGCAATTACCTCCTGTAACTGCGCAATTGCTCCTGACGCCTATTAGCCCTTCGGTGGCGAGCATCCAACAACAACTCACTGCTGACATCTGATTCACTGTCCCTTGTCTCCTCCCCACTGCTCCAAGGCATGACATCAGGAGCACACTCCCTTTGGCTTTCCCCACTGCTCCATGCCTCAGGCACCTCCTGGTGGCCAACCAGCCTCTCTGATCCCTGCTCGGAGTCGGAACCCTGTCCAGGGTCCTCCACATCCTCCAAAGCTGACTCATAGGGACCCTCGCTGTCGGAGTCTGGTGGCAGCTCCAAAGGCTCCTGCTGGGCCACAACAGTAATCTATATCCTGGGATTGGTTTTCAAGAAAGGAACTGTACCAAAATAGGAATGAATGGGGAAAAAATCATGTTTTCCTTTGCTAGGCTTTGCTTTTGCAAAAATTGGTGCTAAGGATTCTTGCGCCAGAATGGAGCACATAATGCAAAAGGGGAACATTTCTTAAATGAGCATTGCAAGACCAAATGCAGTTAAGGATAGGGAGAAGCCCCCAAGCCTTCTGGGAAAGGGAATTGAGCTGTGCATGAGATGGGAAACTCAATCTCTCTCCGAGTTACATGACCGAGTGTATGCAGTGTACCCTGGCTTTCCAGAACAAACAGTACACACATATGCAACATACAGAAATTACAGAAATATATATAGACAGGTACAGCACACAACAAGGAAAAAAGGGAGTAAAAGTATGCATCTAGTTTAATGAAACAGCTAGAAAAATCATCCAATGAACAATAGCTTCTGCCACAGTTATCTTGAAACATAGACAATAGATTCCATTTATTTATTTCAGAAAATTTATATGGCTGCCCAACTCACTTTCAGTGACAGGTAGTTTATACAACTAAAAACCCAATATAAAAACAATAACAAACAATAATCCCTCACTTTTCCAGTGACAATTTTTTTAAAGCAGACTAAAGTAATAGGATGTTACAAATGAAACAAAAGCACACCATATGTATGGTAATGACTTCAGACTAAATAATGCAGTCAAATTTGGGAAGTAAATTTAGCGGACTAAACTCTAGCTATTTTAAGAATATATGGCTAATATATAGCTCACAAAGAATCAATAATAAACAATTACTTTAGTAGTTTTATTGCACAGTATAAAGGGAAGAAGGGACAATTGCAGCATTTATAGTGAAATAAATGTATATATGGCAACTCCAGAATTCTAGAACATGTTATACAGTACTATGAAGAGCTCCATGTGTTAGCAGAGTTACTTGAAATTTTAGGGTCCTCAATAGTAGCAGCACTCTAATGGAAACCATTAATCTAATTTAAATAAAAAATAACAAAATAAAAGTTTGTATCAGTTGTTTATCTAAATTATGGAATGGAGAACTGGAATACTCAAATTTTGAAGAATCAAAGGATTCTAATGTTAAGAAATATAAATTATACTTCCTATGATTAAAAACAAAATTAATTCACCAGAAAGTAAGTCAAGCTCTGGTATCGTTCTTAACTATTTTTAAAGGGTTAGGTATTAGATTTTTTTTGTTAATGCTGTAAAAGATTTGAAATTCCTTAATACATACAATCTTGTTCAGCTACATCATATTGTTTTTAAATTACTACATATGTTAATAAATTCTGAGACCTCCCCCTAAATGGTTAATATTATATTGAATATGGAATCTGTTTTGGCTTTATAAAGCCTGGGCAAGGCTAAGAGAATACTTTTATCTAAATGCAAATAAACATATCCATCTGTTTTTAAGGATTGGGTTCAGGATATGATTTTCTGTCCTTTTAGATGTTTATGTATTCTGAAAATAAGATTAAATATACTTTCATCTGACATATTTGATATATTTCTTGTTAGTTGCAAAGTCGTGTCTGACCCATCGTGACCCAATGGACAACATTCCTCCACATTTAATATATGGACTGGATTAATTTTGTACCAATACCTATAGATATTATAGGAATCTGTTTACATTTTTGTTAGTTTTTCCTCTTTTTTATTTTTAATTTAATTGTCACAATATATTTTGGTGTTTTATGTTTTCTTCATTTATAATCATTGTCATTTCTTCCTGCTGGCATTATTCTTATTTTTATTTCATTATTAAAAATTATTTTAAAAGCATATAAAAGGAGCTATTTCCTCTCATACCAATGAGCTAATAATTGATTATATACAATAAATGTACATTAAGCAGTTTTTCCTTCTCCTAGGAAAAGGCCTTCTAATCAAATAAAGCTCTATTCTAACAAAATAAAAATACCACTGCCTAACAGTGACATATACTGTAACTTCCATTTAGATTAACAGATTAATGAAACAGACTAATTTCTGTGGAATGAGTAAAGTACCAATGAAGCACTTGATTGAGGACAATTTCAATTTCAGGAGAGAGAGCAAAGATGCAAAGAATTTTATGATGCTATTAAATCCTAGGTTTTCAAATTATTTTGAGAGAAGGGAATACAGCACATATAAGGGTGGATACATGATGTTCTTACAGCAGGAGGATTCCAAGATAGCTGAAGCTTTCCCTTTGCATCAGCCAAGAACTGGCATTGTCGTTATTGCTACCTGTATGAAAGAAATAAAACAACTTAGTGGCTTCCACACATTGTGCTACAATGTGGCTTGGTTGGTTTTGCTTAGTGTGATATGTGAACTATCAATGGTTAAATAAACTATAATAGTACATACATGAATCCAGTCATTTTCTTCCTAATGTCTCTACATGTTTATACTAAAATCACTGCCATCTCTGGTTTTTCCCAAATGAGACCTTTACTGTACAATCCTTCAGCGCAAATATACATTTTAAAGCAGGGGTGTCAAGCCCATGGGCTGGATGAGTCATGTGCTGGCCACGCCCACCCCGTTTACTAAAGGGGGGAAAAGTCGCAATGTCATGTGATGATGATGTGACGATGCAAGTTTGACACCTGTTTCAAAGCAACTAAAATTTTTAATATTCCATTTTATGTTTTCTTCTCAATATTTTTTTTCTTTTTTTGACACTTAAAAAAGAAGAGAAGAAAACTGCACAATGCTTTTTTATTGAAAACAGTTTTATCCATTAGCGAGCACTCCACATTTTGGTAATTTCTATTCCATATCATAACATACTGATTGCATTGGACATATTTTTTGCCCCCATTCTCTCCCCAGTCTACCCTTCGTGAGACACTAATATATTCCAAATGTTTTAAAAAATGCCTGCTACATCAGTATAGGGGAGTGATGGCTAATCTTTGTCGTGTGTGCTGAAAGCATGTTCCTGCGCAACAGCATTGTGCCCCCACATCCATAATGCAATGCGTGTGTGACACCCCTCACATGCCCTGCCCCCTGCGCATGCATGCGTGACCCTCCCCCCCCACACACACACATGCACGTGTGACCCTCCCCCACGCTTCCCGTGGATGTGCATGTGACCCCCCGCACTCTCCCACACATGCGCAAACCCCCCATACCCTGTTTTGGGCCTAGTAGGCCTCCCTACAGCCTCCTGGGAGCAAAAACAGGCCTTCTCCTACCCCCAATCATGTGACCCCACCACGTATGCATCTCCCACATGCGCCCCCCTCCCTATCCATGCGTGGCACAGACCCAAAAATCAGCTGGCCGGCAGGAGACGCACGTGTGGTGGAGCTGAGCTGGGACAATGGCTCGCATGCCCACAGAGAGGGCTCTGCGTACCACCTGTGGCACGCATGCCATAGGTTCGCCATCACAGACCTAATAGCTAGTTGAGCAGTTTTAGCCAATCTCAGCGGGCCCTGAAAAGCAGAATAGGGTCATAGCTAATTAGTATCTGGATGGGAAAATATTTCAGGAAATCCCAAAACTGCAGGCTAGCCTGAGGAATAAAAAAGAAATTCCAGAAAGCAACAGCATATCTTTAAAAATAATTCCACATCAAAAGGGCACAGTCATGTCTAAAATAGAAATACAAGTTTTAATCCAGTGCTGTAGTTTGGGAAGCAGGTCTGCCTTTAAGTTAATGTTAAGTGTTGGAAACTGTGTGAATTAATACTGATTTACCACTGCCTTCTTCTTAGTGTCGAGAAACTGTGACTGTCCCAAAGTCACCCAGTTGGCTTTATGTCTTTGTGGGACTAGAATTTGCAATCTAGCAGTTTCTGGCCTGATGCTTTAACTACTACACCAAGATGGCACTCAATCAAATAGTATCTATTCCAAATCTTCTGGAAGAGGATTTTAATGTATCTTATAGTGACTAAACCATTTTTTCATTCTTGTTCTTGCCATATGAAAAATAAAGAATTTACTACATCTGTTTTTGAGGTGGCAAGACACTTAACCTAGTGAGATTAATAGTTCTACACACAAGATTAGGAGTTTTAAAAGCTGATATATGATAATATTCTGTTCAGTGGCGTAGCGTGGGTTGTCAGCACCCGGGGCAAGGCAAGCAATTTGCGCCCCCTAACCCGTGGCAACCCACGCTACGCCACTGGACTCGGGACATGAAGGGAGCTCTGAAGCAGCCGTCCTCCTTAGCAAAGCTCGCAGCGCCCTCTATAGGCCCGAAGCAGAATCATTTTCTTCCCTCGGTTCTGGGAAAATAGGAAAAGGAAAGCCGCCCGAGGTCTTCACTTGCTCTAATTTAAACGTATCGCGTTATTAACATCCCTCGCCCTGCCCAGCAGTCTTCAAGAGACCCAGATCTGCAGAAGAAAACTTTGGCCCTCTTTCGTGCTCTCGACCCTGGGGAAGACCTGCTCGCGTCTCTTTTGTATTAAACGTGGGAAGCGTTCCTCGGCTTCATTCAATTCAAATTCAGCCTTGAAATACATGCAAGTCAACAGCAGAGAGCTGCGAGTGTGAGCGCCCCCCCCAGATGTTGCGCCCAGTGCGGCCGGTCCCCCCTGCACCCCCCACGCTATGCCACTGATTCTGTTGATCACTCTATACCAGGGGTATGCAACCTTAAATACTCAAAGAGCCATTTGGACCCGTTTCCCACAGAAAACAAAACACCGAAAGCCACAAAACCTGGGTTGGTGTGGCCAACTCGATGTCACTCACTCCCACTGAGTCACAACACCCCCCAGCCATGTCTGCCAAGGTTTTGTGGCTGTCTGTTTTCTTTTCTATGGGAAACAGGTATTTCTCTCTCTTTCTCCCTCTCTATCTCCCTCCCCCTCCCCCGTCATCTTTCTTTAACTCTATCTCCCTCTCCCATCTCTCCTTCTCCTTCTCCCTCCTTCCCTCTCATCTCTCTCTCTACCTTCTTCTCCCTCTCTCTCCCTTCCTCCCTGTCAGACCTGGAAGCCATTTTGGACTTCAGGCCTGCCAGTTTCTACTGTGGGAAAATGGGAGGGGGGATTATACAGAGTGTGGGTGCTATATAGCCATAACATTCTTTCTCAGAAAGTCAAGGTCGACTGGCCCTGCAGCTGCGATGAAGTGAGTGGGAGGCATCTCCAGTTTGGATGGTGCCTGATTGGATCATGTGATGGACATGTGGGTGCAAGAGTGGGACTTGAACTTTCTTTCTTTCTTTCGGTTTTTCTCCCTCCCCATCTCTTTCTCTATCTTCCTCTCTCTCCCCATCTTTCTGTATACCTCTGTATCTCCTGCTGTATCTCTGTCCCTCTCCCTATCTCCCCCTCTCCCCCCCCATCTGTATCCCTCTCTCTCTGTCTGTCTGTCTCTCTGTCTGTCTGTTTGTGTGTGTGTGTGTCAGAAAGCCGCGGCTGGGCCAAGCCAGCAAGCTTTCCTTGGGGCTCTTCACTACTGCTTTTATTTCTTCTTTTTGAAAATCTGGGCTGGCTGAGGAATGATCACCAGCTGCAGCGGAGGCTTCCCTTTGGACGACCCTCCTCCTTCTCCCTCCCCTTCCTTCTCTTCTCATGACCTGGCCAGCTGTGGTGGAGCCGGGAGGGTGTGCACGCGTGGGGAGACCCTCAAGCAAGTGCCAAAGCATAGCAAAGGTGCACGTGGGGTGGGTGCTCACTTAAGGAGGGTCTTAACAGGACTTCTCTCTTGCACTAAGGCTCCAGCCATTGCTTTTCCATGTCATCCTCAACCCTGGCAGCTCTTTGGCCAAGTGTGGAGGGTGCGAGCTCCAGCCTGAAGCACCAGGAAGTGAAGGCTGCCTTATGCACAAATGTGGTGCGAAGGTAGGTACAGGGCCGCTTCACTCCTGCAGTAAGACTCCAGCCCTTGCCATGCCCCCCCCCCCCAGCAGCTCTTCGGCCGGGTGCAGAGAGTGCAACCTCCAGTCCAAAATGGCAGGACACAAAGGCTGTTTTACCCATAAATGTGGCACAAAGGCAGGTACAGGGCTGCTCTGCTCCTGCACTGAGGCTTTGGCCCTTGCTGTGTCTTTCCCCCGCAGCTCCGCGCAGTATGCATGTGTGGGGAGACCCTCAAGCAAGCGGCAAAGCATAGCAAAGGTGCACACGGGGCGGGCGGGCACTCGCTTAAGGAGGGTCTTAACAGGACGCAAAAGGTTGCAAATTCTCTCTTGCACTAAGGCTCCGGCCATCGCTTTGCCATGTCATCCTCACTCCTGGCAGCCTTAGGCACAAATGTTGCACAAAGGCAGGTACAGGGCCGCTTCACTCCTGCACTAAAGCTCGGGCGACCCTCCCCCTCCTTCTTCTCTTGTGACCTCCTGGCCGGATGTAGGTGCGCATGGCAAGGCAATGGCCGGAGCCTTAGTGCAGGAGAGAAGCTGTATCCTGTTGGGTCCTGTTAAGACCTTAAACGAGCAGCTGCCCAGCCCATGCTCACCTTTGTGCGCTTTGGCGCTCGCTTCAGGGTCTTCACATGCATGCACACAATCCCAGCCCCAGCACAGCCAGCCATGGGATGGCGAGAGGAGAAGGAGGGGGGTCACCCGAAAGAAAGCGGTTCCTCAGCCAGCCTGAATTTCCAAAAAGAAGAAACAAAAGGAGTATTGAAGCACCCCAAGGAGAACTTGCTGGCTTGGCCCAGCCACAGCTTTCCGAGAGTGAGAAAAGAGACACAGAGACAGAGAGAGAGCGCGACACACACAGGGGGGGATGGGGGGAAATCAGCTGATGGGCATCTTTGGGGAGGGCTTTCTCCGAGCCTGACCCCCGGGGTGGGCGTGCAAGGTTCAGTGGGGCCAGCTTCCTTTTCCCGCTGTCCTGAAAGTCTTAAAAGCCATGGCTGGGTGCTGCGGGCCTGTCCTCCTTTCCAACGTCCCCTCCTCCCGGATCCCATTCCCACCCCTCATGTTAACGAGGCTGGTGTCAGTTGCAGTTGGGCCAGGGCAGTGTCTCGGGGTGGAGAGCAAGTTGAGGCCAAGCAACTGAGGCATGCCCAGCAAGCAACCGAGGGATGCCCAGCACCAACAAGGGCAGGAGGAAGCTCCACAAGAGTGAGGCACTGTAGAATCAGCCCCGGTTGCTTCTCCATCCCCTGCCATTGCCCTTACCTTCTCAGGCCAGGCGAGGGAGGGGTGAGGGCAGCCAGTGATAGAACAGGGAACTGCAGCAGAGGGCCCAAAGAGCTGCATGTGGCTCCAGAGCCACGGGTTGCAGACACTCACAGTATACTTTATTTTCCTTTTAATTAAATTGTGAGCTACTACAAATATACAAAGAGCTAAGAGGGATATTTTTCAAAGTGCAAAGGATTTCTGTTGCTCGGAAAGAAGGCAATAGCATAAAATTAATAAGTATGATTAAATGCTTGTATATAATTAGAGACACAAATATATGTATCGAAAAAGTTTCAAAAAAAGGTATGGATACCTCAATTGCAACTCAGGTACTTCATTTTAATTAGGAATTAAGATTCTTGCTACATCTAAATAAAGATTGCCATAGTAATTTTAACCATCTAGTCAAAAAAAATTAAACTTTCTCCTTATTTTCACTTTAGAACAAATTATATCACAAATTTGTTGATAGCTTCTTGTTGTCAAAACATAGATACAATCTAAAGATAACGAAGAATCTCTGAGTGTTCTAAAGCTATCCTCACTTTAGTATTGCTTCTGTGAAAAAATTACAAGAATTCTTACTTGATTTCTTCGAAAATCAAATTCTCTTTCTAGTTATAATATTAAAGGCGGTATCATTCAAACGTGTCCTCTGTTTCACCTTTATTCTTTGTATCCATTAAAAAAAGTTCTTAAACAATTTTTAGACATTGATGTCAGGGTGCTGTTCAATATTTAATTTAACAATATTTGACCTTCCTTTTATGACCCTTTTGCTAATTATTTTCATTTTAATATAAATGGGTCTCAAATGACTAAAATATTAACATTAATACTGTAAATTAAATATTTGATGTTATGAAGCCAACATTTGAAATTACTGTTTTATGATTAGTATAAAATACTTCAATTATAAAACATAATTGTCTTATTTATCAATAGATTTGGCCTAGCAGAAGAGGCAGTTTACACATTTATAATATTGAAGCTATTAACCAAAAGAGGAAAACTTTATCAAGACCATGCTGCAAAATGAAAGTCTGACTATTTTTCATGAAAACGAAATCAGTATTAAATAAATTGGCTCTTCAAACTGGAAATTAGAAACAAAACATTTAAAGCCCTAAGGACTTTTTTGATAACATAAAAAAATCATATACTGATATAAGACCTGACAAACCTCCATAATAATGAGCATTTTTAGATAACAGATTATATAGTGCCATATAAAAATGCAGCAATGAGTTTTCTATGAACACATTCAAGTACACAAGATTTTTTTTGTTGCATTATAATGCTGTGCAAGACATTACTGTCAAATAACAAGTCAAAACATTTTGTTCAATTATTACATAGGACTAGAAAGTGATCTTAAAAATAGTTATCTTTTTACTGTATAATTTTATAATCTAACTGCAGTCATAGTGCAACCCTCTCTGTAATTTATGACTTAATAATCAAGCATGTTTTGGCAAAGTAATTACAATAACTCACACCAAAAATGCATGTCAGTCCTTCAAGTCCTCTGTTCTTGCTATTTCAAATTTCTGAACAGATCTTGCTAAAGAAATCTATATTTAGAGGAGTTTTGAAACTGAAACAAAGCATTGTTGAATGCAAGTATGTATCAAGGTGAAAATGTTGGTAAATTATCTGTTAGCTTTATACTTGGAAGCATCTCTGGGTTCACTGCTAGGGTTACTCCAATCATCTGCTTCTGGAGTGGTTTTGTAATGTCGCCAAGCTGATTTATTAAAAACTGGTAGTCTTTCAAATGATTCACTTGATAATGCCTAAAGAAAGAAACAGGGAGAAAAAAATCCAAGTGATTACAAGAAAATTCAATCAAGTGAGACAGATCATCATTCTAAATGAAGAAAGTGTTTACATGCTCAATACAAATGTAATGGAACATGTATTTTATTTCATATTTATATTTTCAATCTTTATTTCACTTTCTGTACTTTTTTTTTACTGCAGCATGTGGATTTGTATCTTCTTATTGCAGATACATAGTCATATTTAGTTACTGACTAAAGCCTTACAATAAAATATATTCCAACTCAGATTTGGAGTTTGTTTCAATAATGAAACATTCAATTGTCTGTTAGCTGGAATTATGCTTTCTATCTCAATGTTTCCATTTAGGACCAGCTTTATTGGAAAGAATAAACAGAGAAAAGTTTAGTAATGTTACAACTGAACTTTGTTACCAATCTGGTTCTGAAGGACATTTTATTATCTAAGAATAAAGGGTTCAAGAAAATGTTCTCAGAATGTGGAAAAATATTATCTTCAGTAAATCAGAATGACTTCTGGTACAAATGCATAGCAATAAAGCTCTTGCCTTGACAACAAAATATAATCAGCTATAAAACCTCAAGAGTTAGTAGAGTACATTCATAGTGTTCTCCTATAATAATCCATTATTACCTTCAAATAGATTACTGCATCTGTACCAACTCCTTCCATAGAATATAATTTGAGGTCACCTTGAAAATATCGAGCATAAAGACGAGATATTGGCAGACCATACCCATATCCAGCCTAAGAAAAAAATTAACAGAAAAATTAAAAAACCTGAAATGTTAACAGTGACAGAAGCAAGAATCGTCACAGAGATTCCTCTGTGCTTTTATAATTAAAAATACCTTCCACTATGAGAACAAAAAGCATGCTATGCATCTGTTCCTTTTAACATAAAAATGAAAATTACAAACATAAAATGGCAATTGCTTTTTTAACATATGTACCATAGAATTCCAGGAACATTTAATCATATAACCTATATCAGGTCTAATAGACACTCCTTTCCTCCTATAAGTCTGTTAAATTGGGGCATTATTACCGTATATACTTGAGTATAAGCCGAATTTTTCAGCCCACTTTTTGGGCTGAAAAATCCACTTCGGCTTATACTCCAGTGAACAAAAAAAAGGAGGGAAGCTTCTGCAAAGGCGAGTGACAACAAGTCTCCCAGGCTTTAATTTGCCGAGCTGTGCGCATGCGCCTGTTTTCCACGGCGTGGAGCAGCGGCGAGATTCTGGGCGGCGAGCGATGATTCCGGGGGCCATCAGTGGGGGGGCAGGGTCCCCCCTCGCGTTCATCTTCCCGGATGGCCCCTGGAATCATCGCTTGCCGCGCAGAATCTCGCCGCTGCTCCACGCCGTGGAAACCAGGCGCGTGCGCACAGCTCGGCAAATTAAAGCCTGGGAGACTTGTTATCACTCGCCTTTGCAGAAGCTTCCCTCCGAAGCGTTCCGAGGGAGGGCTGTAAACTTCCCTCCGAAGTCTTGGGATGTTCTGAGGAGCCCCCCAAGGCAAAACGGCCAGGTAGTTAAAAGTACGTCTCTGATTCGTCTCTGTCAGTCTCTCTCTGATTCCCTCTCTCTCTCCCTCTCTCTGTTCCTCTGTCTGTCTGTCTGCAATGCAGGCCAGTTGTTGAGTGTTTCAAATGTGATTGGAACACTCAACAAGGTGACCACAGTGTGTGTGTGTGTGTGTGTGTGTGTGTGTGTGTGTGTGTGTGTGTGAATGAGACACCCAGACAGAGAGAGGAACAGAGAGAGGGAGTGAGGGAGGGAATCAGAGAGAGACTGACACACACACACACACAATTAAAGCAATTTTATTGTTATCTACCTGTATTTTTATTTTTGAAATTTACCGTGAGCTGCTGCATTTCCCAGCCTCGGCTTATACTCGAGTCAATAACTTTTTCCAGTTTTTTGGGGTAAAATTAGGGGTCTCGGCTTATACTCGAGTCGGCTTATACTCAAGTATATACGGTATGTATATGGAATTGACAAGTAGTGGCTTTCAAATACCTTTTAATTCTCAGAACAATATTAAGTTATTTTCTAGTCTCAAATTCTGAATTTCATTTATTTATTTATTTATTTATTACATTTATAAACCGCTCCCTCTCCCCGAAGGGACTCGGGGAGGTGTACAACCACAGCTAAAAACCACATACAGAATACAATATTGAATACCCATAAAAACAAATCCAGTATAAAACCCTTCTAAGACAAAAATTAAAAACAATCTAAAAAATCTATCCCCAGGGATTAAAATACCGGCCAGAAGGATTGGAAGTTAAAACTACGGTTAGGCCAGGCCAGCTAAATGGAACAGGTGGGTCTTTAATTTCTTGCGGAAGGAGCGGAGATCGGTAGTTGTTCTAATGTCGGGGGGGAGGTCATTCCAGAGGGTCGGGCCCATCACAGAGAAGGACCTACTCCTGGGCGCCGCCCGTTGACATTGCCTAGTGGACAGCACCTGGAGGAGTCCCTCTCTGTGAGAGCGAATTGGTCGCAGGGATGTATGGGGTAGGATGCGCTCCCGCAGATAACTAGGTCCTGTGCCATGGAGCGCTTTGAAGATGATAGTCAGCACCTTGAAACGCACCCGGAAAACCACAGGTAGCCAGTGCAGCCCGCGCAGGAGAGGTGTTATATGGGAGTACCTAGTACATCCCATGTGTTATCTATATGAACATCATTCTTACTGTCATTACAACAAGTGCTCTCCCATACCCGACAATCACAAAGTGGGTCACACAGATCCCAGCTAAGATTCATAATTCAGAGACATTTTGAAACTGGGACTCTTCTTTCTAAATAATACACCAATGGTTGTTCATTTTTAACACTGTAAAAGTCAGGTTTGTTTCTAGGGAAAAACAATTTATTTTATTTGTATGCCATCCAATCCCTAAAGGTAGCTAACAATCTCAACATAAGATTTTTCCAAGACTTTCTAAGTAGCCTAAATTTTTTTAAAAAAGAAAATTGCAGATTTTTCTGTCATTTTCTCCAAATCACTTGTTCTACTTATTGCTGCCTGTTCTCTTTTATACTGTATGGCATGAATCGAGTGCCATCTAGAGATGCAAGAAAAATTAATCTACATGATTGTATTTTATTTTGAACCATTTCTACAAACTATTATGTAATACATAAAATGAAGATTCCTCACAGCACAGAGTCTATATTAAACCTGATATAATATTTTTCCAATATTTTTCACAGCAGCTGCAAATGCAATTATATTTTAACTTATCTCTCTAAAGTTATATCATAATTTTCTACAGGTAGTTCCCTACAACCACAATGGAGCCCAACATTTCTGATGGTAAGCAAGGCAGTTGGTTAAAGTCATGTTATGACATTTTTGCTGCAGTTATTAAGCAAATCACTGCACTTCTTAAGTGAATCATGCAGTTGTTAAGTGAAGGCTTCCTTATCTTTGCTTGTTGGAAGTCATCTGGGAAGTTACGAATGGTAATCAGATGACCTTGAAACAGTACAATTGTCAAACACATGCCAGTTGCGAAGCACCTAAATTTTGATCACATGAACATAGGGAGGCCGCAACTGTCATAAGTATGAAAAAGGGTCATAAGTAGCTTTTTGCAGTACTATTATAATTCCGAAAGGTCACTAAATGGATGGTTGTAAATTGAGGACTATCTGTACAATCTATCCTATCTAATCATCAAAGCCATGTCATAAGCTCATTTTTTTCATTTTCAATGAAACCATTACAGGTTTTTAGTTACCAATATACATAATTCTACATTATATATTTATTTTCTCTAATAAACATCAATCAGAATAGAACTGGAACGGAGCTTGGAGGTCTTCAAGTCCAACACCTGTTCGAACAGGAGACCCTATGCCAGTGATGGCGAGCCTTTTTTCCCTCAGGTGCCAAAAATACACCCATAATGCAATGTCCCCTACACCGCGCCCCCTGTGCATGCATGCGTGACTCCCCGCTGCCCTGAGCATGCGTACACAGCTTTTTTGAAGCCTGAGGAGGGCGAAAACGGCCTCCCCTGCCCCCCAAAGGCCCTCTGGAGGCTGAAAACACCCTCCCAGACCCTCCACGTGAGATCTGTACTTACCTGGCATCGTGTGGAGACTCCTGGGAAGGGAAGGGCAGCATGGGCGGGCCAGACGAAAATCAGCTGGCCAGCGCGTGCATGTGAACTGGAGCCAAGCTAGGGCAACGGCTCATGTGCTCGCTGATATGACTCCACGGGCCACCTGTAGCACGTGTGCCATAGGTTCACCATCATGGCCCTATACCATTTCAGATAAGTGGCTGTGCAATCTTTTTTTAAAAACCTCCAGTGATAAAGCATCTACAACTTCTGAAGGCTGTTCCACTAGTTAATTGTCCTCACTGTTAGGAAATTTATTTTTAATTCCAGGTTGCTTCTCTCCTTTTTTTTTTATAAACAAAATTTTATTGGTTTTTAAAACAAAATATTCAAGGAAAGGGGTAATGGATGAAGTACAATTTTTGACAGTTACATTATGCAGGAAATGGCCCTCCCCCCCATTCTCATAACTTTCATCTACTAATACATTAGTTTGTTATTACTTAGTACTATTTTGTCAGCATATAAATTATCTTAAGATAATTTCAATCATTTTATATCACACAGATTTTCAAGTTCATTTTTCTGAGTTTTTTCAATGTTGCCTCTTCTCCCCCACCCCCCTGGCAGAGCTCCGGCACCTTCCGTGTCCTGTATGTCCGGTGTAATGCCATTAGGTTTATCTAGGACTTTATTTTTTTCCATAAAGGCCTCAGCCTCAGTGGTTGTGTTGATTCTAACTCTCATGTCCTCCCAGAATATTAGCATATCTTCTGGCAACAGCCATTGAAACCACACCCCCTTCTGGTATAATTTATTCGCTAAGAGCGAATATTTTTTTCTTTTATCTCTAACTTTCTTTGGGATCTGTTTCAGAATGGCTATTTCTCTGTCCTTGTATTTTAATGTTTGCCCCCTTTGTGCACTCAGAATCTCGTCTCTTGTGGTCTTTCTAAGAAATTTGATGTGTACCTCCCTTGGAACATTGTGTGTTCTAGCATATGTTGAGTTTACTCTATAAACCAGGTCCATGTCCCACCCCATCTGTTGTCTATCTTTTCCAATAAATTCAGCCAATAAATTTGCCATAATATCCCTCAAATTTTCATCATCAGCCTCAATTACATTTTGAAACCTAAGAAAGAAGGACATTCGTTCAAATTCCATTTTTATCTGGTGGTTCTCAAGTTCTTGATTTCCTTTCTGCACCCCCTTCACCTCTCTCCTCATCTCAGCCGTCCCCTCCTCCAAAAGTTCCAGTCTCTGTGAGTTCTGGATCACATGGTCTTTATTCTCTCTGATCTGCTCATTCATTTCTTTCAATTGATTTTTTAATTCCTCCTGCCCCTTTAAGAGTTGTTCAAACATCTGTTGAAAGTCCACCTCAGAGGGCTTAGGCTGAAACAAAGAAGTTAAAGTCTGTTGTCCGCTGGGGCTGGACGTTGAGGATGTTGGGGCGGAGCCCGCAAATCCCGGCTTCCCCGGTGGTGGTCTTTTGGGTGGCATTGTGGTAATCAAAGATCAGAGATGAAAATGTCAGTACAGAGAAGAAACAACTGGGGAGGTGGGTAGCCGAGAGAGATCGCGAGGCAGGGAGCCCAGACAAATAGGGACCTAGGCAATAAAGCAATAAAGTCCTTTGTTCCAAGTCCAGGATAAGATGTAACACGAGACTTCTCTGAGTGCCATGGAGACAAAGACAAAATGCCAACAACTTCTGTAGGTGGAGTCAAATTTCAAAGTACATAAAGACAACGGAAGTGTGCCATCTTGCCCTGCCAGCTCCGGGATCCAAAGGCAAAAGTTTTCAAAGTTTTCAAAATAAAACAGATCATCACCTCATTTCACAATTGCAGTAAAGGAAATCTGCTTTTTGCTACAAGGGTGATTCCATTCCAGGGCTCCCCCCCTCCTCTTCTGGGGGCAGGGAGCAAAACAGTTTCAAGCCGCTTGTCCAAGGGGGAGGGAAATCCCCCTCCCTCCAATCACACTTCCCAGCCACGAATTGAAAACCTTTCCAAAGCGCTGACAGTCTTTTTATTTTCATCAATCATCAAAGGGAACGGGGGGAATCTCCATCTCACCGCACAGCAACTGCGTCCTTTGAATCTTAGGTTTCATCTGGCTGCCTCAACGCGAAGATGCCGCGGCGCCTCCCCTCTTGCCTCCTGGTGCCTAGGGCGATGCGGGGGGCCCCCCGGCCGCTGCCAACACAGGGGATCCCCTGCTATGCCGCCCCCTCGGCAGGAGCCCCTCCAGGGCGTCCTGTGCCCCCCCGATCAAAGGGGAGCCCACCAGGAGTGCGCGGGGCGAGCAAAGCTTGCCCGTCGCGTACCGTAACCGGAACCGGAAGTCTGGTTGCTTCTCTCCTTGATTAGTTTCCATCCATTGTTTCTTGCCTTTCCTTCTGGTGCTTTAGAAAATAAGCTGACCCTCTTTTCTTTGTGGCAGCCTCTCAAATACTGGAATACTGCTATCATGTCACCCCTACTCCTTCTTTTCTCTGGACGGCCTTATACAATTCCTGCAATCGTTCTTCATATGTTTTGTCTCCAGGCTCTTAACTATCTTTGTTACTCCTCTCTGCACTCTTTTCAGAGTCTCAACATCTTTTTTGTAATGTTATGACCAAAACTGGATGCAGTATTCCAGGTGTGGTTTTGCTAAGGATTTATAAAGTGGTACTAATACTTCACATGATTTTGATTGTATGTCACTGTTTATACAACCAAGGATTGTATTACATTGTTTGGCTGCTGCCAGAGACTGTTGGCTCATGTTTAAGTGATTGTCCCCTAGGACTCCAAGGTCCCTTTCACAATTACTCTTTTTGAGCCAGGTTTCACCTAATCTAGTTTACATTTGATACATACATACTATATTTTTCAGAGTATAATATGCACCTTTCCCCCCAGAAAAAGAGGGTGAAAATCTGGGTCCAACTTTTTTTAAAATAGTTTTTATTGAACATTTTAATCTTTAAAAACAGAAAGAAAAACACAAGAAAAAACAAAACACAAAACATACATAATAATGTAAAGAAATTATACAGCTTTCTGTATGTGCTTTCATATTTAGCCTTTCTAGTTCTCCATTTTGCATTGCCTTCCTATTGCTTTTACTTTGTCCTATAATATAACAATAGTAGTAGCAACACTTATAATAATATTAATTATTTATATCACCTTTATATTTACATTCTCTATTTTCTGTTTGGGCTTCTGTTTTCTAGCCACTTATAAATTCTATTCCAAATTTTATAGAAATCCGATTCTTCTCTTTCTTTTAGTTCTATTGTCATTTTATCCATCTCTGCACATTCAAGTACTTTTCTAATTATTGTTTCATCCGTGGGTATATTGATTTTTTTCAGGTTTGTGCGAAAGCGATCCTAGATACAGTGAGTATATGTATTATTATGTATTGAAGTTGTTTATCCATTTTTTGATCTAATAATCCAAATAATAATGCTTCTGGTTTTAGTTCTATTATTTGCTCCGTAATTTCTTCCAACCATTTCCGAATTTTCCACCACCAAAAAAGTGCATCGTGTTTCAGGTGACAGGCGGCTCCAGCACGAACTGCCACCTGAAAATGCTTTCCTTCCCAGTTCTCTGGTGCACATCACAGAGCCATGCGCCCGCCTGTACATACTCGTCTTCTGTTTTCTCCTGGCCAGCACCATCGGTCGAGGGAGAAGGGGGCAGGGAGAAAAGTGAGAGAGCAGCGCGGTCATGTGAGGACACAGGAGCTGGGCGCGGACACAGGGAAGGCAGATCAGAGGCAGCCAGCCAATTGCTGGTTTGCCAGCTCGGCTGCTGGCCACCTGGAGTGTTCAGGCAGCAAAGGAAACCTGTGTCGTGGCCTCTGCTGCCTCCTGCCTATGTGCATTGAGGAGGCCAAGCAGCAGCAGCAGCAAGGAGAGCGCAGACCTCCTGAAAATACGGTAACAGACATTTAAGGAAATGACCTGTATTTAAACACTGTATCTGGACCTAGCAGACATTCTCTCTGTCTATCATTCATGATTGAGAGAATTCTTTTGCAAAATCCAATAAATACATGTTTTTTTGTTGTTCATAGTCTCCTTGACTGTTCCTTTAAGAAACCGAGATTTATTTTTCTTAGAGAAAGAGCACCCTCATGGGGAACCCATGAGGCTTCTGCCTGTCAGCATGCAATGGAACGTAGGCGATTGTACAGGCTCTGGAGGGGACATGAAAGGAAAAAAGCGGTGGTGTGCGGCTTCTGGCATTACAGGAGGAGAGGACAGAAGCAGAACTGACCTTTCGGCATCAGTCATGGAGGCAACGGAGGGGAGAATGGACAAAAAGAAAAGCTCCACAGTTTTTTTTTTAATGGGCAGAGGCTTCCCATTTTGACCCTCTCCCCTGTCATTGGCTCTGTTTTTTAGACACCTCTGTGTGACTCTCAACTCATCTCTCCAACCCTTGTGTGTGTGCGTGCATGTCTGTAAGGTCTCTCCCCTTGCAGCCTGACACTGTGACATTGGAGAGGAAAAGATCAGGAGAGATAAGCTAGAATGGGAGCTGAGGCGGAGGGGGGGGAGCTGAAAAAAAAAGAAACAAGCATTGCAAAAAAATAGCTTTCGTTAGTTTGTACTTTGCAGCCTTCCATCACAGAAGTTTGTTTGAGTGTGAGTGTGTGTGCACACAGGGGTGGATGGGTGGGCAGGTGTCTCATTCCTTGCAGCCCCATGCCCTTAACAGAGACCTTCTGCTGACAGTAGGCTGCAAGCTAACAAAAGCTGTTTTTTTGCAATGCTTCAGTCGTGGGTTCTGGCAGGTACGCCCCAGTACGGGCGTACCGGTGCCTGCTGGGAGCAGCAGGCACCGTACCGGAACAGTGCTTTGGAGGGCCCACCCGCGTTCCTTACCTGTATTTGAGCCAACTGGGCCATTTGCGCATGCAACATACAGCACCTGCGCATGCTCCGCCGAGCAGCTGGAGCATCATAGAGCGGTGGGTGCGCATGTGTGCGCAGCGTGCTTGCACGTGATGCCCGGCCCTGTCGCAGTGTACCGGTTGTGATGGGATCTGGAACGCACCACTGCAATGCTTGTTTCGTTTTCTCAAACCCCAGCTCCAGGAAATGCTGCAAGAAACCCAGCTTCTCTCTCCTGATTTTCCCTCTCCAATGTCACAGCCCTGGGCTGCAAGGGGCACACACACACACAAACATACAAGTGCACCAGTCTGGGAGAAGTGAGCTGAAAACCCTGCTGAAGCAATGATGGGGGAAGAGGTCAAAATGGGAAGCCTAGGACCGTCTGGCAGCTTTAAAAAAAATGAAATGAAAGAGGGAAAGGAAGGGAGGAAGGAGGGAGGGAGGAAGGCAGGAAGGAAGGAAGGAGAAGCAACTTGGTTGGAGATGCCCCAGTTCAAAGGAGAAAGCAATGTTGTGTTCTGTTTTGTCACAGACAGACCTTTTTTTGCAATCTAAGTTAACATTGGTAGTCTTGAATTGTAAACTCTTAGGAAAGTATCCCCTCTTTTGTGTGTTGCAAACAGCCATTTCCAGTGGGGAAAACAAGACAAAGCAGAGTGGGGAAAATATTTTCCTTTGCTATATTTCCAGTCTGAATTAGATCATGGCAGGCTCCCTACAGGAGAGCCCTTTTAAGGATTGTGTATAGAAAAGCAACTAAGTGGCCTCTGTTCCTAAACGCTAAATCTGTTACACATAAAAAACAGAGATGCTCTGATCAACTATCACAGCCAACATTTTGATAGTTTTGCTGTTGTCTGTGGACTGTCCCATTAAATGCAAGCACAGGATAAACTGAGCCTGGTTTGTTCTCAGTCTTTGGCCACAAACTACCAGCAAAAATGGCATTTGATCACAAGGCAAGGAGGCATTGAGAAATGTTTTCCCTTTTGCATTTCAGCATCCAAGAAGAGACAGGAAAGACAAAGAAAAAGAAGAAAAGAGCGGAAGAGAGCAAGGAAGGAAAAACAAGGAAAGGGGAAGAAAAAAGAAAGAAAGGAAAATGAAGAGGGAAGCAAAAAGAAGAAAAGGGGAAAAGGGAGGAAGGAAGGAAGGAAGGAAGGAAGGAAGGAAGGAAGGAAGGAAGGAGAGAGGGAGGGAGGGAGGGAGGGAGGGAAGGAAAGATTATGAGAGGGAGGCAGATTCTGAGGGAAGTTCTGCCTTAGCACTTGGCCACCAGCAGCCGCCCCCTCCTCCTGACCTCTCCTGGTGGTCTCCCATCCTATTGTTTTGGTTACAAAGCCGGATCTCCTCGCATGGAGAGGGAGTGAGCCTCCCTTTGATCCACACACTTTGCCCTCCTGCATACACCAAGAACAGAGAACACAGCAGCAGCAGCCTTGAAGAGGAGGTAAGCACAGCCAGGTGCCCCCTTGGGGAAGTGTGGCAGGGCTGTGGGATCCCGTGCTCTGGGAGCTTGAGGGCCAGGCTGGGCACTTGCCCTCCACTGCCAAAGGCTCTGGGCAGCCTGCACTGCTGTTCGGGGGGGGGGGGGGTGTTTCCTTTGTATAGGTGCAATGCAGTAGAGCAGCAGTTTCTGCTCCAGCATGGCATCTCCCACAAAGGTCACCCGCCGTCAGCCTTACCTTAAAGAGCAGCTGTGTGCTGACTCCATTGGGATCTGAAGGGCATGGTATTCAGGCCAGTGGAGACATGTGGAAGATCTAGAAGGTAAGGCTGACGCTGGCCATGGGGGAGGGAGACCCACTGCGCTTGGCCAAAGAGCAGCTTCAGGGGGACATGGGCCTGGTGAGCTCGGCTTTCGTGGGGCCTTTGGGCAACCACCGACCACTTGCCTTCCTCTCTGCTTCGGGTTCCGCTGCCTATATCCAGCGCCAGGGGAGGTGCCACTTCCTGGCCAGGTCGGCCAGCGGGTGGGCGGGCAGCCCTTGGGGAAGACATTGTGCGCATGGGCAGCCCACCGCCACTGCTGCTCACTTTATTCCTACTGCCATCGCTGCTGCTCTGGAGCTTGCCGATCAGTTCATCAAGCCATGCTTTCCAGTCATGTATTTAATCATTGCCTCCTGTGATCATTAATTTTAAAATTATAATTTGGTGGCTAAGTTTGCAGAACTCTCACGATTACATGTGACCCCAAACAATTTTGCAAGGAGGGAGGGAGGGAGTAAGGAAGCTGGGAATGAGATGGAAGGATGGAAAGAGAGGGGAATGAGAGGGGAGGAGAGGAGAGGGAAGGAAGTAGCTGGGAATGAGATGGATGGATGGATGGAAGGAAAGAGAGGGGAATGAGAGGGGAGGAAGGAATGAAAGAAGGAGCTGGGGATGAGATGGAAGGAGGGATGAAAGAAAGGAGATAGGAATGGGAGGGGATAAAGAAAGGAAGGGGATAAAGGAAGGAAGTAGGGAGGGAGGGAGCTGGGAATGAGATGGATGGATGGATGGAAATGAGGGGAGGGGAAGGAAGGAAGGAGCTGGGAATGAGATGGAAGAATGGATGGAAGGAAGGATATGGGAATGAGAGGGAAGGAGGGGGAAGGGAGAAAGGAAGGAAGGAGCTAGGAATGGGAGGGGATAAAGGAAAGGAGGAGATAAAGGAAGGAGGGAGGGGGTGGGAATGAGATGGATGGATGGAAGGAGTTAGTAAGGAGATGGAAGGAGGAATGGAAGGAAGGAGATGGAAATGAGAGGGGAGAGGGGAGGAAGGAAGGAAGGAAGGACTGGTAATGAGATGGAAGGAGAAATGGAAGGAAGGAGATGGGAATGAGATTGTCAGATCCCTAAAAGGATACTGCCATTCAATTGGGAGGAGGGGGGCCTTGGAGTTGATTTATTAGCAATGCCTGTGACAACTGATATTTTACAATTGGTTTCCTGGCCCCGAGGCACCTTAAGATCTCCTCTCCTTGGGGAATGTTTATGATGGCCATGTGGGATGGTTCACTTTAATGTTTAACGGAAGATAGCCATGGGAATGTATGCTTATAGGGTTCTCAGGGCAGCTGGTAAAGGAATCACCTTCACACTTGTGTATTGGCTAAAATCTGCATTCTGACTAATGAGAGGGGTTTCTACTGCTTTAATTCTACTTGCCTTGCCTAAAATGATTTAGACCAGCGATGGCGAACCTTTTTTGGCTCGCGTGCCACAAGTGGGAGGAGCGCAGGGGGGGGTCGTGTCCGGGCGTGCCGCACCCATAATACAATGTGCGACCCCCCTCAGTGCGAATGCGCGCACAATGCGTGACCCCCCCCCATTTTTACATGCTTTTTTCGCCCTCCCCAGGCCCCAGAGGCTTTATAGGAGCCTGGGGAGGGTGAAAAGAGCCTCCCTGCCCCGCCAGAGGTCCTCCGGAGGCTTCAGGGACCCCCCGGAGGCTTCACTGAAGCCTTCGGAGTGCTTAAAACCACCCTCCGAGCAATCTAGAGAGGTGGGCGAGGCGCAGTCTTAGGTTTTTTTTAGCTAAATGTCTGATTCGTTTTTTAGGGGGTTCCAGGGTGGGGGGAGGGGCTAGTCAGACTGAGGAAGGGACCACTGCCAAGCCGGTGGGTGGAGTTAATAAGGAAGTGAGCGGAGCCATTAAGGGGGGGGGAGTAGTGATACTCCAGAAGAGGATCTTTTTATTCCAACGGTCGTGGGGAGGGGCAGGTGCGAAGGTAGCCAGAGATCTCATCACCGAAATGTCCAAGATGGTTCCGCCCCAGACGCCTGATGGAACCTGATAGGTTCCAGACGAAGCTTGGGCCATTTCCTGTAGCCCTGACCTGCACCCAGATGGAGGACCTAGTGGCTGCATGGAACAGTGCGGCCACTGGGGCCTTGGACCGGGTTGCGCATTTGCGGCCTCTCTTGCGGCAGCGAACCACACAGGCCCCTTGGTTTACCGAGGAGCTGAGGGTGATGAAGAGCCGCAAGAGACGCCTAGAGAGCAGATGGAGATCGTCACGCTCTGAATCTGACCAATCACAGGTGAGAGCCCATTTACAGACTTACCTTGTGGCGTTAAGAGTGGCCAAGCGTCAGTATTGTGCCACTCTTATTGCTTCCGCAGATAACCGCCCTGCCGCCGTTTGGGGTAACCCGCTCCCTCCTTCAACGAGGCCGCGGGAAGCCCCTTTGCAGGGTAGAGCAAAGGAATTTGGGGAGTATCTGCAGGACAAAATCGCTCAGATTCGAAGCGAGTTGGTCCCTACTAGTGGTCTAGAGGGGACGTCGGAGGTGGGTCTTGAGGCTCCACTCTGGGAGGAGTTTGACTCTGTTACTTCCGACGATATGGACAGGTTGCGTAGGCGACTGCGAGCCACCACATGTTTACTGGACCCGTGTCCCTCCTGGCTTGTACTGGCATCCTGGGAGGTCACACGAGGCTGGCTCCAGGAGTTAGTCAACGCTTCTTTGAGTGAGGGGTTCTTGCCGGCCGCCCTGAAAGAGGCGGTGGTGAGGCCCCTACTCAAGAAGCCTTCCCTGGACCCAGCTGTGTTAGCCAACTACCGTCCCGTCTCCAACCTTTGCTTTCTGGCGAAGGTTGTAGAAAGTGTGGTGGCACAACAGTTTCCACGCCACTTGGAGGAAACTGATTATCTGGACCTGAGCCAGTCTGGTTTCCGGCCCGGCCACAGCACGGAGACGGCATTGGTCGCGTTGGTGGATGATCTCTGGAGGGCCAGAGATGGGGGTTGTTCCTCCATCCTGGTCCTACTAGACCTCTCGGCGGCTTTTGATACCATCGACCATGGTATCCTATTGCATCGACTGGAGGGGCTGGGGGTGAGGGGCACCGTTCTGCGGTGGTTCTCCTCCTACCTTTCTGGCCGAGTGCAATTTGTATTGGCAGGGGGGCAGAGGTCGACCTAGAGGTCGCTCACTTGTGGGGTGCCACAAGGGTCGGTCCTCTCGCCTCTCCTGTTCAATACATATATGAAGCCGCTGGGCGAGATCATTCGTGGGTTTGGGGTAGATTACCATCTGTACGCGGATGATACCCAGCTGTACATCTCTACCCCAAACCACCCCAACGATGCTGTCAAAGTGATGTCCCGGTGTCTGGAAGCCGTACGGATCTGGATGGGAAGTAACAGACTCAAGCTCAACCCGTCCAAGACGGAGTGGCTGTGGCTACCGGCACCCCGGTTCAAACAGCTGATTCCATCACTGGCCATTGGGGGCGAACATCTGGCCCCCATGGATCGGGTACGCAATTTGGGCGTCCTCCTAGATGCCCGGCTGTCAATGGACGACCATGTGACAGCCGTGGCAAGGGGGGCGTTTCACCAGGTTCGTCTGGTGCGCCAATTGCGTCCCCTATTGGACCGGAACGCCCTTCGCACAGTCACCCATGCGCTTGTGACGTCTCGGCTAGACTACTGCAACGCTCTCTACATGGGGGTCCCCTTGAGATGCACCCGAAGACTGCAGTTGGTTCAGAATGCGGCCGTGCGGGCAGTCTAGGGAGTCGCTAGATACTCCCACGTAACACCTCTCCTGCATGGGCTGCACTGGCTACCTGTAGCTTTTCGGGTGCGTTTCAAGGTGCTCATTATCATCTTCAAAGCGCTCCATGGCACAGGACCTAGTTATTTGCGGTATCGTATCCTGCCCCACACATCCCTTCGGCCGATCCGCTCACACAGAGAGGGTCTCCTCCGGGTGCCGTCCACCAGGCTGTGCCAGTGGGCGACGCCCAGGGGAAGGGCCTTCTCTGTGATGGGCCCGACCCTCTGGAATGACCTTCCCCCTGATATTAGAACAACCACGGACCTCCGCTCCTTCCGTAAGAAGCTCAAAACCCACCTGTTTAATCTAGCCGGCCTGGCCTAATTCCAGCTCTCCCACCTCAGTCTGTATTTTTAAATTTCACGGGTTGGTCTTAGGCTAAGTTTTTAATTTTTATAAACTTGTACAGGGGTTTAAAGTTTAATCCGATTTTAATTATATTTATTATTATGTGTATGGTTTTTAATTTGGTACCTGTACACCGCCCCAAGTCCCTTCGGGGAGAGGGGGCGGTCTAGAAATAAAAAAAACAAAAAACGGAAGTCCGGTTTGCTCGGAGGGTCGTTTTAAGCGTTCCAAAGGCTTCAGGGACCGTCCGGAGGCTTCCCTGACGCCTTTGGAGTGCTTAAAACCACCCTCCAAGCAAACCGGAAGTCACTTCCGGTTTGCTCGGAGGGTGGTGTTAAGCGCCCCGAAAAGAGCCTCCCCGCCCGCCCCCCCAGAGGCCCTCCGGAGGCTTCAGAAACCCCCCGGAGGCTTCCCTGAAGCCTTCGGAGTGCTTAAAATGACCCTCCGAGCAAACCGGAAGTCACTTTTAACGTTTTAAGCGTTCCGAAGGCTTCAGGGACCGTCCGGAGGCTTCCCTGATGCCTTCGGAGTGCTTAAAACCACCCTCCGAGCAAACCAGAAGTCCCGGTTTGCTCGGAGGGTGGCTTTAAGCGCCCCGAAGGCGTCAGGGAAGCCTCCGGACGGTCCCTGAAGCCTTCGGAACGCTTAAAACCACCCTCCGAGCAAACTGGAAGTCAGGGAAGCCTCCGGGGGGTTTCTGAAGCCTCCGGAGGGCCTCGGGGGGGGCGGGCGGGGAGGCTCTTTTCGCCCTCCCCAGGCTCCTATAAAGCCTCTGGAGCCTGGGGAGGGCGAAAAATGGCTTTTAAAAAGGTGAACTCAGCTGGCTAGTGCGCGCATGCATGCTGTCCAGCTCACAGGGCAGCGCCTCGCGTGCCCTGACAAATGGCTCCGTGTGCCACCTGTGGCACGCGTGCCATAGGTTCGCCATCACTGATTTAGACGTTGCTTTGAACCTAATGTGTTCATTTCGGCTTAATAAAAACTTCCTTTTGAAATACTTCGTTTCAAGAGTCTTCACTTTCTTAAGCTGGAAGGAGAGGTAATCCTTACAGAGATGGAAGGATGGAAGGAAGGAAGGAGCTGGGAATGAGAGGGGAGGGGAGGAAGGCAGGAGTTGGAATAAGATGGAAGAAGGGATGGAAGGAAGGAGATGGGAATGGGAGGGGAGGGGATAAAGGAAGGAAGGAAGGAAGGAAGGAAGGAAGGAAGGAAGGAAGGAAGGAAGGAAGGAAGGAAGGAAGGAGGGACTGCATGTAGCCCCAAATAATTTTTAGGAAGGAAGGAAGGGAGGGAGAAAGGAAATATTTTAATACATTATTACTAGTATGATCAGGGAAGCCTCCGGACGGTCCCTGAAGCCTTCGGAACGCTTAAAACCACCCTCTGAGCAAACCGGAAGTGACTTCCAGTTTGCTCGGAGGGTGGTTTTAAGCACTCCGAAGGCGTCAGGGAAGCCTCCGGGGGGTTTCTGAAGCCTCCGGAGGGCCTCTGGGGGGGCGGGCGGGGAGGCTCTTTTCGCCCTCCCCAGGCTCCTATAAAGCCTCTGGAGCCTGGGGAGGGCGAAAAATGGCTTTTAAAAAGGTGAACTCAGCTGGCTAGTGCGCGCATGCATGCTGTCCAGCTCACAGGGCAGCGCCTCGCGTGCCCTGACAAATGGCTCCGTGTGCCACCTGTGGCACGCGTGCCATAGGTTCGCCATCACTGATTTAGACGTTGCTTTGAACCTAATGTGTTCATTTCGGCTTAATAAAAACTTCCTTTTGAAATACTTCGTTTCAAGAGTCTTCACTTTCTTAAGCTGGAAGGAGAGGTAATCCTTACAGAGATGGAAGGATGGAAGGAAGGAAGGAGCTGGGAATGAGAGGGGAGGGGAGGAAGGCAGGAGTTGGAATAAGATGGAAGAAGGGATGGAAGGAAGGAGATGGGAATGGGAGGGGAGGGGATAAAGGAAGGAAGGAAGGAAGGAAGGAAGGAAGGAAGGAAGGAAGGAAGGAAGGAAGGAAGGAAGGAGGGACTGCATGTAGCCCCAAATAATTTTTAGGAAGGAAGGAAGGGAGGGAGAAAGGAAATATTTTAATACATTATTACTAGTATGATCAGGGAAGCCTCCGGACGGTCCCTGAAGCCTTCGGAACGCTTAAAACCACCCTCTGAGCAAACCGGAAGTGACTTCCAGTTTGCTCGGAGGGTGGTTTTAAGCACTCCGAAGGCGTCAGGGAAGCCTCCGGGGGGTTTCTGAAGCCTCCGGAGGGCCTCTGGGGGGGCGGGCGGGGAGGCTCTTTTCGCCCTCCCCAGGCTCCTATAAAGCCTCTGGAGCCTGGGGAGGGCGAAAAATGGCTTTTAAAAAGGTGAACTCAGCTGGCTAGTGCGCGCATGCATGCTGTCCAGCTCACAGGGCAGCGCCTCGCGTGCCCTGACAAATGGCTCCGTGTGCCACCTGTGGCACGCGTGCCATAGGTTCGCCATCACTGATTTAGACGTTGCTTTGAACCTAATGTGTTCACTTCGGCTTAATAAAAACTTCCTTTTGAAATACTTCATTTCAAGAGTCTTCACTTTCTTAAGCTGGAAGGAGAGGTAATCCTTACAGAGATGGAAGGATGGAAGGAAGGAAGGAGCTGGGAATGAGAGGGGAGGGGAGGAAGGCAGGAGTTGGAATAAGATGGAAGAAGGGATGGAAGGAAGGAGATGGGAATGGGAGGGGAGGGGATAAAGGAAGGAAGGAAGGAAGGAAGGAAGGAAGGAAGGAAGGAAGGAAGGAAGGAGGGAGGGACTGCATGTAGCCCCAAATAATTTTTAGGAAGGAAGGAAGGGAGGGAGAAAGGAAATATTTTAATACATTATTACTAGTATGTTTATTAAGAAAATACATTCAAATATTAAGAACTCCGCACCTTCCCTCCTTCCTTTCCTTCCTCTACTATATTGTTTTGCTCATTTCCACATTCTTAAAAAATCCTAAATTCTCTAAATGGGATCATTTATAGTCTAGTTAACAAATCTGTACGCTGATGACACTCAGCTGTACATTTCCACCCCAAACCACCCCAACGAGGCTGTCGAAATGATGTCCCGGTGTTTGGAAGCCGTCCGGGTCTGGATGGGGGACAACAGACTCAGGCTCAACCCCTCCAAGACAGAGTGGCTGTGGTTACCGGCGCCTCGGTTCAACCAGTGGATTCCATCACTGGCCATAGGGGGCGAGCAACTGCCCCCTGTGCAACGGGCGCGCAATTTGGGCGTCCTCCTAGATGCCCGGCTGTCGATGGATGACCATGTGGCAGCCGTGGCAAGGGGGGCGTTCCACCAGGTTCGCCTGGTGCGCCAATTGCGCCCCCTATTGGACCGGGACGCCTTACGCACAGTCACTCATGCGCTGGTGACGTCTCATCTGGATTACTGCAATGCTCTCTACATGGGGCTCCCCTTGAGATGCACCCGAAGACTACAGCTAGTTCAGAATGCGGCCGCGCGGGCTATCATGGGGAGTACTAGGTACTCCCGCATAACACCTCTCCTGCGTGAGCTGCACTGGCTGCCTGTGGTTTTTCGGGTGCGTTTCAAGGTGTTGATTACCATCTTCAAAGCGCTCCATGGCACAGGACCTAGTTACCTGCGGGATCGCATCCTACCGCATACATCCCTGCGACCAATTCGCTCTCACAGGGAGGGACTCCTCCGGGTGCCGTCCACCAAGCAATGCCAACGGGCGGCACCTAGGAGTAGAGCCTTCTCTGTGATAGGCCCAACCCTCTGGAATGACCTCCCCCCGATATCAGAACTACTACCGACCTCCGCTCCTTCCGACAAAAACTTAAGACTCACCTGTTCCAATTAGCTGGCCTGGCCCATTTATAGTCCCATTTATACCTCCTGGCAAATATTCTACCCTGGGATAGTTTTTAGGGGTGTTTTTAATGTATTTTTAAATTTTTAAAATTTTAAATCTAACTTTAACTATTGTACAGTAAACTATTGCTACCTCCTCCAGCCACATCTATATTTATTTTATATTTATATTATGTATATTTACTGTTTTTAATATGACTGTACACCGCCTCGAGTCCCTTCTGGGAGAGGGGCAGTCTAGAAATTAAATAAAAGTTAAAGTTAAGTTAAATCTGAGCTAAAGTTTTTGTCATCGAGTACAATCCGTTTTGAACAAGACGTTTAGAGGTCCTTTAAAGGTGATTCCTAAAACGTGAGAGAGAGAGAGAGAAAAGAGAGAGAGAGAGAGAAGAAAGAAAGAGGAAGAAAGAGACAAGAAAGAGAAAGAGACAAGAAACAAAAAGAGAAAGAAAAAAGAAAGAGAAAGAGAAAGAAAGGGAGAGAGAGAGAAAGAAGAGAAAGAAAGGACCACAAACCATGGCACTAGACGTGGCTTCAGAAGATACTTTGAAACAGCATAGCAATCTAGGGCCAGAAGGGATCTCAGAGGTCATCTAGTCCAACTCCCTGCTCCAACAGAAAACCTTATATTGTCTGGATTATTTTGGTGCCTCTAACAGAGAAGAAAATTGTCAGAAAGGAGAAGAAGTTTACTATGACAAGGCTGCCATGCAGAGGAAGGCAGAGATAGTCCTTGACGTATGACCACAATTCAGCCCAAAATTTTGGTTGCTAAGCAAGAGCGTTATTAAATGAGTTTCACCACATTTTACTTAATCCATGACATATCCTGGCTCTAACAGTCATATGCAAGCTAGGGAAGAACATCTGAAGATGTGTGTAATGTTTAATGTACAGAAGGTATAGTTAAATGTGTGGCAGAAAGTGTACTCTAGGTGTCTTTTTCCAAATGCAGTAAGTGAGGTTGAATGTGTATAGTTTTAGAAGAGGTGTGTGTGTGTGTGTGTTTACATACACATACAGTATACTGCATATAGTAGATAATGTATCTTTTTGTGTGCCTATACATATTCTATACTATGTAATATGTATGTACATATAATAGTATATTTTGGATGTTTAGAAATAGTAAATAAATAGACAAATTGTATCTCGTTGAGGCCTTTGAGGCAAGGAGAGGCCAGGCAAGGCCCCCCTTGACATGAGTGATGTCAAGTTGGCAACACCCACCCGTCACATGACCACCAGGCCATGTCCACTGTCACAACCACTCAGTCACGACCACCAAGCCACGCCCCCAGTAGCATGACCACCAACCCATGATCACCAAGCAAGTCACGCCCACAGAACTGATAGTAAAAAAATTTGAATCCCACCACTGCTTAATGTGCTTTATGCTGAAAAACAATCTGGGGAACATTTTAGCTTGCAGAAAAGAACTTACCAAAGGCACAGCTCTTGATGGCTCCAAATTAGGCCTGGGAGCAGTTGAATACATATAATTAAAAAGGCGATCTATTTTTCTCAGAGGTACACCACCACCTTTATCACTTATCTATAGAATAAAACCAGAAATTGATATAATACAATGTCCTTCAAGGAATTAAAAATATATACCATATCTGTCTATAATTTCCAATAGTTACATTTACAGATCTAGAATAGAAAGACTGAGACGCAGCAATTCCAAAACATAAAATAAATTCATCATTCTTGAAGTAAGTCCAATATCCAGCCTCCCTATATTGATAAACACAATCCTAACTATAATGTACTGAAAAGCAGGTGGCCCATGTTAGAAAAGCCTGCTCTATTCATGAAGTCGCTATAAACTAAAATGAATGTGTAAATAAATATTCAGAGAGCCAAATAATCATAATAATTTCAAATTAAATTTTACCTAAAAGTAATTAATTCCTATATCTTGTCATAAAAATTTTTCAATCTGTTTCCTTTTATGTTAACTACATTATTCACAAACGTACTCAACATATACAGTTTTTTTCTACCTCGGTTAACAAATAAAACAAGATTTTTTACATTTTAGTTTATTACTTACCTTTATTGATAGGTCTTCTTTTCCCAAAGTGACTAATGTTTTAATTGATGGATAGCTTTTATATTTACCTTCATGTAGCTCCACTGTAGCTCGCATTGAATTCTGCAATTTGAAGCAAAACTTTTAACTTCTTAAAGATGCTTAATTCATGTTAGTAATCACACCAGAAAATTTTACAAATTCTGGTCATCTTTTAATTTAACACTATGAACTTATCTATCATTTATATAAAATTTAAAAAAGAAGACAATAACCTGAATATTTTCATTATAAAGTATTCAAATGTGTAAACGGCACTTTGTAAACATTTTTTCTTGTCATGCAAAAGTACGTATTACAGAAAAGCGTATTTCTTTGTACAAAAATTATTGCAATTATAATAAAGCCTATTCTTATTAATGTAATTGTATTTTTAAATTGGAACTCAATCTGTGTTGTGAGCAATCAGTCAGCCTGCTTGGTAGATAGCTGTAGACATATAATCCACATGTTGGTGAGAGATATCCTTTGTCATGTCCCTAAAAAAAATACCCCACCCCATTTTTCTATTTAAAGTATATAAAATATTGCTCTAAGTTGCTCTACTTTTAAAATCAGGACAAAATTTTCTGGACCAAAGCTGAGAAAAGAAAACAATTATTTCTAAGAGCTTCAATTTTAAGTATCAGATTTCATGGGAATAAAGAACTGTAAAAAATTGAAAGGTACTTTCAGTATTAATTTTAAGGGAATAATTAACAAATCTCCTAAGGAATTTTCATTGAAATGTTGACATATCTTTCTCTGTGCAAACTCAGAAATTTTGTTTATGGATGTCTATTTATTTATTTATTTGACAGGATTTATAGATCACTTCAGTTAGAAACATTTAACATACTATAGCAGACACCTGGCTAAATTTACAGAGCATACCAAGTGGATTGTACTAATTGACCCTAGTCCATTGATCTCATCAGTTTTAGAAGAGCTGTATACAATAATATTGTGTTATTCACAATAGCAATCCTTTTTTATCCATGTTGGACTTCAGACCTGAAACCTGAATAAAATGGGCCCAGATAATCAGCTTTTCCAGATCTGAAGCCTCAATAATCTTCCTCCAAAAGAGGAGGTTGCATTGTGTATTACTGTCTAAAATGTCCAGATTGAGTAATGGTTTCTCGTGGAGGAGGTGCCCTTCAAGAAAGATGCTGTCCCTCTTCATTCACAACAGGATAAATTTATAACTGCTCTAATCTAGGCACTACACATTTCCCGGGGTTTCCACTCAAAAGTGACAAAAATTCAGATTCCATGTGGAAGAGCTGATGCTGCAGAAAAACGTATTCACTTCTTTTGTGTCACATGATCAATCTGATATATTTTGGCATATTTACTTCTTTTAACATTAAACAATAGTTCTGTATCTAAAATTATATATTCTAAGTTATCATTATTTTTAAATTTAATATTGACATCATTTTTCTTTCTTTATATAATTTTATAAATTTTATTAGTTTATATCCCATGGGTAGGCTGATACATCTAACTACACCTTGATGCCATGTGAGCAGGAGATTGTACTAAGGGAATTAATTTAGATTTGCCTTTAAACATCAGAAAAGCAAAATAAGTTATGAGAGCCATATGCTTTTTATAAACCAGGATTTAAAAAGTGAATGTCAGGATGGGGCACCACCTGAAAATTAGGTGAGGCAGCAGGAAATAACAAATCACTATTCCAAAACAGAGAGTAGGGCCAAGATATTAAGACTCAAATAATTTCTTGGAGGTGAGGTTCCACAACCTTCATCCATCCATTCCATGGGCTATCTGATATTAACTATTTTCATGAAATAATAAATGAAACAGGACAGGTGATTTTCCAATTTCAGACAGCAAAACATTTAGCATCTAAAAGTTTCCCCATGTTGTCAAAATCTGTTGCTGAAGTCTGACTTTTAATTAGCATGCACAATTTGCCGTCAAAGACAATATTGCATTCAAAGGTGTACCTACGGCTATATTCAGGGTGAAGCATGATAACGCTATTTCTGGCAAACTCAAAAATAAGCCAAATAATATCTATCCCCTTCCCTTGATGTTAGTTTACTCACCTTAAACAATTCGAAAAGCATATGAAACAAATGCGAGGGTACATAGACAACCTGAATGGGTCTGCCTGGTGCTTTAGCTAAAAAGCAAATAAAACTTTTAACTGAGAATTAAAGTTAAAGTTAACACAAACAACTGTAAATTTTCTGATTTCTATTATTTACTAGAAATGTACAACAGCTAAAAATTAAATTAGCTCCTTAAAGAAGGTTATAATATTAGGAAATATTCAAGGAAAGAGAAATGGACAACTTGCAGCAAGGGAATGGATTTAATTACAGCAGTAATGGCTGTACAATCATAGGAGTTAATGGACCAAGCCAAGGACATGATTCTCCTGGAGAAAATGCATGTGGCTGCTAAGTTGTTACCAACTGGATGACACATAAGCAATCAATCAATCAAATCAAATCAAATCCAAAAGAAAGAAATGGTAGAATGGAAAGAAATATATTTTCTGCACCATAGAAAACTTGGACACAGTTCTCAGCTAAAAATGAATTCAGCAATTAGATTTCTTTTAAATTTAACAATTTCTTGCAAGCCATACATTGACAGATACTTAATATTAAAAAGCAATCATATCTGTATTTGTACCATTGAATTCTTCAATTTCCAAATCAGGTGCTACTTGATAATACTGCTCACACAACATCTTGGCAGTTGCAAAGGCATCTGTTAGGGAAGAATAACAATATATATCATGTGACTGTGAGTAGATAACAGTATATTATATACTGCAAAATTTAGAAGCTGCACGTTATTCTCCTCTTTAAATAAAACCTGCAAGATTCCAAATAATGTGAGAAGTGCGTAATTGAATCTCCTAATACCTTTACTTTAAATCTGCTAGTAATACATACAAATGTACGTACAGTACGTAAGTACATACATATATACATATGTACATGAATGAATGAATGAAATTCCTTTTTCATTCCAGTTTTTAATTCTGATTTTAAAACTGCATTTGTTTTCTGTCTGGCATTTAAAAAATGTATGCATCATACAAGAAAGCAAAACTTTTATCACGTTCAAAAAATTTAACATACAGTATTACTCAGATTTACCTGAAAAATAAATTCTATTAAAATTACTGGGAACAATTCTTTCCTAGGCATACAGTATATCACAGGAGTACATCCCCTCACATTTTGTAAACATTTAAGTATATCTTTTCATGTGACAACACTTGGCTACAATGTAAAGTAGTGAGTATACTTGCGTAAGAGTGTAAATGTGCTGTCCTCCCTGATAATGTCCAAATGGGGCCCAAAGTGTCAATATTTTGTGCGGCCACCATTATTTTCCAGCACTTCCTTAACCCTCTTGGGTATAGAGTTCACCAGAGCTTCACAGGTTGCCACTGGAGTCCTCTTCCACTCCCCTCCATGATGATGTCACGGAGCTGCTGGATGTTAAGAGACCTTGTGCACCTCATCTTTCGTTTCAGGATGCCCCACAGAACCTCAATAGGGTTTAGATCTGGAGACATGCTTGGCCATGTCACTGCATTAAAATTGTTTGCTAGCCTGAACTGACGAATTGAAACTAAATAGTTAAACTGAAAGAGTTACTGCGCAGGTCATAAAGTCTTATCTGATAATGATGTACTGCGCATGCTTATCTTTTTATTACTTCACACATTCCAGAGCTTTCCTTTTGATCTTTGTCCGTCTGCCAGGAAAGCTGGTAGACAAATTGCTTTTTCCAAAATGTAACAATTATTTAGTTTTGTTTTATTTCCTTTTATTATTTTTGTATTAAAAGTTTGTTTATTAATTAGAATATGTTCTCCGGGATTTCTTTATTTCTTTTCTTCGCACCTTAAAGAATATGCCTGTTTGGAAACGCCGCGGTCTAAGCCTCGTCTAGTTCAGGGTGAAATAATTCTTCCCCTGACAGGCCAGTCCATCATTTTTACCCTCAGCTTCTTTAGTAAGGCAGTGGTTGCTTTGGAGTATGTTTGGCATCGTTATCATGTTGGAATACTGCCCTGTGGCCCAGTCTCTGAAGGGAGGGGATCATGCTCTGCTTAGGTATGTCATAGTACATGTTGGCATTCATGGTTTCCTCAATGAATGTAGCTCCCCAGTGCCGGCAGCACTCATGCAGCCCCAGACTATGACATTCCCACCACGCCTGAATGTAGGCAAGACACACTTGTCTTTGTACTCCTCACCTAGTTGCTGCCACACACGCTTGATACCATCTGAACCAAATAAGTTTATCTTGGTCTAATCGGACCACAGGACATGGTTCCAGAAATCCATGTCCTTAGTCTGCTTGTCTGCAGGAAATCGTTTGTGGGCTTTCTTGTGCATCATCTTTAGAAGAGGCTTCCTTCCGGGACGACAGCCCTACAGACCAATTTGATGCAGTATGCGGTGTATGGTCTGAGCATTGACAGGCTGGCCTCCACACCCCTTTAAGCTCTGCAGCAATGTTGGCAGCACTCGTACATCTATTTCTCAAATCCAATGTCAGCCTCTGTTTTGGTTACTTACTTACGGCTGCATGGTATTGGGCAAGGGAATAATATTGTACTGGAGGAGTCTTGTTCTCACCATCTTCTGCGCATGCTGGTGGCTGATGTTTGGACTTGGTCAAGGCCAACCATCTCACATACCAACTTGATGAGGCTGTTTGAAGATGCACCCCACATGACACCTTAGGGAATTGCAGATTGGACACTGGGTTGGGGAATTGGGGTGAGGGAGTTAGGCAAATGTTTGATATGTATAATTTCGCATGTTTCTGCCTCAGACCTTGCTTTACTTCGCTGCTATCTTTTCATAACCAGTAAAAGTACTCTTAATTCTACAAATGGAGTTAAGTGGTTTCTTTCTTGGTTGCTGAAAGAGGCATGCCTGACAATAAGCAAGGTCTCACTTTCGCTCTCATCCTGGAGCTAACACCTTCCGAGGGGAGTGTAATAAAAACAAAACCTTCAAAGAAATGTCCAACCCGGGCAGCGACCAGGACGACGACATGGGGGCTGCCGGATCCTCATGTCCCTTGGAGACAGAGGGGATGGTGGAACTGAATTTGGAGGAAAGATCCGTCCACCCCAGATGGTTGTTGGGAGTGGGACGGAAGTATGATCTTGAGGATATTCCGACTGGAATTACAACAACCCGACATCGGCGACCGGCAGCTTCCTGGCAGGAAGCCGAAGAAGAGGATCTCATGATGTCCCACGCTATGAAACTCTTCCAGGAGGCTTGGGAGAAACGTCGTTTTCACAAGAGAAGGTCTGGAAGAGAAGCTGATTTCCCTGATCAAGAAGAAAGACCTGCTGAGGACCTGTGTCACCTAGGGGGGGCTCTGGGGGCAGACAGCAGAGCTGATCAGGATGGGAGAGCCCCAGCAGCAGCAAGAGCCCTTCCAAGGGGCGGAGGGGGCCCCTGCAGACACCGGATGGCAAAAGTTCCTCCTCTTGGCGTGAAATTTGGAGGGGACCCCAAGGAGTTAGGATTTTTTCCTGGTGCAGGTCTGGAATTTCATGCAACAGTTTGGGGGGGATCTCCCAAATGAGGGAGCCAAGTTAAGAGTCGTTATCATGGCGTTGGAGAACAAAGCGGCAGCCTGGATGGTCGCTCTGCATAACGATGACTCCCCCCTGCTGAGGAACTATAATAGGTTTATGGCCGCCCTGAGAAAAAGCTTTGATGACCCACTCACTGAGCGAAAGGCCAGAACCAAGATGAAAACCCTTACTCAGGGAAAAAATCCAGTGGCTGAATACATCCAAGAGTTTCGTGAACTGTCAGCGTATATGCGGGGATGATCAGAGGCTTTGATGGACACTTTTATGGATGGCGTGAATCAAAATATATACCAGAACTGTGTTAACACACACACACACACGGCAACCTGCAACGCTGGTACGAATTGGCAGCAGATGTGGAGATCGACCTAGCCAGGGATAAATACCGGGAAGACAGTGAGAATGGTAAAAATCCCCCTCCCACCCCCGAGGAGCTTTGAAGGGAGGAAAAAGTTGGTCTGCAAGCAAGCCCCAGTCTATTGCTTGTTTCTGCTGCGGGAAGGAGAGGCACCAAGCAGCGAACTGCCACTCAAATATTGGCCCAAAGCCCCCTGCCACTGGGGAGAGGAAGCCAGACAAACAACCTGGGAAATAATAATACTTTATTTACAGTCACAGACCAAAACACGACCACTACAAAAGAGACACAGCAGCCAGTCACCAAAAGCCCAACTAAGGGAGGTTACAGCTCTCTCCTCTAATGGTCACAGCTCTCAAGAAAAACCTGGAAACCTGAGAGGTGATGTACGAGGAGACATCCCCAAGGCAATGCACAAACAAATCACAGCCATCAGGTCCAGAAGGGACGATTTCAGGAAGAGACAGTAACCTAGATCTGTCCGCGCTATACATAAGGCAAAATAGAAGGACATGCTCCGCTGTCTCAAACTCGGCTCTGTCACAAGGGCACAGCCGCTCATTAATCAGGAGCCTCTTGAAACGACCATCCAGAAGTGCTGAGGGCAAGACATTGAAGCGAGCTAGGGAAAAAGCTCTTCTATATTTGGGAATGGTTAGGGTATAAAAATAGGAAGCCATCCTCAATCCATAGTTATTAACTTGGTTGAGAGTCATGGGGGAGCAAGTTTTATTGGCTCTGGCTCATAGATATTGTAAATCAATGTCCACAAGCCGTTGGACTATCCTAAATTGGGCATCCTTGAGGTTGTAGTTTCCCAAGGCATCCTCCGTGAAACCTAGCAGATGAAATTTCTTTAGCAGCTCTTTCTCCCAGCGAGAAATATGGGAGTCCATGAACACCAGGGAGAGGTAGCTGCCAGGAACTGCCAGAAAGAGCACCCGAAACCACCATTTAAAGGTGTTTATCCAGGCCATACATTCCACCGATCGAATGCCCAGTTCCAGGTATATCGGGGCAAAACCAACACAAGGGGGAAGACCCAGAAGTTTTCTAAGGAAAGCAGCCTGGGTTCTTTCAATGCAATCCTTGAAGCCCCGTATCCATATGGGAATGCCGTAAAGAGTTTGGGCCAGCATTTTGGCTTTGTAAATACGTAGGGCAGAAGGAATGAACTGGCCACCCTGGGTATAAAAGAATCTTAAAATCTGCTGGTGACTACAGGAGGCCGAGTTCAGCACCTGGGTTCGATGTCTAGTCCAGGCATCGGTGTTCTGAAATTGAATACCTAGATACTTAAAATGGAAAACCTGCTTAACAGCATTGCCACTGATATCCCAGTTATACAATTTCCGGGCTCTAGTAAACACTAGTACTTTTGATTTATCATAGTTAATAGCCAAATGGTTTTCAGCACAGTAAGACCCAAATGCAGAAAGTAATCTTTTCAGTCCTGGCCTTGACAATGAAAGGAGAACCGCATCATCAGCGTAAAGAAGAAGCGGGATCTTTGTAGTTGTCAGCTTCGGGGCGTGGGACTCAATATGTCCGATGTAACCAGCCAGGTCAGATAAAAATATATTAAACAGAAAAGAAGTCAGAACACATCCCTGCCTTACTCCATTCTTAATCGGGATAGGATTAGAAAGTTCTCCCTGCAGACCACACCTGACCTGGCTGGAGGTCGATTTGTACAAGGACCTAATTAAGAACAGCAAACTTCTGTCAATAGAACTTTTAAGCAGTTTTGACCACAACAAAACCCTAGGGACTGAGTCAAATGCTGACTTTAGGGCGATGAAAGCAGTGAAGAGTTTGCCACCTGGTATAGTAGTATATTTGTCGACCAGGTGCGCTAGGGCAAAGCAGTGATCTAGTGTGGCACAGCCCGCTTTAAACCCAATTTGTTCAGCACCAATGATATTGGATTCCTCAACCCAAGTGAGGAGTTTGCGATGGAGGTATTTGCCATACAATTTCCCAATAATGGAGAGCAGGCTTATGGGGTGATAGTCAGCTGGGTTGTTTCTATTTCCTCGTTTAAAAACTGGCACAATAATTGCTAAACTCCAGGAGGAAGGTACTCTGCCAGAGGAATTAATATATGTAAAGAGTCTTGCCAAAAGAGGAATCCACCATTCAGGGTTGGATTTTAGCAGATCAGGGGGAATAGCATCAGGGCCAGGAGCTTTGCCTGACTTAAGTTCGGAGGTAAACTCGGTGATCTCAGCATGGGTCACAGGTTGCCAGTCAGGGGCTACAGGAGACAGCTGTGGGTCAGGCACGGTTGAACTTGCTGACGCCTGGTAAATTGCCAAGAAATGGTTTTCCCAGTCTCTGTTAGAGATGCAGCATAGAGGGAGTTCCCGATGGCCCGGCAAAGAGCTGGCAGCAATTTGCCAAAATAATTGGGTGTCCTTCTGCTGGATAGAGAGGAGAAGTAAATCCCACTTCTCTCTCTCTTTAGCTTTCTTTTTCTTAGCAATTAATCCTTTGTACTCCCGCTTCAGGCGGTAGTAGTCCTCTGGTAGGTGTTTGTCCCCACCGGTTGCGGTAGAGCAGGTAAACCCATTTAATCTGGTTCCTAAGCATCATGCAATCTTTGTCAAACCAAGTATTACTTCGTGATTGATATAGACCACTCGGCCCACAGGCAGCTCCAAGCTCCCTTTGGACACTGTTAATTAGTGATTCAAAGGCCAAGACTATCTCCAAGCCACTGCTTGCTAGTACCTGATTATACAAGTTGAGACACTCCGGAGATGATAAAAAGGAGTGAAACCTTTTTTCAATATTGGGAGACCATTTGATCCTCCTTGTATACGAGGCCACATAGGGATCTAATATCTGAGGGCCTCTAGGGAGATGTGTATTTGAAAAAAGCTCAATGATTGTAACCAGGGTGTAGTGGTCGCTCTGCGTAAGGCAATCCACATAAAAAGAACGGACTGCCTCTCTTAAGGGTCGAGATACCAGTAGAAAATCAATAACACTACTCCCACATAAGGAACTAAAAGTAAATTCGCCAGCCAGATCACCTAGGGTACTCCCATTAAAAAATATCTTGTTGTGTTGGGCTACTAGAAGGGCTAACTGGATGCCAGCAAAATTTGTTAATTCGTCTTTAGAATGTCTGGCTGAAGTCAGATGACCTATGGCCTGGAGGGTTTCTTGGGGGTAGAGTGCCTCTATCGCTGGGGGGACTTGAGCTCCCAGACGGGCGTTAAAGTCACCCCCTATTAGGATGTACATCGCTGGGAATTTAGTTTCCATACAGGTAATATAGTTCTCCAGCGTGCCCCATTGAGCCTTGATATCGTCTTGCTTCCTCGCCGGGGGAAGATAAACATTGAACACTAACAGTTTACTACGTCCTTTCTTAATTAAAAGCGCCATAGCTAAAGAGCCACAGGGGGGTAGTTCCACTGTCTCCACTTTCAAAGAAGTAGAGACCAAACAAGCTAGACCACCTTTAGGCCTCCCTGCCATAGATTGTCTAATAGCGGCCAATGAAATGGCCGTAAACCCTGAAAAGGATATCTTATCACAAGCCCAGGTCTCCTGAAGCAGGATCACATCGAATGAGTGGATATAGTTAGCAAATTCTGCAGTGCCGCATCTTCGCCCCCAGCCTGCAATGTTCCACGAAAGGCACTTGAGTGTGCAGGGCGGGGGGTGGTGGTGGTGTAACTGGGTTTACTAGTCATTCTGTGTTAATTTTTTCCAGGGCACCCTTCGGATCCAAAAAAATACATCCATTATTAGATGGCAAGGTCATCCTCTTGGGAGGCAAAAGCAGGGGAAAAGAGAGGGGAGGTGAGCCTTGCTCGTGGGGCTGTAAGACTCTAAGCGCACTCCAGTTCGTACTTGTGGCATTGACTGGTTGCTTAGTTGTAAGGTATTCGGCAGTGTCATCAAGCGGGGTTTGAGTTAGCCCTGCGTCTCCAGGTTTATGAATTAAACATTTTGGAGAAAATGCCAATGGAGCGTCTGCTGGTAAATCAGTATAAAATCCCTGAGGTCCAAAGGAATCCTTGTCAGAGATTGATAGACTCCAAAGCTTGGACTTAACTGCATCCAGACGCTTTATGATTTGGGATCTTTCCGATTGAGGAAGCGCTCTAAAGGAGCCAAAGAGCTGCGTCTCCTCCTGGTTCCAAAAGCCGTCTTGACACACATCAGTCCCATAGATAGGTGGAATCCCAGAGACATTGACCTGGGACCCATCAACCAAGAGACCTTGGGTGCCCTGAGCTGATGTCGCTTCTTTTGGGGCCACCTCTTCCCAGCTGATCAAATCAAGGGAAGCTTCCTGGTAAGATGTTACATGCTGCGGGGGGCTGATTTGGCCAGTTGTAGGAGGAGCAGTTAGCCTACCGTCTCAGAGAATGCCAGCTGAGGATTGTGCAGAAGTAGGTATATAGCTAATATATGGTGCATCGTATCCCAGACGATTAATATATGCCACTGAAGATCTTTTGGGGGCAATAAATCTCCTGCCATTCACAAGTTGTCAGTTACTCAAAAGTGGCTTAATCGATATGTCTTTGAAGACTCTTCTTGGCAAGATGCCAAAGGATCTTAACCAGGATCCTCTTCTGAACAGTAGTTTTGGAATGTTGGGATTGTCGAAACTAAGTAGCACTCTGGAGCAGTATTCAGGGGAGGGTAAGGGTTCGACCTTCTTCAGATCATCAGCTTTGAGCCCCAGTAACTTAAATAGGTGACCCCTCGCCAGCTGCATTGAACTCCAATAAGGTAATTTGCCATTAATGGGGTTAATGATGAAGGCCACCTGTTTTGGCTGTAAGACCAGGCGGCTAATCGCGTCATAGGATGCGGAATTCAGACTGTTAATAGAATTTTGTTGACCAAGATTTTGTTGGCCAGTGCTTTTATTAAAGCTTTCCCTGGGATTTGGTAGGGAACACCTTGTCGCCACCACCGACTGCTGAGCGATCCTCCCAGAACACCCACTGGTAATCCAGGAGACTAAGTAGTTTAAAGTACTTACTATTTTATCAAGCTGGAGCTGAATGCTCGCTGTAGTTTCTGCAACCAGAAAACATTGCTGAGCCAGAAGCTCTACAAGTGTAGGCTCATGCAAGGGGTGGTTAGGGGCCGCAGTTTCAGGTAAGTCTTCATTCTCAGCTTGGGGGGTGGCACCTTCAGAAGCTCCCCGACCAGAAGACTGAGTCAAAACAAAGTCCTCAATCTTAGATTGCTTCAAGAGAGGTTGAAAAGCCAAGTCAACGGGAGATCTGCTCCTTTTCCTTGTCTGCTGCCCAGTTCCTTCTCCAATCATTTTCAGGGCCTCCATTGGGGCAGGGCCACCAGAAAGCGGTGGAATTAAAGTTGGGATTTCTAATCCCTTATCCCGGCATGGAGCTGGCTCACTTAAAGTTGCTGAGTCATTTGTCTTCCAAGTATGCAGAGGGATCTGTGAGCCTCCCAGCAGACCTCCCAACTGACTCTCCTCAGGCCGTGCTTCCCCAAACAGTGCCGAAGCCCCGCAGCTGTCCGGCTGGGGAAGGGGGGAGGATGCACAACCCACAGTTGGAGAAACAAGCTGACAGCATCCATCAATTCTCTGCTGCCCCTGCAATCCAGTTCCATCTTCCCTACTGCTTGGTGAGCGCTGTGCCGTCTTTGTTTTCTTTCCCCTGGGAGAGGCCATCCCGTGGTTCCAAGTAGGAGACCTGTCTTGGTCTGTTTTATCACTTTGCAGTAGAGAGTTTGCAGTATCCATTATCTGAAAAAAGTATTTTATCTTGGGTTGTCTGGGTGTTGTTTCAGCCATGGATAGCAAGTTTGTTGCTTAGTAGAGAAAACTTTCCTCTCATTCACTAAGGGCTTTACTACCTGGAGTAAAAACTGGAGTAAAAGCTGGAGTAAAAGATGAGCCTCTCAGGTAGTAAACTTAAAAAAATTTAAATTTAAAAGTTGAAAGTTAAAAATTGATTAAAATAGAAGAATGTTTTTTAAAAGGAATCAAAATAGAGAGCAACAGGAGAACAAATTTAAAAGTTAAAAGTTAGAAATTGATTAAAAATAGAAGAGTGTTTTTTTAAAGAATAAAAATAGAGAGTAAAAAGGAGAGCAAAGTTAAAAGTTTAAAAAGTTAATAAAAATGATTTAAAAGTAGAAGGTATTAAGAAAGGAGAAGAAGAGAGTAAAAAGGAGAGCAAAGCTCAGAGCTGGGAAATGAAAGGACACCACCATGAAAGGGGTGGATCCTGTTGAAGAATTCCCTCCCAACCTAGGAGAAGAAGAACCCTCCTCTCTCTCAGGAAAAAGCGAAAGCGATTCTGATGACGACCATGTGGTAAGTCCCCGATCAGGCTCCATGACCATTCTATTTTCTTTGAAAGAATTTTATTGGTTTTTAAAATTTTTTGGGGGAAAGGGTAGGTGGATATACAAAAAAATTTTTTTGGCAGCTCCATCGTGCTAGAGGTAGGAATCTCTCCAATTCTCACAACTTTTTACAGGAAAAAAAAAGATAAAAGATAAGCAGAAACAGCATCTTATTATACATTGTATCAACCATGTGTTCAATCATCTCTTTTGCCACTTTCTAATATATCAACAATTAAAATGATATTCCAGATATATTTATTTTTGTGACCTGAGTCCCATTATTCTCTCGCCCCTGTCCCCAGGCGGAGCCGCAGCCCCTCGCTCCTTCATGTCTTGTGTCTTGTTGCCTTTTTCACTACTACTTATATTTCCGTCTTCTAGGAGGGCACTATGTTTTTTAATGAAGGCCTCTGCCTCCACGACTGTGTTAATTCTAATTCTGTTTCCCTCCCAGAAGATCAGCATTCATTCTGGCAATAACCATTTAAACCAAATTCCCTTATTATATAATTTCTTTGATAAGGAGAAATACTTCCTCCTCTTATCTCTTATTTTTTTCAGAATTTGCTTAAGAAAGGCAATTTCTTTATCTTTATATTTTAGTGCCCCCCTCCTCTGAGCCCCTAGAATCTCATCCCTCATGGTCTTCCTAAAAAACTTAACATGTACTTCCCTTGGAATATTATGTGTTCTGGCATATGCTGAATTAATCCTATAAACCAGATCCAGATCCCACCCTAACTGTCCTTTATCACTTTTAATATATTCTGCTAAAATTGTACTCATAATATCCTTAAGATCTTCATCTTCTGTCTTCGGTACGTTCTGGAATCTGAGGAAGAAGGACATTCTTTCAAGTTCTATCTTTGCCATAAAATTTTCCAATTCTATATTCCCCTTCTGGACTGCCTTAACCACCTCCCCCAGCCCAGCCGTGCCCTCCTCTAGCACACCAATTCTCTGTTTATTTTCTGTTATTTGTTGCTGCACACTTTGAAGCTCATCTCTAAATCTGCTACCTCCTTTTTCAACTCATTTTGTCCCTGCATATTAGCTTGAAATATCTGAGTAACAGATAAATCTTTTGAATTCTCTCCAGTTTTTTCTTGTAAAAATGATGAAATTTGTGTCTGTTGAATAGTTGGACTGGATGCAGTAGAAGTCGGTGCCGAGGCTGCTTTGCCTGTAGGTGGTTTTCTGGGCCCCATTGTCTAAGTTCAGAAGAGTAAAAATCTTTTGCAAAAGAAATGGCGTCTGTGAGGCGCGCAGCCAAGCGAGTCCGAGAAGACAGGGAAATCCAAAAGTGAAAATTAACCCTCTGTCACAGTTCCAAGCCACAAACTCACTCAAAAAAAAAAAAAAAAGGAAATCAAATAGTCCAAATCCAGAAAGACCACGTAATAGGAGAGGCTCCAAGAGTCCCTCAGGGGGGGATAATATAAAGCTAGACTTTCTTCAAAGATAGTTTCAAAAGGCAGACTTCATTTATAAGTGCGAAGAAGAAGGAAGTAGGCCATCTTGGCTCCTTCTCGGGATCAGGAGCAGAACATTAAAAACTTCCATAAGGCTTTCAAAACTCAGCAATCAGCTCTTGCAGTTATGATATAAATCTTTTCACAGTTAGTTCAAGTGGCTAATTCAATTTTTTGCTCTCTATCTCCATTCCGAGATTGAGAGACAGTCCAAATGCCTCTTTGCCTGAGAGGGGTAGAAGAAAAAAAGCAACCCCCCTCCAATCTTCCTACTTCAAACAGATTGAATCCACAACTTGTAAAAAAGCCGCTACTCGTTAGTTAAAAGCAATTAAGGAGATTGGAGCGAATTTCTCACCTCCAGCACTCTTTCCTTCCAGAATCCATTCAGCGAAGGTGTTGTTATGCACCCCCTAGGCTCCCCGGCTCCTAAGGCGAAACTGGAGACCCCCCCATGGCTGCCACCTATCCGGGAGGTTCCAGCAAGCCGCCCTACGGCAGGTGGTCTCTCCAAGACCGCCTGTGCTCCTAAAAGGAGCCCACCGGAGAAGCGAACAGCGGACTAACGTCCGTCGCCTTCGGAGACCGGAAGTGATCTCGCCTCATGACCATTCTAGTAGAACTTAAAGTGCACTCTACTGGAACCCAAGTGGAAATGTTACAAATGGAGTTAAGTGGTTTCTTTCTTGGTGCTGAAGGAGGTATGCCTGACAGCCAACCTCTGGATATGACGCTTAGTACGGACATTCAACTTCTTTGGTTGACCATGGCAAGGCCTGTTCTGAGTGGAACGTGTCCTGTTAAACTGCTGTATGGTCTTGGCCACCGTGCTGCAGCTCAGTTTCAGGTTTTGGCAATCTTCTTATTGCCAAGGCCATCTTTATGTAGAACAACAATTTGTTTATTCAGATCCTCAGAGAGTTCATTGCCATGTTGAACTTCCATGTTGAACTTCCAGTGACCAGTATGAGAGAGTGAAAGCGATATCACCAAATTTAACACACCCGCTCCCCCTTCACATCTGAGACCTTGTAACACTAATGAGTCACATGATACCAGGGAGGAAAACGGCTACTTGGGCCCTATTTGAACAGTATCACTTAGGAGTGTACTCACTTTTGTTGCCAAGTGTTTAGTCATGGCTGTGTGTTGCGTTATTTTGAGGGGACAGCACATTTACACTATTATACAAGCTGTGTTCTCACTATTTTACATTATAGTCATGTCATTTCTTCAGTGTTTATTTGAAAAGATATACTTAAATGTGAGGGGGTGTACCCACTTCTGTAATATACTGTATGTAAGATTGCACAGCCCAATTTAAGAACCAAAAATGCATATTAATAAAAGCTTCAAATTTCAAAGCTATTCCTGCACCTTTCATGAAAACTACCTGTTTCTCTGAAAATAAGACCCATTCTAAAAATAAGCCCTAGCATGGGTTTTTTGAGTGGGCCTAATATAAGCACTACTCCAAAAATAAGCCTGGGGAATGGGTGTGGTCAGCACAAAAGGCAGAGTGTGTGCGGGGGCCAACAGTGTCTGGCAGCAGCTGCAACCTGCTGGCCCCTTGGCACAGCACAGAAGTCTGAGCGCAGAGGCAGAGGGGAGAGACAGGTGATCTGGACATGCTGTGCGGCTTCCTGACTCATAAGAGGCTTGCATGGCAGCACCAATAGAAGGCAGAAGCACGGAGGGGAGGCAGGCGATCCCGCCGCCCTGCATGAGCGCCTGCTGTGGCACAGGCAAGCTGAGGCACGGTGGGATGGAGTGGGAGGGTGGTGCATTAGGATCACCTGTGTCTTCTCCCCCGTGCCTCTGCCTCCGCCTGGCTCCACTGTGCACTTTTCACCCAGAGGAAGACTGGAAGCTTTGTCTGCTTGCAAATGGGGCACTTTGAAATGAAGCTAATTGCTCCATTTCAAAGTGTCCCATTTGCAAGCAGACGAAGCTTCCAGTCTCTCTCATTTCTCCATCCAGGCGAAAAGTGTGTCTGCTCTGGGAAGCCCTGTAAGCTGTTGGCCGCGGGCAAGCAAATGATGGGAGTGAATGGGCGACTGCAAAATAAGACAAAGGTTGTGTGTTTCTTATTTTCAAGGAAAATGGGTATCTTAAAAATTGTTTACATCTCACTCATAATGAAGATATACAATACAGCCCAAGGGAATAGTTATTTCAATAACCATATGCTATTATAGATTTTTCCAGTGCAGCTTCACAGCTGACAAACTTATTTGAGCAAGGAAATGGGTATTTAAACCCATTAGTTTATTTCCAATATTCAATGAATGAAACAAGCACAAAAATATAAACAATAGGTCTCTAGATCCTACCAATGTATTTCATTTGGACATTTAAAAAAAATATTGAAATATTTTTATGAGTATTTTTACTACTATATTTTACTAAGAAGAATATTCACTTGATTATATTAAGTATGCTGCACCTTCATCTAGTGACAAAAAAGTCTGTTCACTCCTGAATCAATTTTGGGCATAATCAAGCTAAGCAATATTTTTTATTTATTTAAACTGAGGAAGCTATTATTTCATCTCCAATGTACTGGGAACACAAATCAATACCATCACATATAAAATACAACTTGCAATTATTTTATATAATAGCAATGAGTGTAATGTAAAAAATAACATGTGGTGTTAGCTGTGGTGGCACAGTGGTTATGCAGTATAGTCAGCTAATTCTGCTGGTTGCCGTGGGTTCGATCCTGACCATTTCAAAGTTAACTCAGTCTTTTATCATTCTAAGATTGATAAAATGAGGACCCAGATTGTTGAGGGCAATATGCTGACTCTGTAAAACCGCTTAGAGAGGGCTGTAAAGCACTATGAAGAGATATGTAAGTCTTTGTACTATTGCTATGTGAAATAAATACATTAAGGATTAAAAAGAATTTTGAGGACAGAAAATTATGAATAATATAATCTCATCAACTATGAGCCATTAATGGAAAAAATGGTGGATCAAATCCAAAGTGATGATTAATTACAAACAGGGCAACAATATGTATAACTCACTGCCAAACATAGTTAGCAAAGTTAAAGGCAAACATGATATTGCTTCTGAAGCTACTTTACTTGTGTCTTGGTTTAATCATTCAAATTTAATCTGAAGTGGGTATGGAAATTTTGGGCTGAAAGAAAATGACTGATTTTTAACTACGGTTAACATCAATAATGAAAAGATCAAGCTATTAAACTACAGAAAGGAACAGATATGTTTTGATGTAAACTAATATAGCTACTGACTTTATGATCAGAAACAGATGCAATCAACATTTGAAATGCAAAGCAAAATTATTTTTACTTTTACCTTCCACTACATCAGCCACATTACAAGTAGGATCAATGCTCCCAATATGTTTTGGATGAGCAGGATTGGTGACTCCACCAAAAAGCAGTGCTATAAGGATAAAAAGACATAATCAATTGAAATATTATTTTTTAAAGAATATAAAATTATAGGTTTTTATTCCATGCAAAGGAAAAACAAACCTTATTAAAAAATTTCATAAAGAAAATATTACCATTAATAAATTATTAGCATTAAAAAATGTGTTTCCAATGTTTGCAAAGAAATCCTTGTACAGACAAATGTACACTGGTAACAACTACTATACTGAAGTGTTTTTTATCAGGGCAAACTGTTCTAGCCAAATATGGGACAGCAAATACTGCTTCCACTTCTGCCTTTCAGCCCCAATCTAGGAGCCTTCGCAGGCAGTTGTTTTTGCATCAAACTATTTTTCTGTTAAATTTATATTTACCAACAAAGAAATAAAGGGAGATCTATTTCAAGCTATTTAGCTCTCATCAGCTAGCCATACCTTTCTGGGATTCAAACCCGGGCTACTTACATATTAGGTAGATGTATTAACTACTAAGCCAAGGGCTCTCCTCACTTTGTCGGCCATACCAGGGGAGAGACTGTCTATACCAGGGGTCTGCAAACTTAAACACTCAAAAAGCCATTTGGATCTCTGTCCCTCTCCCTATTTTCCCCTCTCTTCTCTTTCCCTCCTGTGTCTCTCTCCTTCCCTCTGTATCTATCTATATACTCTCTGTGTATCACTCTAAGTGTATCTCTCTATGTCTCTCTCTCCCCATCTCTGTATATGTGTGTGTGTGTGTCCCTCTGTCTCGGAAAGCCATGGCTAGGCCAAGCCAGCAAGCTCTCCTTGGGGCTCTTCACTACTCCTTTTATTTCTTCTTTTTGGAAATCAGGGCTGGTTGAGGAATGATCGCCAGCCACAGTGGAGGCTTCGCTTTGGGGGATCATCCTCCCCCCCTTCTCATCTTGCGACCCCCTGGCCAGCTGTGGCAGGGCCAGGAGGGTGCACATGCATAGGGAGATCCTCCTCAAGTGAGCACCAAAGCGCAGCAAAGGTGCACGCGGGCAGGTGGCTGCTCGCTTAAAGAGCGTCTTAACAGGATGCAACAGGATGCAGATTCTCTCCTGCACTAAGGTTCCGCCATTGCCTTTCCCTCATCCCCCCCTTGGCAGCTCTTTGGCCGAGCGCGGAGGGGGTGAGCTCCAGCCCAAATGGCAGGAGCGAAGGCTGCCTAACATGCAAATGTGGCTGAAGGCAGGCACAGGGCCGCTTCGCTCCTGCACTAAGGCTCTGACAACCCTCCTCCTCCTCCCCGTCCCCCTCCTTCTCTCATGAACCCCTGGCTGGCTGTGGCAGGGCCAGGCGGATGCACATGTGCAGAGAGTGCTCGCCCACCACAGGGGGGCCTTTGCTGCTTGCTTGAGCGTCTCCCAGCATGTGTGCACCCTCCCAGCCGAGCCACAGCCGGCCAGGGTGTCATGAGAGGAGGGGGAAGAGGAAGAGGAAAGGAAGCGTCCGCCAAGGCCAGCGATCTTTCTTCAGCCAGCTCAGATTTCTGAAAAGAAGAAATAAAAGGAGTAGTGAAACGCCCCAAGGAGAGCTTGCTGACTTGGCTTTCCAAGAGAGAGCGAAGACATGCAGAGACAGAGAGACAGCATGAGATACACACACACAGACATAGGGGGGGGGGAGATCGGCTGACGGGCAAACATCTTTGGCAAGGGCTTTCTCAAAGCCTGACGCCTGGGGTGGATGGGTGAGGTTCAGCTGGGCCAGCCTCCTTTTCCCACTGCTGTGAGCTTCTTAAAGTCGCGGCTGGGTGCTGCTGGCCCATCCCCCTTTCCAACGTCCCCTCCTCCTGGATCTCATTCCCACCCCATCAGCCCTCATGTTCACGAGACTGGCATCGATCGTGGCCAAGCCAGGGCAGTGACTCAGGGCAGAGAGCAGGCTGCACATCTCCCCAAGTGACTGAGGCACGCCCAGCACAAACAAGGGATGGAAAAAGCTCCACAAGAGGCGCTGGAGAATCAGCCCCAGCTGCTTCTCCATCCCCCGCCATCACCCTTGCCTTCTCAGACCAGGCAAGGGAGAGGGCAAAGGGAGGGGCCAGCCAGTGATGGGACAGGGAGCCTCAGCAGAGGGCCCAAAGAGCCACCGACACCCGATCTATACTAATCTCCTTTTATTTCCTTTTTGGTAAATATAAATTTAACACAAAAATAGTTTGTCATGAAACTGACTGCCTGGGAAAGGCTCTTGAATTGGGACTGAAAGGTGAAAGCGGTATGCTTTGTCCTATATTTGGATAGACAACGTTGCTCTGATTTAAAAAAAAAACATAATCTCTCCCCTGGTATAGTTCACAAAGTGAGGAGAGCCCTTGTCTTAGAGGTTAATACATCTACTTAATATGTAAGTAGCCCATGTTTGAATCCCAGAAGGATATGGCTAACTGACGAGAGCTAAATAGCTTGAAATAGATCTATACTAGTCTCCATTTATTTGTTGGTAAATATAAATTTAACTACCATGCTTCTTTCTTCAGTAGTACTACTTAGATTTTTAACTTCTGCATACAATGTACTAAAATACAGATTAGCCTAATTGCAGCTTGTATTACTCAATCTTTTAAACATGTCATGAAAAATCACATGAAATGCTCCTCAAAAACATTCACAATCTCATGCTTTTAAGATTTAGCATAAGAAAAGACTTAGAGAAAGCTTCTGTGGATCTTGTTTCTTAGTAGACCTGTACAGAATTGCTCTGTAATCTATACAGTGCCCAAGACTTCTTGATAATTTTTAAAAGCATTAAATGATATCAATAAAACTAGAGATAGAATAGTATTTAATACTAAACATAGAGTACATAATTACAATAAACGCACACCTTTTTAAAGTTGTATCTGTTACCTATCTCTGTGATTTAATTCATACAGGTAGTCAACCTAACATCTGGAAAAATTAAGATTGGCTTTATGCAAACTTAATGAAAAATTCTGAAATCATTTTATGTCAAACAGCACAAGTCTCACATGGCTTTGCCAATGCTGTGTTTTATTAAATACCATTTAACCCTTATATTTCTGTTTTTAAAATAATATGGTCCTACAAAACATCTTAATAAGCAGCCTTCAGATCAAACCTGAAGATCAAAAATTGGTATAGTTATGACCTACTTAATTTCCACTTGGGAGGACAACCTACAATTACCTGAGTACATACATACATACCGATCATGCTATTCCCTTTGGGGGGTAAGCAAGAGTACAGAAAAAAGAGTTAAGAAATAGTAAGACAAAGAAATTAAAGCATGAGAAAAGGAAACAGCTTTCCTCTCAGTTACATACAGCATCACACACTGCTTTTTTGTTCTACCTTTTTGTTCTTTCCACATGAACCCTTCATAGAGGCAATAAAACTATGTCCTCTAGTTAACGTTCACTGTAAATCATTCAGATTCGCAGCCAAAAAATGGCATCTTCCACATACACTTCTAATGTCACCCCAAGCTTCCTTATTTATTTATACATAAACAAGGGGATACCACCAATTCTTGCCTTATTCTCTGCAAAATGTTGACCATTCCATTTATTTTATGTGTTTTATTCCATTATCACTCTTATTGCATTCAACAACCAACTTTCAAGTTCATATTTACTGCAGAAATAAAAAATAATTTATCAAATGCTTTCTATAAGTAAACAAACATATGGCAAACCATATACTGTAGTCTTTTATATGCTGACAGAAAATGTTAATATAATTTGCTAAAACAAAACCTGATCTGCATGGCCCGTACAGAATAATGCTACACTTCACATATATATCTCTGCATCACCTCTAAAACTTTTTCAATCAAAATATTGCAAACACCTTACTGGGCACCCTCTGCAAACTAATTCATTTGTAGATTTTGCATGCATACTTGCTACTTTTCTCCTTGGGAAATAACTTTCATATATGGGCATATATATAATTGCATAACCACTCTTTAAGCAAACCTGTCCCAAGTCTCGCCCTTTATATCTTCCAACTGTGAATCCATTGTAATTAAGTCCATCTATCTTGCTCCTGGTTATCCTGTGAACTGATTTGTCCTAAGATTTATTTTTTTATTTTTGTATATTTTATTTTATTATTCAGAGTATTTTCAAGAGTCATGACAAAAAGCAAAGTTCAAAAATGCCAATACTTTTTCTATTCGTTTTTTTTTAAAGTTCAACTTTCATATCGATAAGAGTGTCACAGGGAAAACTACTTCTTCCTCTGTTCTGATCTTTGTAGAAAAAGATACATTGGGGCATCTAATCATTTCCATAATCTTCACTGCTATCCCGGTTTAGGAAAACTCATCCCAGTTGACTTGCCCCAGCTATCTCAGCCCAGCCAACTCGCTATAAGACAACTGACCATGGGACAACTCACCGTGGGATAACTCAATGCAAGATAACTGTACTGTTTATAAATATACAAAATCTTGACAACATTGATATTAATTAAATATACATAATAATATGCTTTCAGCTTCTCAGATTTACATATTCATTGTAATTATAATGTATTCTATTTTGTGGCAGTACACAAAATAATGTTTTTCCAATTTCTACTTTCTATGACTTATTACTAGCCCCCAATACGATTCCCATACTAAGAGGTATTATGTATCTATCCATCATCCCTTATTTTTTTATTTTTCAAGCCTCCATAATAATAAACTTGACTTCTAACATTTACTTATACATATTAACTATAATAGCTTCTATCATATAATAGTATGTGTAACAACATTTTCCAAATATTTATTTTCTAGCTCTATTTTTTAGTCTTTACTAAAACAAATCCCATATTAAGATATATTCTATATCTATCCATCATCTCTTTCCCTTTTTAATATTTCAATTCTTATTGACTTTTTAATTAGTCTCCCTTGCTCCTCCCTTGGGATCTTGTATCCCTCTACATCACTCATGTTTAATCAAATGTCTTCTCTGCCTCCACATCAGTCTCTTGCTGTCTGCTCTCTAAGATACCCATTAGAACCTCTTTAGTCTCTGCTAAGGAATCTTTCTTTTTGCTCTCTTAATTTTTGCCTGTTAAAAAATCATTTATTTGGATGTGTGACCAGTGTCGTGGTGAGACAACACTTCCTTTGGCGGTTCCCGAGGGATTGTCGATATCTCAGCCATCAGGGGATCCTTTTGGACCAAAGCCATTCTGTAGGAACAGTGAAAAAGAGGAGCGCATTCCAATGAGCTCAGGGAAACCACAAATTCCCTAGCCATTTTGGAGGAAGCTCCTCAAGCTGATGGCAGAGGAAGCGGCCATTGCAAGCTGTTATGACGCTGGAGTGGCCTCAGTGGGAGAGTGGAGACAAAAGGAAAGTGTGGACAGTCTGGGTGAGATACCTTTTTTTAATACATACAAGGTTTTTTTTTACAATCTCTTTGGAAAAGCAGAGAGAAGAGTACGGCATAAACAGAAGAGGTAGAACTGGGTGTCCTCCCCACCTTTGGTTGAAGAGCGGCGTGGAAGGCAGGTGAGGCCAAAGAACAAAAGAAGAAAAAATTGAACTGACTTAGCAAGATTGATTTGGAGAATATAAGTAGAAAGTCAGACTGAATATTTTCAAACCTCTTTATTTTTCAAAATGGGGATTAATAATCAAAACTAAACTGACTATATGAAGGTTTTTTTCTCTTTTTTTCTTTTCCTTTTCCTTTATAAAACTTTTTTTTCCTTGGAATTGACCTATAGTGCCATCTAGAGGCACCAGTACAAATTGGTTATAAGAGCAAGGATCAGAAGTGGCCTTGGCAATTTGTGAACTGGAGTGATAAGAAATTGTTTTGATTAGTAGAGAGCTGTACACTGGGAATTTGTTATTTGCTGGAACAGTACAGCTCTTGAAACTTGAAAAAGAAATAACAGAAAATATTTTTTCTCTATTTGTCTTTTAAACACTGATATAAGATTTCCTTTTTTTAGTGGTTGGTATACTGTGACTCTCTTTTGGATTACAAAAAATGAGACAATTGCAATTTTGGAGCCTGGTGGATTGATTTGGATTATAAATTTTATTGCTATTTTTTCTTCTTTCCTCTTCTGAGATAATGTGGATTAAGGTAAGAAGAACCTGAAGAAAAGAAGCTATCACAAGATTTGAATTTGGATTTAAAAGGTTCACTTTTCTTTTTTTTCCTCTTGGGTTTTTAATTTTTTTTAAAAAAATTCTCTTTCTTTTTTTGGATGTTTTTCTCCTTTTTTTCTCCTTTTGCTTTTTTCTCGCTGTCCTCCCTTGGGGTGGATTTATATTTGGATTATAAATTGAATTGCAACTATAACAACTTAAATCTGGGGGATTATAAATATCAAGAAACTATCAAGATACAACGAGATGAAGAAAACAACAACTGTCTTCAGCATCCCCTTCAACAACCTCTAGTCCAGCTGGTCAGAGAACATTGGATAACATGGCACAAGAGAAAACCACCACTATGCAACTAGAACCAAAAAATATGATACAGGCTCTACATGAAGACTTAAAGGAAAGGATAGTAAAATTAGATGAGAGAATGAAGAAAGTGGAAGGGGAATTAAAAGATTTTAAAGGGATTATAGAGAAAAATGAACAATGCATACAAAAAGTGGGAGAAAAAGCTGAATCAACAGAAAAGAGAGGGGAGAGCTAGATTATAGACTCACAGCAGTAGATAGAAATCAGGAAAAGCAATAATCTCTCTAAAAATGGATCGTGCAGATTATTATCTAAAAATTTAAAATATGGAAGAAGAGAAAGGGGAAAACTTAGCTGAGATAATGGCAGAGCTGTGGGCAGAAGTAATGAAGGACACTAAGGAAATGGTTTTAAATGAGATCGATGAGATATTTAGAGTGCACACTAAATAGAGTGCGATGAGAAATAACTTACCTAGAGAGGTGCATGTGAGATTCACTAAGAAAGCAATAAGAATAGAAATTTTGCAGAGAACAAGGAATAATCCAATGAAATATAATGTAGAGAGATCGTTCTGTTGAAACAAATACCAAGAAGAGTTAGAGATCTGAGAAGAGAGTATCAATTCTTGACAAAATGTTTAATTAAGAAAGGAGTCAATTTTAGATGGCTGATACCGGAGGGAATATTGGTGAATTAGCAGGATCAAAGGCACAGACTAGATTAATTAGAGAAGGCAGAACAATTTTATGATCAATATTTGGGGTCACAAGACGAGGAAAGATTGAGAGAGGAGAGAGAGGTTAGACATTGGGAAGAGCTTATGGAAGAAAGAGACAAACAATTAAAAGAGACTGTAAAGGACCAAGAAGAAATAGCAATAAGAGAAGGAGCAAGGGCAAAGGAATACAAAGAGCAAAGAGAGACAAGAATGACTAGAGCAATGAAACCTACATACAAGTAAAACATGGAAGAAGAAATAAAAACAATATCAATAAATATAAATGGATTGAATTCGGCAATAAAAAGGAAAATAACTTTTAATAAATTGGAAAAATTAAAATTGGACATAATTTGTTTACAAGAAGTTCACATTAGTAAGCAACATAAAAAAATCTTGGAACAATCAAAGGTGGGAAAATTATACACTGCGCTTACATATCAAAGTAAAAGAGGTGTTGTATTGTACATTAAAAAGTCAATAAAGTCCAAACAAATTTTTGTGGAGGAGGAAGGGAGGATTCTAATGGTGGAGATAATGATGAATTACAAACAACAATTCTTAGTGGTGATATATGCTCCAAATGACAATCAAGAAGATTTTTATGGTAAATTACATAGGAATGTGTAATTGCAGATTTGGATTACAAAACTACAAAAACAAATAAGAAGCCGAGAAAAACACTGCCAAAAACCTTTTTACAATGGTGGAGGAACTAGGTATTCAAGATGCTTGGCGAGGAAGATATCCGGAGAGAAAGCAGTACACATTCTAGTCAAATAGACACATGTCATGGTCTAGAATACATATAATACAATACAATAGTAGAGTTGGAAGGGACCTTGGAGGTCTTCTAGTCCAACCCCGTCTAGGCAGGAAACCCTATACCGTTCCAGACAAATGCCTATCCAACATCTTCTTAAAGACTTCCAGTGTTGGGGCATTCACAACTTCTGGAGGCAAGCTGTTCCACTGATTAATTGTTCTAACTGTCAGGAAGTTTCTCCTCAGTTCTAAGTTGCTTCTCTCCTTGATCAGTTTCCACCCATTGCTTCTTGTTCTGTCCTCAGGTGCCTTGGATAATAGCTTGACTCCCTCTTCTTTGTGGCAATCCCTGAGATATTGGAACACTGCTATCATGTCTCCCCTAGTCCTTCTTTCTCTTAAGCTAGACATACCTAGTTCCTGCAACTGTTCTTCATATGTTTTAGTCTCCAGTCCCCTAATCATCTTTGTTGCTCTTCTCTGCACTCTTTCTAGAGTCTCCACATCTTTTTTACATCGTGGTGACCAAAACTGAATGCAATATTCCAAGTGTGGCCTTACCAAAGCATTATAAAGTGGTATTAACACTTAACGTGATCTTGATTCTATCCCTCTGTTGATGCAGCCTAGAACTGTGTTGACTTTTTTGGCAGCTGCTGCACACTGCTGGCTCATATTTAAATGGTTGTCCACTAGAACTCCAAGATCCCTCTCTCAGTTACTACTTTTGAGCACGGTACCACCTATACTGTACCTGTGCATTCCGTTTTTGTTGCCTAAATGTAGAACCTTACTCTTTTCACCATTGAATTTCATTTTATTAGATAGTGCCCAATGTTCAAGTTTGTCAAGATCCTTCTGTATCTTAAGCCTATCTTCTGGAGTGTTGGCTATTCCTGCCAGCTTGGTGTCATCTGCAAATCTGATGAGTTCCCCATTTATTCCCTCATCCAAATCATTGATGAAGATGTTGAAGAGTACTGGGCCTAAAACAGAGCCTTGGGGTACTCCACTGCATACTTCCCTCCATGTAGATGCAGTTCCATTGAGGACTACACGTTGAGTGCGGTTGGTCAGCCAGTTACGAATCCATCTGGTGGTGATGCTGTCTGGTGGTGACATCCACATATGATGTGGATGTCAAATGACTTATTACCAAATGTACAAGAAATACATATTGCAGCAAGCGCATGGGCAGACCATAATCCGATGATAATTACATGGAAGGGACAAAAAAAAGAAACTAAGATGGACATTAAACCAAGCAGTATTAAATGAAAACGAATTCCAACAATTTATGGAAAAAGAATTGGTCTTCTTTTTTAAAGAAAATAAAAAAGAAGACACTTCATTACAAAATGTGTGGGATACCGCTAAAGCATATATTAGAGGACTGGCAATGACATATATGGGAAAAAGAAATAAAAAGAAAAGACAGGCCCCCAAAAAACTAGCGTGGAACCTCTGATTGAGGAGCATGGACATTCGGAGGTCATCTAATCCAACTCCCTGCTGCAGCAGGAAACCTTACATTGTCTGGATTATTTTGGTTCGTCTAGCAGAGAGGAAAATTGTCAGAAAGAACTACAGAAAGGCTTAAACTACAATGAAACACTAGGTGAATGCGCCTGAGGAGTTTTGGCAATTCCCATTCCACTGTCACCATATTCACAATCCACTTCTTGCAGTGCTGCCCCAACTGTAGGAACTTGTGGACAGGTATACCTCATCCCCTATTCTAAACTCATTCTGAGGTGCTATCCTCTTGACAGCCTGCTTTTCTGCACCTCCCTTGAATGCTTTCCACACTCTATTGGCCAGATGGCTTTCCAATTACTTATCCACCACTTATCCAAGTCGACAAAGGTGTCTCTTGAGGTAGGTCTGGCATAGGCACAAATTCCGCATAGGCTGGCCACTCAAAAGGGGGTAAACTCCTCACCTTGATTTCTACCTCAGTGGCCACACAGTACCACCCTTACATGTTGTGCCCTGGGTAGGCAATTCTGATACAGTTCTTTATTCTGTCCCTCTTGGAAATGGTAGACTAATAAATATTCAGGCCCAATCTCCTAAGTGGCTAGCCAGGAGTTAGCAATCTTGAATTTACAAACTAGGTATCCAGACTGACCCCGGTAGATAAGCCTGTGCAGAGGTATCATACTGTAATAATATGTTTGTTTCCTTCCTTGTAGGATTAATCTTCCTTCTGGAGGGCAGAATATAATGGTTGACTAGCTACACAGCTTTTCTTGCAATCAAACAGCTGTTAACAGGAGGGGGGAGGGATGGCATTGGACTGTAAGGGAGGTTTGGGAGGAAAATGAGGAATGCAAGTAAGTCAGCTGAAAGCCTGAGACAGACCTAACACTATAAGGTCATTCAACTAGAACAGTCTGAGGCAGTCAGATCATTCCCAAAACAAAGTGAATGCAAATGATTAGTGGACAACGGACAAAGGTCCAGGTACAAGGAAAAGTTAACCTAAGTTGTTTTCACAGGAGAATTAGAACTGGCTTTTCTACTTCTGTAACCACATGGAATCTTCAGTAAAGTTATAGCAGGGGTGTGTTTCAATTTTTTTTTACTACTGGTTCTGTGGGCGTGGCTTGTTGGTCATGTGAGGGTGCGCGTGGCTTGTTGGTCATGTGACTGGGTGGGCATGGCTTCATGGGCATGTGACTGTTATAGCAGGGGTGTGTTTCAATTTTTTTTTACTACTGGTTCTGTGGGCGTGGTTTGTTGGTCATGTGAGGGTGGGCGCAGCTAGTTGGTCATGTGATTGGGTGGGCATGGCCAACTTGGCATCACTCACATCAAGGGGCACCTTGCCTGGCCTCTTCTCACCTCAGAGATTCAATTTCTCTGTCTATTTATTTACTACTTCTGAACATCCAAAATATACTATTTAATCCTACGTATATATGCCATATGTGTACATACATATTACATAGGATACTATGTGTATAGGCACACAAAAAGATACATTATCTACTATATATACTGTATGTTTATGTACACACACACACACACACACACACACATACCTCTTCTAAAACTATACACGTTCAGCTTCATTTACTGCATTTGGAAAAACACACCCAGAGTCCACTTTTTGCCACACATTTAACTATACCTTCTGTACATTAGAACATTACACATGCCTTTAGATATTATTCCCTAGCTTGCACATGACAGTTAGAATCAGATGTCATGGATTGAGTAAAATGTGGTGAAGCTCACTTAACAACGCTCTTGCTTAGCAACCAAAATTTTGGACTCAATTGTAGTCATAAGTCAAAGAGTATCTCTGCCTTCCTTTGCATGGCAGCCTTGTCCTAGTAAACTACTTCTTTCTGACAATTTTCCTCTCTGTTAGAGGAACCAAAATAATCCAGACAATGTAAGGTTTCCTGCTGCAGCAGGGAGTTGGATTAGATGACCTCCGAGATGCCTTCCAGCCCTAAATTGCTGTGCTGTTTCAAAGCGTCTTCTGAAGCCATGTCTAGTGCCAGAGTTTGTGGTGCTTCCTTTCTCTTCTTTCTCTCCCTCCCTTCTTTCTTCTTTTTTTCTCTTTCTTTTTCTTTCTTTGTCTCTCCCTTCCTTCCTTCCTTCCTTCCTTTTTTTTCTTTCTTTGTGTCTTTCTTGTCTTTCTTTTCCCTCACTCCCTTCCTCTTTCTTTCTCTTTCTTTCTTTGTCTCCTCTCTCTCTCCCATTCTATTTTCTTTCTTTGTCTCTTTCTTTCTTCTCTCTCTTTCTTTCTCTGTCTCTCTCTCCCTCCCCCTCCCTTCGAGTGGAAAGGGAAAGAAGCACCACACAGAAAAAGAATGTGTCAGGGGGTGGGGGGAGGATCTATCTGATCGCTAATAGCCGACCAAAAACTTGAATCATTCAGCAATAGGGCCGGCCAGCCATGGGGAAGGAAGCTAGCAGCCTACTCCCTTCTCCCCAGCCCTGTCATGCTTGTCTGCCTTCCACGCTGCCTTCCCGGCGGTCCCCCCATGCCCACTTGCCTTCTGAGGTCGGTGTCCAGCCTGGCCCGGCCAGTGGGTGGCCAGGCGATCCTTGGTGGAGATGCAGCAGCTGCTCTGGGACGAAGAGGACAGTGTGGTGGTGGTGGTGCTCTGGGACAGCAGGTGCTAGGCTGATGTCACAGGTTGCTGCACATATGCACTGCCTGCCCTCCTGGAGCATCCCTGCTGCCATCGTCCCTCTCTGCCCCAGAGCAGTGGCTGCATCTCCACCAAGGGCCGCCCCCTCACCCACTAGCCAGGCCGGGCTGGACGCTGACCTCTGAAGGCAAGCAGGCATGGGGGACTGCTGGGAAGGCAGTGTGACAGGCAGACAAGCATGGCAGGGCCGCAGAGAAGGGAGTAGGCTGCTAGCTCCCTTCCCCGTGGCTGGCCAGCCCCAACATGCTTGCCTGCCTACCATGAAGCCCTTGCCTTGCCAGCCACTCATGCCAAGAAGACCAGAGAGCTGCTGCCTCAGTCTAAGCTGAGCAAGCCAGAGGCTCAGAGGGGCTCTAACCTCAAAGAGGGGTCCAATCTTGTTCCTTTCTAGGTAGGTTTGAATTCTGTTTTGCGGATGAGACACCATCAGATTGCCAAGGAATGAAGACTGCTGTTCACATGCTGCATCTCCGGCGACTCCTGCTATCCTTTTCCAAGCTCGGTCCACAAAATGGGCAGGCTGAGAACAGCAGGGCAAGGCTCTCCACTGCCCCAGAACTGTGCTGCGCCAGAGCGTATTCCTGGACATCCAACGCGGCTAATAGCAGCAGCAGCAGTGGTGGCGACAGCAGAGTATGCCAGAGCCTTCTACCACCCTGGAACTGCACTGCACTGGGGAGTTCTCCTGGGCACCTGGCACAGCCAGTAACAACAGGTACTTCTGCAATGCCGGCGACTTTGGGAGATGTTAGTCTGGCAGGGACAAGGGCCCAAGAAGCTTCGCAGCCACGCGACTGCGAAGCTGGTCAGGCCACCCCCCCTCCCCGCCAGGCTAACATCTCCCAAGGCTGGTGGCTGTGAAACTTGCCAGGCCCCCCTTCCCGCCTCACCTTAGCAACGCCAGCAGCTTCGGGAGGCACCAGCCCAGTGGGGAGATGAGCAGCAGCCTGGCATGGTGTTCACAAGTAAACTGCAGATTAGCGGCAGGCAGTGTGGGCACTGCTCCTGAAGGGCAGGCAGCCCGTGGCAGAGGCGGTGCCGACTCTGCTCTGTGGCACTGGGGACCCTGCCAACTTTTGGGGCTGCTGCTCGCCGTATCCTGGCTAAAGCTGCACGGGAAAACTCCCCGGGAATTCCGGGATGCCCCGCCGCAATGCTTACCTGTGTGTAGGCAGGAGTCAGCAGTGGATGCACGTGGTGAAGGGGAGGCAGGGCGAGGGTCCGAGCAGGCGGACCAGTTTGAGGGTGTGGCCAGCCAGCAGTCATTACCAGTTCTGCGACCCAGACTGGTATACCACTACCAGTTCAGCCGAACCGTTAGGAACCCATTTGTGAGTTATACTATCGGTAAAAGAATATCTCAGGAGTTTCTTTTGTTGTCTAACCTAGTTGGATGTTTTTTATCAATTTTAAATCTGTGGTTAGATGTCATTATGCTGGTTTTGATTTGTTATGTTTATTTTTTAAAATTTAATTTTAATTGTACTCTGCCATTAGTCCTTTAAAAATATGACACTATAGAAATACACTTAAGTAATATCCTCCAGTTTATTTCAACAGTCTTGGTAATTTAAATATTAGCTGCTTCTTGAGAAGCGTATCCAAATGTACTGCACTTACACTAAATCAAATTTGCAAACTTTATGGAATGGAATGGTATGTATATTCTTTACACATGCATACAAAGAAAAAACACCCTGAAAATAACTGAGCAAGAAACACATTTGAATAAGTTTAAAATATGCCATCATCAAAGCAAACTTGACCGTGGATAATTAGTGCACAATAATTTCAATACTAATTTCAAAATTAAATCTGTGAAATAGCATCATGTTAGATGAATCATAATATTTTTACTGTAGTTTTAAAAATGGTTCCACTGGTATGTTTTTAAACTGGGCTGGGGGGGAAAACTAGCACTAGCACAATCACAATGACAAATACTACAAATCTGATTTCCTTAACTGCTAAATAGTATGCAATTCAAATAAGCCTTGCTTAATTTTTAAAAAAAATAAACCTCCTTAGCACTGAGCCTTAGCAATTACTATGACACCATACATGACAGCACTTTCTGCCTAATATACAACTATTCCTTGGCAAACAAGCAAGGACATTAATTATACAACCCTTTTTTAATTTTTCCTATCAATAGGTCTTGAAATCAATATATCTTTGACAATTTTTCTATATACTGTCTATTGCTCGGGAATTTTTTAAGGTTATTTTCTAGATTTCTCACCAGTTTCATATTTGTCCTAAGAAGTTGGAGGGGGAAAAAATCTGGAAAAGCTGTTGGGATGTTTCCTATTCATTTTGACTGATATGCCTTTCTCTTTCTGCCAAATAAAATCTAAAATCCCCTCCCACTCCCAATGGCTTTTTGTTCATTAAACATTCATAGTTTTTCATCTCTAATGATAAATTGTGCAGTACTGCAGTAAACCTAGGAAAAAGACACAAATTCAATAAATAATTCCAAATGCTAATTACTTTGTAGCCTGTATTAAACGAAGTCAGGGCAGGATATTTTGCAGCATGTTCAACTAGAATGTGGGATATCCAGGTCTAAACACCCAATTGCTTATTACACTCTGTATATTCTTTAGCCAATTATCCTCCCCATCTCTAGTGCTAAACTATTTCACAAATTTTAAATGAGAATAAAGGGGAGGAGGAAAGGCAACTATACAGTGAAATGAAATTTTGAGTAACAAAGATATAAATAATGAATGTTAAAAATCACATTCTTTAAAATATGTTTTCACTACATGCATAAATCCTTTTTTTTGGTGTAAAAGACCAACTTATTTTCTTACAATTAAATAAAGAGATACTTACTGTGTTGATTAATAAGCATGCGAAATGAGATGCGATTGGTATAGAATCTATCTAAAAAATATTGAATATTACTGCTCACAAAAGGATCAAATCCATACTTTTCTTTGTATTCAATAACTCCTTGGGCCATGGTAGGAACTACATCATTGTGTCGATTCCTGACTTTAATTAAGATATCTAAAAAGCTGCAGAGAAAAGAAATAGAAACAAAAGTATTACATTTATTGTTATTTTCACATTTTAGATACCGGTAACAGCTTCAAAACATTAATTTACAATTCAGAACCATAAAGTTTGTTCAAAGAAAAGTTTGAACAAAGTTGTCCAGTATGTTAATGAAAACTTCTATTGTGCAATAGTTGCAGAATTAATTTTTTTTAGCAACATGCTAACATGTGGCGTCACTGAAGTACTTACACCACGTTTAACAGCTATCATAAGAGTTGGAGCACCACTAGTAGACTAACAGTTTCATATAGTATGCAAGAAATGAATTACACACTTTATATTCCAGCATAAATGAAATGACAACGGCACAATGTAAAAGAATGAACATTGACGTATATGATGTCGCCATAGAAACTTCCTCAACTTTGTCCCTATTTTTAGGGCTATATACATCAGTGATGAAAAACCAACCCTACTTTTTTTAGGGGCTTTGAAACATGCTTTAAAAAAAACAAATAATACAAACAGTACATATACAAATGAATACAAAAAAGAAAGAAAGACAAAAAAAGGAAAAAAAACATATATTACAATGCAACCCCCACCCCCTGGAGACCTCCCCCCCATATATTTCTTAGATATACAATATATTTCAATTGTGCCCTTCTACCCTCCAAAACAACATATATTGTTGAGTAGGTTTATTCCCTTTGCCTTCCAGCAACACTGATTTTATAAAATCCCCCCATATTTCATTATTATTTACTTTAATCATCTTTTAAAGTTTAATTTCTGTTGTTAATTTATCATTTGTTGCCATACTCCAAATTTCATTATACCACTAATTTCTTTAAATATCTCAATTCCTCCCCAACATTTAGCCATCACTAATCTAGCTGCCATTATCAAATTTACAATCAAGTTATTTTTTTGTTTCATTTATATCCCATTTTTCCACCAGCAACAATAATGCGATCCTCGGTGACATCTCTAGATTTACATTCAACAGTGCTCTAATTTCTCTAAACACCATGTCCCATATCTTTTTGGCTTGTGTTGCTCTAGCCAACATTCTAGAAATTTTATTACTGTTTTCATAAAATTCCCCATTTACTGTATTTTTTGGAGTATAAGACGCGTCCAAAGTCCTCTTTTCTGATGAGAGCAAATTTTGCATCTCATTTGGAAACCAAGGACCCAGAGTATGGAGGAAGAATGGAGAGGCCAATCAAGCAGTAATCCCACGGTCATTGAACCAGTTTTTGGTGCTTTTGGCAAAAGTTGCTAATTTATGCCAACTCGCGGGTTTCGCGAGGGAAGGCCTAGCTGACCCGGTTGTCCCTTGTCCAGCTTCAGTTCAGCTTATCTGGTGTACATCGCGTGGCTGAAAGGAGGTGGGCGACGGCGGCAGCGGCAGAGGACGAACTGGGTGTGGCAGCAGCGGGGAGCGAACTGGTGTGCAGCGGCAGCGGTGGGCAAGTTGGCATGCGGCAACAGGGGGCAAGCTGGCATGCGGTAGCAGGGGGCAAGCTGGCATGCGGCAGCAGGGGGCAAGTTGGCATGCGGCAGCAGGGGGCAAGCTGGCATGCGGCAGCAGGGGGCAAGCTGGCATGCGGCAGCAAGCCGAGTAGGCGTGCAGTGGCAGCAGGCTAGCTTACGCCAGCTCGTGGCTTTTGCGAGGGAAGGCCTTGCCTCGCAAAAGCTGCAAGCTGGCATAAGCCGCAAGCTGGCGTACGCCGCGTGGCCGAAAGGAGGTGGGCGGCGGCAGGAGGCTAACTTACGCCAGCTCATGGGTTTCGCGGGGGAGGGCCTTCTGGTCTTACCTCAGGAAAGCCGCAAGCTAGCGTACGCCACGTGGCCCAAAGGAGGTGGGCGGCGGCGGGCGGCGGCGGGCGGCAGCAACAGGCTAGCTTACGCCAGCTTGTCGCTTTCACGAGCTGGCGTACACCACATGGCCGAAAGGTTAGGGAAAAAAACTGGTTTCATCTGCAGTCTTTTGGGGGGAAATTGTTATTTGTTGGTGCTTTCCTAGAACTGTCATAGTTTGTGGGTGTGTAATATCCCGCAGTTATCTACACATTAATAATGATCAAGTACTAATAATATTTCCTTATACATTTTAGTGACCTTTCCTTACATAATTGGTGTTTTCTTCCATACTTTTACATTTCTAATTTCTGTTTCTGTTAGTTAGCAATTGCTAAAACAAATTCCACGTGAAAAAGTATTCAAAGCCTTCTTGATTTCAATTATATTTATTCCTGCACATTCTAATATTTATTCATTTTCATATCTCTGTTTTTCCACTGTTGTGCAAACACAATTCCAGCAGCTGCTAACATGTGTAAAATTAAATATGTATTGTATTCCCTTTCAAATAGCCAACAAAATATTTCTGGTTTTAAATCCATATCTTGTTTTACCATTGCTTCTAACCACAACTCTTGAATAGCTACTTGGACCGACCTAAGTACTGGACCTAATTCATATATTCCTGTTTTTTTGAACTGAGAACTAAATTTCAGAAAAAGAAATCTGTATTGCTCTGTGAGTCTACCTATTACATTCATTCTTGATCTAACTTCTCGGATGACTGACTTTATCTTTCCTGTTTGTTGGGGGACATCCTTCCTGAAAAGACTGTACATTGTTGGGTGAAAACAGAGGTCCCTTCTGTTACCTGTAGTGTAGTCCTCAGCTTACAACCACAATTGAGTCCAATATTGTTTTATTTCTTCTGCAGTTAGTATTATTTAACAGGATGAAGAGGCAACAGAGTATGACCACTAGGACAGTCATCTTTCCTATGTAAGTAGGTGTTTTATTGCTTTGTGTGCTTGTTTCATCCATAGTAGTGCAAACAATTAAAGTCTTCCTTTCTGTACCTCTTTGTGCAGGCCATTCATTGGAGCAAGGTGGTCAGTGGGTGACTTCAACACACAAAAGGACAGTAACCTTCCTTTTTCATTATTTTGCGTGCTTGTTTCATCCTAATGCAGTGCATGCGATTAAAGTCTTCCTTTCTGTATCTCTTCTTTGTGCAGGTTATTGGAACAAGGTGGTGAGGTGGTGGTGCAGAAGACGGAGAAAAAGGACGTTGTCTTACCTGAACGTGTCTTTTCAGTGGACGAAAGGGAGGGGTTATGCGTGGGTTTTGTCACAGCCTGATAGGTCCATAGACTGAGGGAAATTTCTTAAATACTCCTTCTTTCCCATTGGCTCCCAGTTTCCTCGATGTCAAGGACTGCACCTGTCAAAAAAGCACAAGACGACCCGGGAACCTCCCAGCCCTCCCCCTGGCCCTCCCCTAAACTAACTAGGGCAGGTCATAACCCCTCCCTCTCGTCCACTGAAAAGACACGTTCAGGTAAGACAACATTCTTTTTCCAGTGGACTCGAGGGAGGGGTTATGCGTGGGATATACCCAAGCTTAATCCCAGGGAGGGAAACTAGGGCCTAGGGGGAGAGACAGATGCCACCCGCTGCAGGACCCTACGACCAAAAGACGCTTCCGCAGAGGCAAAGGCGTCCAAACGGTAGTGGCAGATGAAAGGGGTCAGAGACGACCAAGCTGCCACCCGGCAAATGTCCTCGAATGGAGCCCTAGTCGCCCTGTCACAGTGGTAGCAGCGTTTCGAGTCGAATGGGCCATGATACCTGCCAGAGGAACCTGACCAGACGCTTCGTAGGCCGTCACTATGGCCTGTCGTAACCACCTACCAATAGTGGCTGAGGATACACTGGCACTCAGAGACCCCGGTTGGAAAGAAACAGAGGGCCTCTGACCTACGCACCTACGCCGTCTGTCTGAGATAAATGCGCAAAGCGCGGCGGACGTCCAAACGGTGCCAGAGGTGCTCCCTTTCGTGAGAAGGGGCCGGACAAAAATTGGGTAAAATAATTTCCCGTGTCTTGTGAAATGGGGTGTTCACCTTTGGGAGAAAGGTGGGGTCCAGACGAAGGACAACCCTCTCCTGAAGGAAGTGGCAGAGTTCGTCCCTGGATGAAAGAGCGCCCAGTTCCAAAATATGTCTGGCCGACGTGACTGCCACAAGGAATGCCACCTTAAGGGATAGCAACCAGAGGGGAACTGTATGAAAGGGCTCAAGCGGAGGTCCCGTTAGGGCCTTAAGGACCGGGGAGAGGTCCCAGGTTGGAAACCTGAGGTTAGCCGCCCCCTTTAAAAACCGTTTGATCAGGGGAAAATGGGAGAGGGCCTGAAACCCCTCCCCCCCAGGATGGTGGACAGGGTGGCCACCTAGTGACGCAGGGTGTTATGGGATAGGCCGCCATCAAGCCCTTTCTGCAAGAACTCAAGGATATTGGCTACCAAGGCTCTGGTGGGGTCGATGCCCAGAGGGGTAGACCTCCTGACAAACGTCGACCAAGTGGAATTATAAATCCGGGTGGTCAACGGGCGTCTAGAGGCCTCAATGGTTTTTATGACTTTGGAGGAGAGGTCAGCCTTCCTTAAGAGTCACCGCTCAAGTGCCAGGCGGTCAAGTGGAGCCACTGTGGCTCCGGATGGACCAGGACCCCCTGGCAAAAGACGATCTCCTCCCGAGGAATCCTCCATGGCTGGGAAACTGAAAGGTGAACCAGGTCCACAAACCATGGTCTCCTGGGCCAATAGGGGGCCAACAAGATGACATAGGCCCTCTCTGACACTATCTTCCTGATGGTCCCCGGCATGAGGGGAACAGGAGGGAAGGCATAAAGGAGGCCCGGAGGCCATCTGCTCCTGAGGGCATCCGTGCCCTCCGCAGTTCGCTTCTGGAAACGGGAGAAGAACCTTGGTAGTTGCGAGTTGACTGGAGTGGCGAACAAGTCCACCAGTGGGGTGCCGAATCTCAGGCATATCTTGTGGAATAACTCGGGGAGAAGTTGCCACTCGCCATTGTCGAGGGTCACTCGGCTCAGCCAGTCTGCCTGGTGGTTGGACACTCCCGATATGTGCTGAGACATCAGCGATGACAGGTGTCTCTGCCCATGAGCCAATCTTCAGGGCCTCTATCCAGAGAGCCTGGGAGTGAGTACCCCCCTGACGGTTTATGTGGGATTTCGTGGCTACATTGTCTGTCAGGAGGAGCACATGTTGTCCCTTCACCCGGTCCTTGAAATGTCGGAGGTCCAGGCGCGCCGCCTTCAGCTCCAGCCAATTGATGTTGTGGCGGAGATCTGAAGCAGACCAGCGGCCCTATGCCAGTCTGGATTCCATCACCACCCCCCAACCAAACAGACTCGCATCTTTTGTCACCGTTACTCTGTCTGGGTCCCAGAATGTGCAGCCCCCCGCAGGGCCGGGGAAAACCACCACTGGAGGGACGTTCGGACCTCTGCTGGAAGTCGGAAGGTCCGGAGGGAGTTGCTCATCTTCCTTTTCTGGAATGGGATCAGCGCCCACTGGAGGGCCCAAAGATGAAGACAGGCCCAGGGAACAATGCCGATGCATGAGACCATCTTGCCAAGTAACTGAGACAAAGTCAGGATGGAAACTGACCGATTTCTGCGAACTGTGGTTGACAGGTGCCGGAGCCTGGCCTGGCGGTCTGGGGAGAGCTGGACTATCCCTGTCACTGAGTCTATGACTGTCCCTAGGTGTAGGATTCGTGTGGATGGAGAAAGGTGACTTTTGGGGAAGTTGACCAAGAACTCCAGGGACTGAAGGCACTGAATGATGAGCTGAAGGTCGGTTACGGCCTGGGGAGGGGACCCTGCCTGAACTAAGACGTTGTCTAGGTAGCATTGGAGTCTCACCGGCACCGAGCGCAGGTGAGCCGCCAATGCCGCCAGGACCTTCGTGAAAGTGCGAGGGGCCGAGGCCAAGCCAAAGGGGAGGGCTCGGTATTGATAGTGGAGGCCCCTGTGAGAGAACCTTAGGTACCTGCGATGGGCTGGAAGAATTGGAACATAGAGGTGGGCCTCTGTTAGATCTACCGAGGCCAAGTAATCTCCCCACCGGATGCCCTGAAGGATGGATTTGAGGGATGACATTTTGAAGCGCCTGTAGACTAGGAATTGGTTCAGCGCTTGAGATCCAGAATCGCTCTCCAGCCCCCTGAGCTCTTGGGAACCACAAATAAGTTCGAGTAGTAGCCCAGCTCTCGTTCCGCGGGAGGAACCGCCTGGATCTCGAGATGATGTTTTATAGCTAGATCCATGAGGTGGCGGCGCTCTGGGTCCCAGGACAGAGAAAATGTTCTGAAGAGCCTTGGGGCGGGGGGTGGAGAGAAACTCCAGCCACAGGCCATGCCGGATGGTGGTCCTGACCCAGGCATCTGAGGTGATCTCGTCCCACTGGTCCGCATATAGAGCTAGACGGCTGTCTATGGAAAGACCCGGGTTCAAGTCATTTCCCCCTGCGGAAGGGGTGCCCCCCCCCCCATGAAAGGGCCACCTGGACTGACCTTGGTACCTGTTACGGTCCTGGTAGGATGGGCGGGAAAACTGTCTGTCAGATCTAAAGGAGTTGAATCTCTGCTGGTGGTTGTGCTCAGGAGCCCTAGACGAGGGTCTATGGTAAGGGTTAGGCTGGGAATCCGACTTCTTGGCAGTGGACGGAAGGACCTTTTTCTTATCTTTATTTTCTATCAAGATGGGATCTAAGGCCTCCCTAAAAAGGTTGGTCCCTACGAAAGGGGCCACCGCCAAGTTCCACTTGGCCTTATTGCCCATCTGCCAGTTGCGGAGCCACAGTAGCCGACGGGAGGTGACTGAAGTGGCTAGGGCGCTGGAGGCGAATTTTACTGCATCCAGGGTTGCGTCGGCCAAAAATTGGGAGGTGGCTATGATTTTTGTGATGTCCTGATGGAGGCGTTCATCCTGGATCGGAATATGATCCTGGAGTTGGCGGAGCCACATGACTGTCGTGCGGTTAAAGCCGCCGCCGCCGCCGATTTAACCGCCCAGGTGGAGGCGGTAAAGTTTTTACGCAATGTCAGATCCGCCCGTTTGTCCTCTGGTTTCATCTTACCGGCTGCATCTCTGGAAATTACCGGTGAGGAGGCCACCAGGGCTGCTATTGGAGTATCGATAGTAGGTAATTGCAGGGCCTGAGCAAAGGTCTGTTCTACATTGTAGAAGCGGTGGTCGCTACTGCCCGGGTTGGAGAAATTGGAAGGACGGGCCTACTGGTTCTTTACTATCTCCAAGAACAAGGATGGAGCAGGGATCTCTTCCTTGTTCATAGCTGTATTGGAAAACATAGCCATGTCGGGGTCCCTAGGTTGAGGGACCGTGGGGTGCCCAGTTCCAATCTTAGTGATCTTCCTGGCCTTATGTAGAAGAGTCTTAAACATATCAGGAGGGAACAGACCCGTAGAAGAAGGGGGGTCAGGAGGGAGAGAATCCTCATCCTCTGAAAATCCCATGTCATAGTTGTTGTCTTCCCCCAGGAAGGAACCCTCACTAACCATGGATGGGGACATGGCCCTGAGTTGATGTGTTCCTGTGAGTGCTTGGGGCCCTGCCAGAGTGAGAGGCCCTATCTCTCTGGGCAATGCCTTGTGAGATGGCTGCTGATATGAGCCTTTTAATGCTTTCAGGCAAGAGATCTAAATCCTCGAGCTCATTCTGAGATGGGCCTGGGTCCTGAGGTGCCAGACTAGACGTGGACTGGTAAGCCCTAGAGGGTCCCTCCAATGGATCTGCGACCTCCCCCCTAACTGGCTCGGGAGAGGCAGGAGGGGAAGGAGACACTGTCTGCCTGGAGAACCTGTGTGATCTGGAGGGAGATACTGAAGGAGAGGAGGGGCTGAAGCCTCTAGAGGGAGAGCCTGAATGGTTGGAGGAAGGTCTGATTGGGATCTGAATCTACTGCCTGAACTGGGCCTGGTGGCTTGAGCCTACTGTTCCGCCCTGGCAATTGTTTTCTCCAAGGCCTTCTGTCTGCGTAACATCCCTAGTGGTTGCCCTAGAGGGTCGCTGGGCTGCCAAGGGCTTGGATGCTGCGGCCCTGGTTCTGGGCCTATCTGGGATTTCTTCACTGCCCTCCATAGAGGCCTCCACTGGGGCCTGGGAAGGGTTGGATAGTGCCATCATCGCCCCATTCACGCGCTCGATGCAGAAGCTGTGCAGGTTCCCTGGGCTCTGTCTGTGGTGGCCTCTTAAGTAGAAACACTGCCAATCCCTTGCTCTTGCGCTAGTCTCATAGCGCCCACGCGGTCGCCTGCGACACGTGGCGCCTCAAAGAAAATGGCTGCCAGATCTTCCAATCACGCCTCCTAATAATCGAGCAGCTGCGGCTTCAGTTTGCCGCGACTCGTTTGCGTGCCCCAATCGCCCAGTGGCTTCAATTCTGTCTGGCTGTAGCTGATCTTCAGCGCCACAGCCCCTAGAGTCTGGGCGGCATGACAACGGGCGTTTGAATAGGGCGATCGCTCCCTCTTTGTCTCTGTGCTATTTGCCGGCGCTAGAAAGGCTTGGCTCGTTTAGTTTCTGCGCTTCCTTGCCGGCGCTGGAGGCTCGCTTTTAAAAAATAGCGGCTCGGCACACTCTTAGGGCTGCACCTTGAGGCCCAACACCCCTGCTGGCCCAGGGACCTGATCAGGGCTCCTGGCCCGTGGAGAGGGAAGGAACTGCCCCACGGGGCTCTCCCAAACCACCAGAGGCAGAAAAGACTGTCCCTTGGGCCGCAGCCTGTCTAATTTAGAATTTAAAGTATCCAATTAATCAAATTACTTAGACCATACAGAAATTTTCTAAAATATCAATTCCTACCTAAGAGCCAAAGCAGTGCTTGGACCAAAAGACTGAGAGGAAACTGGGAGCCAATGGGAAAGAAGGAATATTTAAGAAATTTCCCTCAGTCTATGGACCAATCAGGCTGTGACAAAACCCACGCATAACCCCTCCCTCGAGTCCACCGGAAAAGGACAGTAATCTTCCTTTTCTATTATTTTCTGTGCTTGTTTCATCCTAATGCAGTGCATGCGATTAAAGTCCTCCTTTCTGTGTCTCTTCTTTGTGCAGGTTATTGGAACAAGGTGGTGAGGCGGTGGTGTACAGAAGACCGGCAAGGCAGTAATCTTCCCTCTGTAAGAAGCTGTCTTTATTGTTTTGTGTGTTTGTTTCATCCTAATGCAGTGCGTGCAATGGAAGAGTTCATTTCTGTGTCTCTTCTTTGTGTAGGCCATTCATTGGAGTCAGTGTTACTGAAGACTGGCAAGGACAATCATCTTCCTTCTATAAGTAACTCTTTTATTGTTTTGTGTATTTATTCTAATCTTATTGTAGTTTATCCATTGGGGCAAAGAATTCAGTGACATCGTCTTGGCCACACCACCCGATCACATGATCGGCAAGCCACTCCCAACCGGTCACATGGATGGCAAGCCACTCCCACCCGGTCACATGGGCGGCAAGCCACTCCCACAAAGCAGGCCACACCTCAGGTTCCAAAATTTTTTGAAACCCACCACTGTATTCAGGTTACCCTGAGGACACAGATAAACCTTCAAATGGCATTAACGACTCTATAAAAGAATGCAAACAATCAGCTGTCTGCAAGGAATATAGATCCTTCCATTCATCACCATCCAGTCAGAACTGAAGAAGCTTCTTGCATGAGAAGCAAAACGTCTTCAAAGAAAAAACAAGAAAGTCCAGTTGTCCCCAACAAAAAGCACCTTTGGGACAACCATGACCAGGATGACTGAGAATCTCCATAGATATACCTTATACCATATTTTTCGCTCCATAACAAGTACTGGACAATAAGGCGAACCTAGGATTTGAGGAGGAAATGAAGAAAAAATATATGAATCTGGAGTGCGGTCTCAGTGTGCATATGGAGGGCCAAATATGGAGCAGCAGTGTAGTGAGGGCAGGAGGGGAAGCCTGAGAGGACCACAGATAGGTGTCCTCTCAGGTGCCAGCTCTGCCTATTGACCCCTGCACTCTGGCGGGGTTCAGCACTGTAAAAGGACCCCACTGCGATATTTGCTCCATAACATGCAGAGACATTTACACCCACTTTTGGGAGAAAAGAAGTGCGTCTTATGGAGCGAAATATACGGTAGTTTGCCTGGCGATTTTAGGTAGGTAATTATTGAGTATTTGCAGACTTAACACATTATTAGATTTATTTTAGTAATTTTGGCCCAACCACTATTAATTCAAACTATTTTTGAATTTTGAAAATTTGAATCATTGTTAATAATATATACAAATTGTAGATGGAAACTAACAATGTCTCAGGCAATTAAAAAAAAAGAATTGTAGAAAAATGGGTGTTGGCTTATCTGAGACGCCCGTTCTGTGGTAAGGTGGAGATAGCATCCAGGAATGGGTTAACCTCATCTGTTATCCAATCGAACTGAGTCTGCAAATGTTGATGTCCCGCCTCCTCTGGTAGCTCCTCCCAGCTTTATTACAAAGGCAATCTGCAGACTGACATGTGATGAATGAAAAAAATCTCTCCTTGGTGACGCCGGACCGGAACTCTTTCAGGGCAGGGCTGGATGCTATCTCCACCTTCCCGGAGAACAGGTGTCTCAGGTAAGCCAACACCCATTCTCCAATGTTGGTGGAGATAGCATCCAGGAATGGGACATACCAAAGCCTGGACTGTCCTTATGGGTGGGTCATTGTCCTGGCCGAAGTCCCCTGGTTCTCGTGAACTCGCTGCAAAATCCGTCTGCCAAATGCTGCATCTGCAGATGCATAACTGTCAATCTTGTAATGGTGGATAAATGGCGACAGAAAGGCCCAGGTGGCAGCTCGACAGACTCTTCAAGCGAAGCCTGTGTAGCCCAAACTGCCGAAGTGGTGCACTCCTCATGGAGTGAGCTGAGATATAACCTGGAAGAAGCAGAGACTGTAAGTCGTAGGCCTTAGCAATGCAGGCACGTATCCAATGACCCAAGGATGAAGGAGTTGCTTTGTGCCCCATGGAGGTTGGCTGATAGAAGACGAAGAATGCTTCCGTTCATCTCAGTGAAGGTATCTGACTGAGATAAATGAGAAGAGCCCTCCTAATGTCACGTTTGTGCCACTGTCTTTGTAGTCGGTGAACTGGTGACGGGCAAAAGTTTGGTAGGACCAACTCCTGAGCCTGGTGGAACTTGGTGTTAACTTTGGGAATAAAAGAAGGTCCGAGTCTCAAAATTACTCTGTCAGAAAGGAAAATGCATGTCTTTCCTTACCAACAAGGCTGCCAGTTCTGAGATTCTCCTGGCAGAGGTGACAGCCACCAGGAACAACACCTTGAGAGAAAGGTGTTCTTCAAAGGCTCGAACAGGGGGCCCTTGCAGGCAAGCAGCACTTTGGTCAAGTCCCATGTCGGATATCGATGTACAACTGGTGGGCGAAGGTTAGTAGCTCCTCATAGAAAATGATGAATCAGGGGATGGTGAGCTAAGGATGTGAACTCTCCTCAGTGAAGAACTGAAGAAAGGACAGCTACCTGTTGCCGGAGAGTATTAGGTAACAGGCCATTGTCCAAGCCCTCCTGAAGAAAGTCTAGCACCCGATGGATTGGTGCTTGCAATTGAATGATGTCCTTGAAGGAACACCAGCGACAAAAGGCTTCCCAAGTGGTGTCGTAGATGCCTTTGGTCGACAGACATCTTGATGCTTGGATCATGTCGATGAGGTGAGAGGACAGACTGACCATGATCAGGGCCCTCCACTCAATTTCCAGACAGTCAAATTGAGCCACTGAGGGTCCAGGTGGACAAGGGTCCCTTGGCTGACAAGATCCTGGAGGCAGGGAGCCTCCAGGGGAGCGCCACTGACAAGAGACATCAGGTCTGCGAACCAAGGTTGACATGGCCAAAATGGAGCCAGAAGTAGAAGCTCCGCATCCTCCTCCAACATCTTCTGGATGACTTGCTGAATGAGAGGCGGGGGGGAAGCGTAGAGGAGCCCATCGGGCCATGGGCATTGAAGAGCATCTGTGCCTTTCGCTCCCAGAGTTACGTATCGTGAAAGGAATCGTGGCACCTGCCTGTTGTCCTTGGTCGCAAAGAGGTAGATTGTCAGCATCCCGTACCGGGTGGTCATCTCCTAGAAGAGATCTGGATGTGGTTTCCATTCCGCCTGGTCTATTTGGGAACGGCTGAGGCAATCTGCCTGAACATTTGATACCCGGGATATACGCTCAGCTCTTATGGATAGGAGGTGGGCTGCTGCCCAGACCCCAAGCCATGCCGTATCCTGCATCAAGGCCCTGGAGTGGGTCCAACCCTGTCAATTTATGTGTGCCTTGGCTGTCATGTTGTCCATGAGGACCAGGATGTGCTTGTCGGTGACTACCTGCTGAAATTGAATCAGAGCCAGCCAAACAGCTTGCAGTTCCAGCCAGTTTATGTCGGGCTGAAGGTCCGACTGGAAACACTGACCCTGGGCCATCCCCGACTGCAGATGGGCACCCCAACCGGACAGGCTGGCATCTGTGGTCAATGTGATGCGGTCCAGCTCCCTGAATAGGGATCCCTTGGAAATGCCTGGGGACAACCACCACCCCAGGGATCTGGTCACCTCTGGAGGTACCTGCACCATGATCAATGAGCTGCCATTTCCTGCCTTCTGGTGCGGCAGGAAGAACTACTGAAGCACTCTGCTGTGTAGTTGGGCCCACAGAATGATTGCAAAGCAGGACACCATCTTCCCCAGCAACTGGGAGAGGACGAGCAGTTGAATTCTGCGGTGAGATCTGTTGGCCAAGGCTCGAAGGCTGTCCTGCTACTCCTGGGAAAGATAAACCCTGCCCTCCAAGGTGACTCTTGCCTAGGTTTATTGAAAACCCATGAGCCCTCAGAACCTGAAGGGAGACCTCTAAATCCCTTTCTGCCTGACTTGGGTACCTGGACAGGAGAAGGATATCGTCCAGGTATCACTGGATCCTGATTGGCGAGGCCCTGAGGTGGGCTGCCAGGATCTTTGTGAATACCCTCGAGGCTGAAGAGAACTGAAGGGAAGAGCCCTGTACTGAAAATGCCTCCTCCGATAGCAGACTGCGGAGAAGGCCACTGTTGCAGCTTGGACGCTATTCCTTGGCAAATGGCCTCCATAATGATGGCCTCGATATTGGCCTGTTGAGGATCAGCCACTTGCAGGGGTGTTGTGGAAGGCGGAACCAGGGACCCAGGCCTAGGGCTGACATGGGCTGACTGGTTCTCTGGGTAGAGGAGAATCTAGAGCAGCGATGGAAAACCTTTTTTGCTCGCGTGCCATAAGTGGGGGGAGCGCAGGGGGGTCATGTGCAGGCGTGACGCACCCATAATGCAATGTGTGACCCCCCATGTGCATGCGCGCACTACAGGCGCAACCCCCACCATTTTTGCATGTTTTTTTCGCCCTCCCCAGGCTCCAGAGGCTTTATAGGAGCATGGGGGGGGGGTGAAAACAGCCTTCCCCCCCCCCCCCCGGGAAGCCCTCCGGAGGCTTCAGGGACCTTGAGGAGGCTTCCCTGAAGCCTCCGAAGCATTCAAAACGACCCTCCTAGCTCGGAGGGTCGTTTTAAGCGCTCTGAAGGCTTCAGGGACCGTCAGGTGACTTCCGGTTTGCTCGGAGGGTCGTTTTGAGCACTCCAAAGGCTTCAGGGAAGCCTCTTGATGGTCCCTGAAGCCTTCGGAGTGCTTAAAACGACCCTCCGAGCTAGGAGGGTCATTTTGAATGCTTCAGAGGCTTCAGGGAAGCCTCCTGAAGGTCCCTGAAGCCTCCGGAGGGCTTCCCGGGGGGGGGGGAGGCTGTTTTCGCCACCCCCCCATGCTCCTATAAAGCCTCTGGAGCCTGGGGAGGGCGAAAAGAGTCCCCCCCCAGGGATCCTCCGGAGGCTTTATGAGCTTCCCTGAAGCCTCCGGAGCGCAAAAAATGGCCCTACGGCAAACCGGAAGTCACTTCCGGTTTGCTCGGAGGGTCGTTTTAAGTGCTCCGAAGGCTTCAGGGATCGTCAAGAGGCTTCCCTGAAGCCTTCGGAGCGCTCAAAACGATCCTCCGAGCAAACCGGAAGTGTGTTCCTGAACTTCCGGTTTGCCGTGGGACCGTTTCCTCTGTGCCCTGGCAAATGGCTCTGCATGCGTGCCATAGGTTCACCATCACAGATCTAGAGTCAAACCACCTTCCTCCTGCTTGGACAAGGACAACTCTTCCTCACTATCCAGGGACATATCCTGTGGCCGAAGGGAATCATGAGCCAGACACCTCTTCAAAGTGGTGAGGGTTGACCTGCGCCTGCCTAGCCTCTTCAGCTGGCCTGGCCGCCTCTCTTTGGGCCTTGGCAAACTCTCTGTCTAGGGCCTTCTTAGTATGGCCCCTGTCTCTAGAGTGGGAGGCCACCCTTTTCCATGCAGGCCTCGATCCCAAGGGGCCTGCGATAACTTCCTGCTGAGCATTGGGGGTTGCCAGCCCCTGATGAAGCCTCAATTGTTTGTTTGTTTTGTTTGTTTTGTTTGTTTTGTTTGTTTTGTTTGTTTTAGTGGATTTATATGCTGCCCTTCTCCCAAAGGACTCAGGGCGGCGTACAGCATTAAAAAACACATATTACAGAACTTAAAAGAAATAATCCAAAAAACAAAGCGAATTAATATAACACTAACATTTTAAAAATTAGATAAAATTAACAGGCCACACCGGCTTGCTGGAAAAGCCAACTTTTTAGGGCGCGTCGGAAGGACTGGAGGTCGGGGATTATGCAAAGCTCTGGGGGCAGCTCATTCCAGAGGGAAGGCACTCCCACAGAGAAGGCTCTCCCCCCAGAGTCGCTAGCCGACACTGTCTGGCCGACGGCATTCTTAGGAGGCCAACTCTGTGGGATTGCACTGGACGGTGGGAGGCTACTGGTGGCAGTAGGTGGTCTCGCAGGTACCCTGGGCCTAAGCCATGGAGTGCTTTAAAGGTCATAATTAGTACCTTGAATCGCACCCGGAAAACTACCGGCAACCAGTGCAGGCCGCCTAAAAGGGGTTTAACATGGGAGCACCTAGGTACCCCCATGATAACCCACGCGCCTGCATTCTGGACCAACTGAAGCCTCCGGGTGCTCTTCAAGGGCAGCCCCATGTAGAGAGCATTGCAGTAGTCCAGGCGAGAAAGGACGAGGGCATGAGTGACTGTGCATAGAGCATCCCGATCCAGGAAGGGGCGCATCTGATGTACCAGGCGAACCTGGAAAAAGTCCCCCCTGGTCACGGCCGTCAGGTGTTCCTCTAAACTAAGCCATGTGTCCAGGAGGACTCCCAGATTGCGACCCCTCTCTGAGGGGGCTAAAATTTCTCCCCCCATCATCAAAGATGGAACAAGATCCACAAATCGGGATGACAGAAACCACAGCCACTGTTTTGGAGGGATTGATCTTGAGCCTGTTCCTCCCCATCCAGATTCGCACAGCCTCCAGGCATCTGGACATCACGTCGAGGGCATCATTTGGGTGGTTTGGGGTAGAGATGAAAAGTTGGGTATCACCAGCATATTAATGCTACCATACCCCAAAACCACGGATGATCTCGCCCAGCGGTTTCATATATATATGTTGAACAGGAGGGGTGAGAGAACCGACCCCTGGGGCACCCCACAAGTGACATGCCTTGGGGTCGATCCCTGCCCTCCAGTCAACACGAACTGCAACCGATCCGACAGGTAGGAGGAGAACCACCGTAAAATGGTACCCCCCACTCCCAACCCCCGAGTCGTCACACTAGGATACCACAGTAGGATACCGCCGAGAGGTCTAATAGGACCAGCACAGAGGAGCAGCCCCTGTCCCGAGCCCCCAAGAGATCATCGACCAATGCGACCAATGCCGTCTCCGTGCTGTACCCGGGCCTGAAACCCGACTGAAACGGATCCAGGTAGACAGCTTCATCCAGGTACTGGGGAAGCTGACGTGCTACCACACTCTCGACAACCTTTGCTACAAAGCGAAGGTTGGAGACTGGACGATAGTTGGCTAAGGAAGCTGGGTCCAGGGAAAGCTTCTTAAGGAGGGGCCTCACCACCGTCCTTCAAGGCGGTGGGAAAGAACCCCTCTCTCAATGAAGCATTGATAATCGCCTGGAGCCAGCCTCGTATCACCTCCCGGGAAGCCGAAACTAACCAAGAGGGACATGGGTCCAGCACACAAGTGGCAGCACTGAGTCTCCCCATAATCCTGTCCATGCCCTTGGGGGTCACAGGGTCAAACTCATCCCAGATTGTCTCCACAAGATTCATCCCCATCGACTGGCCCGAATCTACCCAGTCAGAGTCCAAGCCTGTCCGGATCTGAGCGATTTTATCCTGCAGAAACTGAAGAAATTCTTCAGCTCTACCCTGCAAGGGGTCTTTCCCAGTTCCTTGGTTAAGTAAGGAACGGGTCACCCTAAACAGGGCGGCTGGGCAGTTATCTGCGGATGCGATAAGAGCGGAAAAATGTTGCCGTTCTGCCACTTTTATCGCCACTAAGTAGGATTTAATATGAATTCTTACTAGTGTTCGATCAGATTCAGACCGGCTGGCCCTCCAACCACTCTCTAGGCTTCTTTTCCGGCGTTTCATCTCCCGGAGCTCCTCGGTAAACCAGGGAGCCACCCGGGATCAACACTGGGTCAGAGGCTGCAAAGGCACAACGCGATCCAAGGCCCCAGTGGACGCCCTATCCCAGGCTTCCACTAGGGCTTCGGTCGAGTTGTGAGCAAGGGATTCGGGAAAAGTCCCAAGTTCCATTAGGAACCTTTCAGGGTCCATCAGGGGCCTGGGGTGAAACCATCTAGTTAGTTCCGCCTCCCTGCGGCGAGGAGTAGCAGTATGGAAGTCAAGCCTGATGCGGAAATGATCAGACCATGACAAGGGTTGAATAGAAATATCCCCTAAATCTAGATCATTCATTCACTGTCCAGAGACAAAAATCAGGTTGAGCGTGTGTCCCCTATTATGGGTGGGGTCTTGAATTAACTGAGTTAGGTCCATAGCCGTCATGGAAACCATGAACTCCCGAGCTGACTCGGATGTCAATTGAGTCAGCCATCCCCAGATCTCACCTCAGCCTGTACGGTAGTTGCAGTGGTTACTCTGCTTGACTGGTATGACCTGGACCTGCGCAGTGGTGGGTAGTGGTTGCTCTGCCTGGCTGAAAGAATGAATGGGAGGCTCTCCTGGGCCTTCATGGTGGTGGCATAGCGGCTGTGCTGCTGGGCAGTGAGGCTGTGTGGTTTAGGGCTCGCCTGGGCCTGCGCCGCTATCCTGGGGAATCTCTGGCCCTCGGGACTGACAAAACGGTGCCCGTTCCTCTTGGCACCAAAACAAAATGGCGCCCATCATTCTGATTACCTCCAAAATGCCCCCCTTTTGAAATGGCTCCGAAGAAGTCAGTATTATCACCATCCTCTGGAGATGGGAGTATTATCACCATCCTCTGGATCCCTCAGAGCTTACCCTGACGATCTGCCTTGGGTCCTTGCCAGATGGGGACAGCGAACCAGGGAAACACCCGTGTTGCTGCCCCAGTGGTAAAAACTGCAACCACGCAGTTTGCGTGATACCGGGAAAGCCCCGGTCACGGCAAGAGAGCTGAGTTGAAGAAGGGAGCCAGCCTCTAAAGAACTAAATTGATTGAAGTTCGATTTTTACTTTCTAGTCAATTTTTTTTTAACAGGAGACAAAGAAACATGTCCAGTCCTTAAGGTAGACTGACTCTGGGAGGTAGACTGGGAAGAGCTATCAGAGGAGGCGGGACATCAAGATTTGCAGACTCAGTCCGATTGGATAACAGACAAGGTTAAACCATTCCTGGATGCCATCTCCACCAACATTGGAGAAAAACTGTATGAAAAAATGATCAGAGTCTATATTTAGCAGATCAGATTTACGTTTTCACTAGATGAAACTGGATAAGTTCATTGTTGAAAACATGATGGCTAGAGAATAATGGACAAATGATGACATTATCTACTTATATTGCATGAAAAAATTTCCATATACAGATAGCTATAATCCTAGGCAATTACCGTATTTTTCGGAGTATAAGACACATCTTTTTCCCTCAAAAAAGAGGCTGAAAATTTGGGTGCTTCTTATACACTGAATGCAGCATTTTTTGCCTCCCGAAACCCCACCCCTTCACCAAAACCACCCTAACCCTAATCCATGCATAGCTTGTAGGAGGCTTTCAGAGTGCTCCTGGGGGCTGGGGAGGGCAGAAATGAGCAAACAACAGGCCGTTTTTTGCTCATTTTTGCCCCCACCCCACCCCCCAGGAGCACTCTATAAGTCTCCTAAAGGCTATTATGCCCTTTTTTAAAAAAAAAACTGGCCAGTTTTCACAAAAAATGGACCATTTTTGGGAGGTTTGCAGAGTGCAAAAACTTTTTTTTAAATTTACCTCTTCAAAACCTTGGTGCGCTTTATACTCCGATGTGTCTTATACTCCAAAAAATACGGTATTAGCTGTTACTGGTATAATTCATAAATACATAGTCAAGAGTACAAAGATAGCTTTCTATGACCATTCTGATTAGTATTAGTAACTTTGTTTTCTCAAATTATCTTAACATCGAAGGAACAGTAAATGTTAATACCTACAACAGCCCTCTCTAAGCGGTTTAGAGAGTTAGCATATTGCCCCCAACAATCTGGGTCCTAATTTTACCCACCTTGGACTGATGGAAGGCTGAGTCAACCTTGAACCTGGTGAGATTCAATCTGCCAAACTGCAGAAATAGCCTGCAATACTACACTCTAACTACTGCGCCACCGCGGCTTTTAGTATTGGACCCAGCAGCAATTATTCATGAAACTCTAAGCTTTCTTTTAAAAAAAAACACATACAGTTGACTTTAAGTTTCACTTCTATCAGAAATTTCTTTTTGCCTGGAGGAGTGAAGAAATGTAAATATAACCTTTTCTATCCAGTAATAAAATCATATCAATTTTCCTTGCAGGTACTTTTCTAGCATATATTTCTGATTGCAAGAGAGAATCACTTTCTAAGATTCCTTACTTAACTTTTTCTTCATCTAATCAGTGCAGCTTAAGTAAGGTTGAACATTCCTCATGCAATTTTCAAATGATTTATTACTCTAAGAATAATGGCTGAAAAATCTGAGCAGCAATACTAAAACTTTATATTGACCAAGGAGTATTTAAACTACTCACTTGGCTTGCTGATTGGAAAAGCACCCCTTCTTGGAAATTATTTAATGCTTAAAAATTTAAATTATATTAGAACCTGCTAATTCTATGAGGATTCGATAATGCCAGAAAAGGCCAATTCTCTACTTTGATGCTTCAAATTAAGAACATAGAAGTACAGAAAACATGAATTTAAAAGATTTTTTTTCTTAAAAAAACCAGATATGGCAAATAGGAATATGATACATGGCAATAAAACTGGATCACCTGATTTTTATGACATACTTTCAAAGCCAAAGTATGGAAAACCCATTTTTAGTAGATAATGTTTTTCACAAAGACATTTGGCTTGCTGCAATTTGTGCTTATGATTAGTCTTATCTATGCTTTCAAGATAATAGTTTCAAGATATTCTTATATTTATTTGTTCAATTTTTATTTATTAAACTCAATCTAGTTCTTATATCTTTCTGAGGTAATTTCACCTGAAACTGCAATATTGATTTCTCCATTTTAAACAAGATCAAGCTCCAAATTAGAAACATACCAGTATTGCATAATTTGTTCTAATACAATAATTAAAAAATATCACAATTAAAAAAATTATTAATTAAAAAATTCAAAAGTACTCATTGAAGTATTGAAAGCTTTCTGAATTACAAACCAAGCTCAGCAAGTTCAACATATTGATTTCATGTTTAAACACTTTCCTTTACTTACTTATCTAAAACATGTGGATCTTCAGGACTTTTATTTTCATATTCTAAAAGCTCAAGAAAGCTCTGCATATACCTGAAACAGAGAAAAATAACGTAATTGATATTTGCATATTAAATATGTGGACACCAACCTGGAGGGAAATTGCTAACACTCTAGCAGGTAGACTCAAGATTTAGAAGAGTCTTGACGGACTTGGATTCTATCCAACAAGATGTAGTTCAGCAGTGAGAATGGTCCTGCACTTAGGAAGGAAAATTCAAACACACAGGTATAGGTCAGTGATGGCTAACCTTTTTCCCATCGCGTGCCAAAAGCAGGGGGAGTGCAGGGGGGTCGTGTGCAATGTTCCCTCTAATTTTTTTTCAGTGTGCATGGAAAAGTATAGTGTTTGAGCGGCACATTTTTATACCTGAGCACCTGAATTTTTTTCACAGATGTCACCCAAGACAACAACATCAGTGTTATTAAGGTACCCGCTTAATTAAAAGTGTTATATAATATCAGTATCACTTATAATACTGCAAGTCTGCAATATTAGAATACTTCACATCTACATATTGTGGGTAAAACACATAATAGAGCGAATGTGTTCTGTTCTTGCAGAGAATGACCATTGGCTTACCTGAAGGGTCCTTTTCTGTGCACCGCGGGAGAGTCCAAGCAATGGGTTAATTCAGTCTGCTTGCCCTTTGGACAGGAACTTTTTTTCCCTTTTGACCACACCTCCTTGTGTAGCCACTCCCCAGAATTTTGATAAAGTCAGGAACGTGAGGATAGAGCGAAGCGTCCAAGAATACAATCCTGTTGACATGAAGAACCCGAATCCCGGACCGAACATCCAGGGCGGGTTGGACTCTTCCGCGGTGCACTGAAAAGGATCCTTCAGGTAAGCCAATGGTCATTTTCCTGTGCACCGCTTGGAGAGTCCAAGCAATGGGACATACCCAAGTCATTGTCCATCTGGGTGGGCAGAAGAAGGTTCCCGGGATTCAGTTGCTGACACAACCGCCTGGAGCACTCGTCTGCTGAAAGACGCCTCAGCCGAGGTGAAAACGTCCAGTTTATAGTGTCGCACGAAGGGTGACGGTGAAGACCACGTAGCCGCTCTGCAGATGTCGACTATCGAGGCCTAGGTGGCCCAGGCTGCGGAAGTGGCCGCGCTCCAAGTGGAGTGTGCGGTGATGCCGTGCGGAACCGACCTGGACTGGCTCTCATATGCTGATGCGATGCAGGCCCGAAGCCACCTGCCAACTGTGGATGATGAGACCTTCTTCCCCAAGGAGCCAGGTTGAAATGAAATAAGAGGGCCTCTGATCTCCAGAACTCAGCAGTTCGGGCGATGTAAACCTTCAGGGCCCTCCTAACATCCAGCATGTGCCAGGAACACTCCCTGGGGTGTGATGGGTGCGGACAAAAGTCCGGCAAGACGATGTCTTGTGCCCTGTGGAACCATGAGTTCACTTTCGGGGTGAATGTCGGGTCCAGCCTCAATACTACCCTGTCAGGATGGACTACGCATAGGTCCTGTCTCACGGACAGGGCTGCTAGCTCAGAGATCCGACGGCGGACGTAATGGCCACCAGGAAGGCCGTCTTGAGGGTCAGGTGACGGAGGGACGCCGTGCGAAGGGGCTCAAAGGGTGGAGCGGTGAGAGCCTGCAAGATCACGGACAGCTGCCAGGTAGGGTAGCAATGAACAGTGGGAGGTCGGAGGTTAGAGGCGCCCTTGAGAAAGAGGTGCACCTGGGAACCTTGCCGAGGGGTAAAGGGGGTCGCCAGACCAAACGGTGGACAGGGCCGCCACCTGGCGATGGAGCATGTTGGGAGCCAGGCCCCTGTCAAGTCCACTTTGCAGAAAATCCAAGACCCGGGAAACAGGAGCAGTTGTCGGGTCGGTCTGCAGCTCCTCACACCATTTGGCGAAGGCGGCCCAGGACGCATCATAGATCCTAGTGGTAGAAGGACGTCTCGCCGCTTGGATGGTGCGCACCACCTCCTCCGACAGACCTTCGCCCCTTAGCTGGTCCCCCTCAAGTGCCAGACGGCCAGCCGAAGTCACGGAGGCTCCGGATGAACAATGGCCCCCTGGCTGAGGGAGATCTGGTCCGGGGGAATTCGCCACGGAGGACATACCGACAGGTGGATGAGGTCGGCGAACCACGATCTGCGGGGCCAGTGGGGGGCCACGAGAATGACCTCTGTCCCTTCCGCGATGACCTTGTTGATTAATTGTGGAAGGAGAGGCAGAGGGGGGAAGGCATACAGGAGTTCGCGGGGCCACCTGCAACGCAGGGCGTCCGTCCCCTCTGCCCCCGGGGAGTAGAACCGGGAGAAGCGCCTGAGTTGCGCGTTGTCCCTGGACGCAAAGAGGTTGACTGTCAGGGAGCCGAATCTGTGGGACAGCTGGTGGAATAGAACAGGATCCAGTTGCCACTCCGCGGGATCTATGGTCGTCCTGCTCAACTAGTCCGCCTGGGTGTTGTCCACTCCAGAGATGTGGTTGGAGCGGAGGGACTCCAGGTGAGTCTCCGCCCAGCAGCCCAGGGTCTCCGCCTCTCTCATCAGCGACCTGGACCTGGTGCCACCCTGGCGGTTGATATGCGCCTTGGTGGCTACATTGTCTGTCATCAGGAGCACATGGTGTCAATGGACGGACTGGTGAAAGTGACGCAGGGCCAGGCGGGCAGCTCGCAACTCCAGCAGGTTGCTGCTGTAGCTTGCTTCTACTGGGGATCACTTGCCTTGTACTACCAGGTGAGCCATGTGGGCCCCCCAGCTGGCGAGGCTGGCGTCTGTGGTGATGACCAACCGCTCGGGCTCCTTGAAGAGGTGGCCCTTGAGAAGTGCCGGAGACACCCACCAATGGAGAGATCTCTTAACCTTCGGTGGGACGCGAACCAGCATGGGCGAGTTGCTCCTGGAGGCCCTCTGATGAGGTAGTAGCAGCCACTGCAGCACACTGGAATGTAGACGGGCCCACGGAACGATGGAGATGCAGGAAATCATCTTCCCCAGCAGCTGTGACAGAAGGACCACCAGAGCTTGCCTCATGTGCATCACCTTGTGGGTCATGGACTTTAGGCCCTCCAACCTGTCTTGGGAGAGGAATACCCTGCACAAGGTGGTGTCTATCACCGCCCCCAGGTGGATCAGTCTGGTGGTGGGAACGAGGTGGCTCTTCTCTATGTTCAGGGAAAAGCCGTGACTCCTGAGGGTCCTCATGGTGACCTGGAGATCCCGTAAGGCCTGCTGTCTGGACAATAACTGGATGAGGATGTCATCCAGGTAGCACTGCAGCCTTACGGGCCTGCGCCTGAGCTGGGCCGCCACAAGCGCCAGGACCTTGGTGAAGGTCCTGGGTGCAGACGAGAGGCCGAATGGAAGGGCCCTGTATTGGAAGTGGCGGCCGGCATAGAAGAAGCGCAGGAACTTCCTGTGCTGGGGACGGATGGGGATGTGAAGATATGCCTCCTTTAGATCTATAGAGGTGAGGAGGTCTCCCTGGCGGATCTCCGCCAGGGTGGTCTGAAGGGACTGCATCTTGAACTTCCGATAGGCAATGTGCCTGTTGAGGTTCTTGAGGTCCAAGATGGCCCTCCACCCCCCTGAGGTTTTGGGTACCAGGAAGAGGATGGAGTAGAACCCCCTCCCCTCCTCGCCCGGGGGAACCGGTTCTACAGCCCTGATCTCCAGAAGGTGATTGACCTCCTGGTTCATGTGTTCCCTTTTTTGAGGACAGGTTGGGGTGGGACACCGGATGAAGGTCCGGGGTGGGAGGGACAGGAATTCCAGGGAGAGGCCTTCCCTGATGATCTGGAGGACCCAAGCGTCCTCGGTGGTCTGAGCCCAATGAGAGGCAAACAGTTGAAGACGACCCCCTATGGGCGCTGTGTTCGGGCAGTTACTTGGACTTACAGAACGGCCTGTTGGAGGCCCCACCGCAGTTGTACTTGCGGAAGCCGAACTGCTGTCTACTCCTGTCCCGAAAGGCAGGCCTGTCCTGGTTTCTGTCTCCCTGTTGTCCGAAGGATCTATTGGGGGAAGAGAATGAGGAGGAGAAAGTGGAAGGATCGAAGGCTCGAAAGGACTGCCTCCTGGGGTAGGGCGCGGCCTTGCGGTTCTGGATGAGATCAAGGAACAACCCAGGGACAGGGACCAGCTCCTGTTGAGGAGTGGGCACGTCAAACATGACTGCGTTGGGGTTGACTGAAGTCGACTCCGTCGCAGGTAGAGCAGGTTTGGGTTTGACACCTACCTTAGTGGCAGCCTTGAGTTTATGGAGGACTGACTTTAAAAGATTGGATTTAAAGAGACCCGCGAAGGCAGGCGCCTCCGGTGGGAGGTCCTCGTCCTCTGACAGCTCCTGTCCCTCCTGGTCGGGATCCTCAAGAGCTGAGGCCTCGCTGACCACAGACTCCAGGGAAGGGTGGCGGACTTGCTTGGCCACAGGGGAAACGGCCTGGTCCGGTCTGGGGGCCCTTGTAGTCGCTGAGGGGGAATCCCGGGTTTTCATGGCCTCGGCGATGCCCTTAGCGATGGCGCGGGCCATCACCGCTTGCATGCGAGGCGATAGCTCGGGCTCCTGATCGGAATCTCGATCTAAGGCCTCCTCTACAGGAGGGTGAGCATCCCCGGGCATGTCGTCTAAACCTGGGTCCCCTGGAGGAGGTGCTTGTTCACAGGCCCAAGTTAGGGCTGGGGAAGCCGGTTCCGCTAGCGACGTGTTAGGGGACAAGTCCTGGGACTCTACCTCCTTGGACAGAACCACTTGGGGATCCTTCCGAGACAGGGGAAAGTCAGAGTGGGACAGTTCCCTGCCTGCCTGGCGCCGGGCCTTCTCGAATTGCTTGTCAAGGGCCCGTTGGCACCTTTCAGCGTCTTTGCCCTCTGCCGCGGACGGGGTCCTGGAACGATGTTTTCCAGATCCGCCCCCTCCACCTTTACCCGTTCCCCCACTCCCAGAGGAAGAGGATCCCTTGCTAGGAGCCTGGGAGAAGCTTGGCCTAGTATCTTGGGAATCAGGGGGGCTGGGCAGCTCCATAGTCAATGACCACGCAAGATGGTGCAAGGCTATGACAAGGCTGAAGAGCCGGAGGCGAGACTGGCCTGCTGGAGAAAGGAACAAAAAAACCAAGAGGATTAGTGTAACATTGGGACAGAGAAAAAATCAGAACAAAAACCCCTGTATAAGGAAAACAGTCTTAGGCCCAAGAGGTGGATTGGGGCCTGCACCTGGGTGCGAGGCCCCTCAGGAGAGGCAGGGAGGAGAATGACTATGTAAAAACTTGTTTTGGCCTGCACGTTACAAGGCCTCCTCCCTGAGCCGGTGTGATGGCCATTGTGCGGCCCGGGAACCAGCGGCGCTTGCAAAAAGGGGAAGAAGGTTGGTGGGCCGGCCTGGAGACCCTTGCCAGGCCCCCCCAACCTCCAGCGGGCTCCTGCAGTAGCGTGGCTGAAGCGTATGGCCTGCCAAAAAAGAGCGCAAAAATTTTTGCGCCCAAAATGGCCGCCGCCTTCTAGAGCGGAGAATCTGCTGGGAAAAAACACAGCAACAAAAGGAATCCAAAACACAACAGTAAGGGGAGATTTTAGGAAAAAGAGAGCAAGGAATGGAGAGTCCAAGCCAAAAAATAGGATTAATTCAGCTGGAACTCAAGAAATTGCATCCGAACGGGCTTCACTGAGGAAAAATTCTGGGGAGTGGCTACACAAGGAGGTGTGGTCAAAAGGGAAAAAGTGTTCCTCAGTCCAAAGGGCAAGCAGACTGAATTAACCCATTGCTTGGACTCTCCAAGCGGTGCATAGGAAAAGGGAATATTTACCCATCCAGTCTGCCTTCAGGTATGTTTATGTATGTTATCACACCTGTACTCAATTCCTGAGACCCCACATCTTCTCTCTGTGGTTGCACATCACAGGACATTTTACACAATAAAATGATGGTGACAGTACTTAGAAATTCCAGGTTACAAGTTCTTACTATTAATCACCACAGTTTAAACACAATAACAACTAAGCCAGACTTTTTTTAAAATTCGTCCTCCATCCACTTTCTGCCATCTTTCGTTTGATCTATCCGAGGCTCCAGGTTAATTTAGGGGGGGGGGGGGGGTAAAGAGAAATCCCTTTAAAGGTGGAGGAGGGGATTATTCTACCGTAATCAAAGGGGGAGGGAAGGAGAGCGGTAAACGAGCTCAGTTAATTAAGGAGGAAGTTTGAATCCTGCCAACTTCAAATAGAGCCTTTTTTTGTATCCAGTGCTTCTGTGTTATCAAAAGAGGGAAGGGGCTTCGGATCTCCTAGGAGCTGGGGGGGAACCGCGATTCGGGTAAAAAAAATGGGAAAGTCCTTCAGATTGGGCACTTTTAGGCAAGCAGGGAGGAAGAAGCGAGTAACCCCGTGAGTTTGCGATGGGTGGCGGAAATCCGAATCAAACCCGGCCTGCTCAGGCTGTGAGTCATTTAGTAACAGAATATATTGGTCCCAAAATTACCTTCGGAGCACTAGGAACTGACTTCCGCTCTGGCGGCCAAAAGTAAAGGCTGTTTTAAAAGGAGAAATAGGGAAAGAAGCACTTTCTCTCTCTCTTTTTTTTTCCCCACGGCTTCAACCTGGAAATGCCTGATAAAGGCTTTTCAACGGAAGGCGGGAGCAGGGACCATTTTAATTAGCCCCTTTAACCTGCTTCGCTGCCCTTTCTGAAGCCCTTCGCTGCCAGGCACCGCCTTTCCCCCCATCTTGGCTGCGTTTTCAGCTTCTCTCCCAAAGCTCCTTCTTTAAATAGTGCGCGCAGGGAAACAAGGGATGAGTTTAATTTGCTTTTCAGCATGCTAATTGAAGGGGATGGCGGTTCATTTCTCCACGCTGGTCTCCAAAGGGGAGCTCAACCTCATCAAAGCCTTGATCCTGTTGACTGGGGTTTTGTTAAGGGAGGCATGTTTAAAACAAAAAAATCACTGTGTGGCAGTTGTCTTGTCATGTAAGCGGCTGCGCAGCTTAGAGGGAACATTGGTCATGTGTGGGCATGCCCACACCCATAATTCTATGCGCACAACTCCCTGCATGCATTCACACACGACCCCTGCCCTCCCCCCACCACTTTTGACACATGATGGACCCATTTTTTGTCCTCCTCAGGCTCCAGAGGTTTTCTAGGAGCCTGGGGAGGGTGAAAACAGCCTTCCCCACCCCCCCTGGAGGCCCTCCAGAGGCTTCCCTGAAGCCTCCGGAGGGCGAAAAACAGCCCTACGGGCAACCCAGAAGTTTGGGAATAGACTTCTGGTTTGCCTGTAGGGCCGTTTTTCAGGGAAGCCTTTTCAGGGAAGCCTCCTGAAGCCTCCGGAGGGTGAAAGTCTCCTGAAACCTCTTGAAGCCTCTGGAGGGCAACAAAAAAGGCCCTAAGACCATTTTTTATCCTCCGGAGGTTTCGAAACCACCGGAGGGTGAAAAACGGCCAAAAATGAGGCCGAAGTTAGCTGGCCAGCATGCGCATGCATGCTGGAGCTAACAGGGCAACACTTTACATGCCCTATCAAATGGCTCTGTGTGCCACCTGTGGCATGCATGCCCTAGGTTTGCCATCACAGGAATAGGTTGTACCTGGCTCAATATTAGAGGGATTCAGGTGTCCTAGTGCAAGTTGAGCTGTGAATGCATGTGCCCCAGTCCAACACTCGCATGGTGCAGTTCCCCTCTCCTGCCAGGCCGCTAAGCCACAACCACCATTTAAATATTAGTCAGCAGTATGATGCAGCTGTCAAACAGTCAATGCATCAACAGAGGGTTAACATCAAGATGACAAGAAGTGACAGTAAGTGCTATATACTGCACTACTAAGGCCACACTTGGCATACTGCATTCAGTTCTGGATTCTACAATACAAAAAGTACTAGAAATACTAGAAAGAGCGAAGGGAAGATGATAAGGGATCTGAAGGCTAAACTGCGTGATGAACAGTTAAGGAAACTAGGTATGCCTAGGGATGACACAATAGCTGTTTTTCAGTACTTGAGGGGTTGTCACAGGGAAGAGAGGGTTGACTTATTTTCCAAAGCACCCGAGGACAGGACAAGAAGTAATAGGCATAAGTTCATTAAAGACATATCCAACCTGGGACTAACGAGAAATTTCCTGACAGTGAGAATAATCATGTTGCCAGGGGAAATTTCACCCTGAGCTAATGAGGTCTAGAAATCTACGGCTTTCCAAACAGCATATCTTCAGAAAAGCGAAAGTAAGATCCAATAACAAGTTCTAATTAAAACAAGATTTAATATGAAAATAAGAAAATAAACAAATCTATCTAATTGTTACATTTTGGCAAGAGCAATTATCGTCCACCTTCTTAGCAGACGAACAGAAGAACAAAAGTAAAGAAGTCTCTGGAATGTGTGATGTATATGAAACGTGTTAAGAAGCATGCGTAGTAAATCATTGCTGATAAGGGCCTATGACCTGCGCAGTAACTCTTCAGCTCGGCTAGCAAACAATTAACTCAGTGACAAATCATTCAATGGAACAGCTTGTCTCCTGGAATATAGGTGTTTGACTAGAAGCCCTCCAAGGTCCCTCCCAGCCCTATGAGTCTATGATTTAATAAAATTATTTTGGGAAAAGAAAGAAAAAATTCAGCTTCCCCCAGAAGTTATTAAAGCTGTAAATGTACACCCTAAGGATGAACAACTTTTTGCTGAGAAAAGTAATCAACATGGAGTAGGAGAAATGGAAGGTTCTGATGGATAGAACAATTTTTCAATGCAAAAAAGGCACAATACGTATCCAGATTGGGCTGATTTGTTTTACACAAAAGTTAACCAAGATAACAATCATAGCTATCATAATTTTGCCATATATGAGAGACAATATTTCCAATATTATGTTACATTATACATTACATTATAATATTATGTAATAGAGAGTGCTATAATATGAGTGTTATCACATAATTTGAATGTTGGTAATGCCCGTAACTATGAACAGGTTGTCAAGCATCCACATCACACTCACATGATGTGGTGTGTGCATGTGCATGCTTTGTGATGGTGGGAAGTGCTTTATAGGCCTTAAAGCAACCTTTCCAAGGCTATTAAGCTGAACAATTGTTAAGTTACCAGCCATTAAGCAAGGACTTATATAGAAAAATAATGTTTTAAAGAAAGGTCAACTTAACATAATATAAATTATATTCAATAGCAAAGGATAACCTTAGTCTTATACTATAAAATTACATAATTAATACATCCATGCATCCATGTTGATAGATATATACAAAATTGTTTTAAATGTGTTGTAGCAGATTTTAAAAAGTTAGAAAATGAGGGGAACAGTGAAAACAAGGAAGTTTCTACAAAGGCCAGGAAAAAAGGAAATTGAGCTTTCCTAAAAAGAAAGAAAGAAACATGCATGTGAGAAGATCTAGTTAAGGCAAGTACAGCAGAAACACAGTTACTAAATCAATTATAAGTAAATACAGTATGCCATAACTAATTTTTGTTGTGCAACTCATGTTAATTTGATTGCTCTTATTTTAATGAGCACTTACCAACTTTGTACTAGCTTAACAGAAGGCCTATTCAACAAGTTGTCAGGCAACAAATTTACTTCTCTCATTGTATTAGCAAGTCGCACAGGAAGCTCTTTTCTTAGGAACATGTATGATGTTTTCTCACATGCATTATCACGCCCTGTGGAAAGAAAAGAATGTTGTTTTCATGTCCTTGAAACAATCTTAGATAATACAAATAAGATATTAAAATATGATTTATCAGCACTTTATGATTGTAAGTTTTCTTCTTGGTTACTAAATATGATTTCAATCTGATTATAAGAATTCTATATCAAGCTTAACATAATTCATGGCTATGGCTCTTTTATTGCAACTTCTTTTGTTACACTAATTATGCCATTTTGTAAAGGATGAAGATCTGGAAAATATAATGAACTTCAGTGATTAAAATCTGATGTAAAATATAAACATGCATTGCAATTCCATCCAAATTATGAACTACAACAAAATAATCAGCTATAAGAATTTCTTACCATATATCACATATCATAATTATTAAAGGTTTAAAGGTTTCATCTATCCAGCAGTGACCAACTCAAGAAGTGGGGTGCTCAGCTCTGATTCTCAGCCAAGGAATCTGTGTTGCCTGACAATAGCAATAGTGCTTTACAGCCCTCTCTAAGCTGTGCACAGTCAGCATATTGCCCCCCAACAATCTGGGTCTTCATTTTACCAACCTCAGAAGGATGGAAGGTGGAGTCAACCTTGAGCTGGTGAGATTCGAACTGCTGAACTGGCAGAATTAACCTGTGGTTAAAATGCAGTATTGCAGGCTAAACTGAGCCATTGTGCCACCTAATGCAATGATTAAGGCAACTGAGTGCAATAGCACAGTCACAATGCTCTGAAATTCTAATCCTGTGTATCAAAAATTTTAATAGACTATTTCCTATTTAATGTACAAATGGGATCACAGGAAGGTCTTCTCTTGAAATTCTCAAAATCTAGATAAACTCACTTAGGATAATGCAATCTTTAATTAGCTTCCATTTGCTTCTGATGAAGATTAGATCCAACATCATATATTGTTTATATACTTTCATCTATGTTAATTCACATTCATGATATCACTCTAATACTTAATAATAAATCTATGGTTCAAATTATTTTTTTCAAAACAAATATTAGAAAAGTTTAATAGTACAATATTTGATTTTGTGTCTATTTAGATGGTTTTGTACGTGGATAGTTTTAGGAATGGACAGATGGGTTAATTCATTGTTCAATTTCTCTACAATGATAGTTAGACTAGTATCACAGTACACACACTCATATATATCAACAAACTCCATGTACTTCCGCATGTTTGCTCTAGGATAAACCAATGGTTCTGGGTTGGAAAAGAGTGTGAGAAAAGAAAATCTGCTTTCTGAAAAAAAGTAGTCTTAAAATGCTAGGGACACTTCAGAAAGTTAGATTTCCTAAAATATTTCCACTGAAATTAATGATAATTCATTAATTAAGAAGGGATGTGGTAGCTCAGTGGTTAAGACACTGAGCTTGTCGATCAGGTCGGCAGCTCAGCGGTTCGAATCCCTAGTGCTAACAGAATGAGCTCCTGTTACTTGTCCCAGCTTCTATCAACCTAGCAGTTCAAAAGCATGTAAAAATGCAAGTAGAAAAATAGGGACCACCTTTGCTGGGAAGGTAACAGCACTCTGTGCGCCTTTGACATTTAGTCGCGCTAGCTCTTTAGCTTTGAAACGGAGATGACCCCCCCCCCCTAGAGTCTGGAACGACTAGCACATATGTGCAAGGGGAACCTTTACCTTTACCTATGGTGCCTCATCCACATGAAATTTAATGAGCCTTTAGCTTTAACCTGGTTATGACTTTAAAGTATAATCTTATGTACTCAGCTAAGCTTAATAGGGCTTGTTGGCAGTCAAGTGGATATTGGATTGTAACACTATCTTCAAATTATCAAAAATCCCTAAAATGTATTCACTGTTCCTATAAGGAAACTTAAGCATGCAATACAGAATAAAGTCAGACATTTAGATTTCAGATTAGAGACTATACCCACTTTCATTCCTATTACCCACCTCTTTAATAGCAGACACCACCATAGTAATATTGAAAAAAGCCATGTGAACTCAGACCTAAGTTTTACCTTAAAGAGCTTGTCGGTATTCCATTTTATGGAAAAGAAAGATTGCAAATGCATTAATCATAGTCACAAGGTACTGATTAACATGTTCTTACAGCCCAAGAAATAATGTTAAAAGCATTGCTATGCATATAATAACTAAGATTTGCAATTTGAAAAATCCTTGAGTCTAGTACAACTGATACAATCAAGGTCACACTTTTTAAGGCAGTCCCATTATAATCAGTCCAATAGTACATAGTTCAGCATCTGTTCACAGATAAATGCACAATGACAGGATAGAACCCAGTTAGTTATTTCTTAGGTATACATTTTCCCTTGCACTTTTAAGTTATGGCTAACAGCTTGTTATATAATTTAGCAATGTTTTGTTTTAAATATGAACCTAAAATATTAATATTTTTTTGTGCTTGTCAATAATTGAGGGATTTTTTCCTTTTAACTGGGAACCTTTCAGTTAAAATTAAAATGTGATTTTAAAATACAGATCAGGTTCTTCCATGTAATTAGCTGTATAAAGTTTGGGAAAATATGCAGATCATGAGCTCTAGAATTTTTCCTAATCACTTTCCAACAATGGCTCAACTTCTGCATAATAAAGTCACGTGTCTTTACGTGTGCATATGCATTATCTCCTCAAATATGAATCAGGGTCAGTACCATTGGTGGGTTCCGGAAAGGGCCCAGCATTGTGCACATGGATGCGCACAGCATGCGCATGCGTCTTACCGCTTCCACGAGCCTCCGCGATGCTCCAGCTGCTCAGCGGAGCATTGCGCAGGCGCTTTATGTGCCATGTGCGGAAGCGCCGAAGACTTAAAAGACTGGTAAGGAGCTCAGGTAGGTGAGTGGGACCTCCAGAGCACCGTACCGGAACAGTATCCAGTGCTCCGGGCAGGCTCCGGTATGCCCGTAGCGGGGTGTACCGCCTGCAACCCACCACTGGTCAGTACATACTGTATTTTTCAAATTATAAGACACTCCGGAGTATAAGACATACCTAGCTATTGGGAGAAAAACAAGGGAAAAAAATCTGCCTCTGCCTCCCAGCAATTTGCCTTCTTGAAGCAAATAGCAAACAGCCTGGTCAGCTTCAGTGCAGCCTGATTTAGCACAAGCAGCTGATTGGCGGTTGGATCTGCCTCCCGGAATACCACTTATTAGCTTTTCCAGGCTGCGGGAATTGCCACTGCTGTTGCTGGCTATTGCCGGCTCTGCGGGTCACATTTTTAGCCTTTCAGGCCAAAAATGAGATACGCTGAGGCGGCGATAGGCAGTAGCAGCGATGGTGGCGTTAGGTGGTGGCGATCCAGGCAGCCTGGAACAGCTGATAGCTGTTGGAACAGCTGAGATACGCTGAGGCGGCGATAGGCAGTAGCAGCGATGGTAGCGTTAGGTGGTGGTGATCCAGGCAGCCTGGAACAGCTGATAGGCGGTATTCCGGGAGGCCAATCCAACCACCAATCAGCTGCTTGTGCTAAATCAGGCTGTGCAGAAGCTGTCCAAGCTGTTTGCTGCAAGGAGGCAAATTGCTGGGAGGCAGAGGCCAAAGGGTGGGGGTCGGCAGGTGGCCAGGGCTTCAGCAACATTAGCTGTATAAGACACACAGACATTTCCACCTACTTTTTTGGAGGGGAAATGCATCTTATACACCGAAAAATACGGTATATATTATTTATGTGTAATCATGTTTCTGCTCTCCCCTCCTGTATCTTTTCTCTTTGGGGTTATGTGTTTGCAATGGAAGCACAGGGCTGCTTGAGTATGCTCTAATCTGCATCAAATGACCAGGAGGGAGGAAGGAGGGAGGAAGGATAGAAGAGTCAGCAACATACCATAGTAGAGACCAAATGCACTTCCTGGAATTTTTCTTCTTCACAGTACTTACATGAATCTTGGCCATTTTTTAATTTAAGCTTTCTTTTACCAATTTCTCCTACCATATCAAATTTGACCCCATTCTTTTTCACTTTTCGAAAGTTATCCTAATGACTGAGTTCTGAGCCATTGCACATTTTTTTCCAACTTTTGAGTTGTGTTGGAAAGAATAAAAATGATTTAATATATTATGATCTGTCTGAAATTAATAGTTCTGCTGAAAAGAATAAGGACCTATTCTTCTAAGGCATGTCAGTCCTCTTATCACAAGGAGCCAAACTTTATTACAATACTCTAAATTATTCTCTTCCATAAAATTTCAAGCTTTTCATATTGCAGGAAAATTTTGCCACAATAGTGTTAAGAATCTCTTACAGATAAATTGCTACATGCAAGATGCACACAAACCTATTAATAATCTTTTTCTTTTGTATTTCTTTTTTGTATTCAGTTGTATATTTACTGTTTGTATTATTTTTGTTTTTAAATTAACAAACAAACAAACCTATTAATAACTACCACTTTCTCAAGCCCAATTTAAACTGCTAATTTAATTCTATAAAGATGTTAATGGCTGATATCTTTCAGAACTATCTCCCTGAAACAGAATTGATGCATCCCTGATGCAATGCTTCAGGAAATTTGTTAGTAATTTTCAAGTACTGTAAAATTGGGGAAACGAGGAGATGCTTCTGAGGCGGGGCTGACATCACGACGATATGACGTGCGATCTTGCAGCTCCAAGATCGCCGTCAATATCTCTGCCACTGGACGATCCTTTTGGACCTAAACCATCCCGTAGAGACGGTGACAGAGAAGGAAACATCCTGCTGATCCCAGGGACATCGCAAAGTCCCTGGTTGATCCAGGAGAAGCCTTTTTTTCTGGTGGCTGCGAGGCAGTTGCTGAAGTTGGGGGCAGCTCCAGTATGGAAGAAAGAGCAGGAGAGAAAGCGTGTCGATCTGGTGAAAGGACTTTTCATCATTATTATTTGAGAGAACACCCTAAAAGATTAAAAGTTAAATTAAAGCTGAAGACTGAAGAGGCTAAGCAGTGAGATTAAGCCAGAGTTGAGTTTTTTTTCCCTTCCTTTTTATTGTTGGAATTTGGCTGGATTTTTGCAAATGCCTTTTACATTTTAAACTGGACTGTTTTTTTTTCTTTTGTCTTTTCTTTCTTAAATATTTGAATAATAATTTTTGCTGTCTTCTTTCCCCCTACCTTTTTCTTTTCTTTTCAATGCTTTAATGGTATTTCCTTTTTAAATCTCTTTTTCTCTCTTTTATTTGAGTATAAGAAAAGTAAGGGAAATTGGAAGAGAATAAATAACACTGCCACCTAGAGGCCTGAGAACATTGTTTTCTTTTTCTTGTATGAGTGTTTAGAGAAAAGACATTTCAAGATCTTTGAGCCTGTTTATGAAATGATAGTGAGATGAGCATGAAGGATTGTTTATACAGGTGCTCTTCTGGGATACTATCAGTGCATGGAGTTTGGACCTGAAAGAGAATTTGGAGTTCAAAGAAAGAAGATTGTTGTGATCTTGCAAATAGAACTTGCTAATTTTGTTTGGAACTTAACATAAGAGCCTTGGATTTTACAGTGGCAGTCTTTCTCTCCCCCCCCCCTTTTTTTTCTTTTTTTCCTTTTTACTCCCTTACTCTCCTTCTCATTTAGCCATTGCCAGCTGGTCGGAGGCAGAAGATGTTTGGTTTTCTTTTTCTTTTCCCTTTTTTTAAAGGTGTGTTTCTTTTTTATTTTTCTTGTCTATTTTTTGGGATGCATACATAGACATATATTTTTTTTCCCTTTTCTCTGCCGGATTCTGTTATTTTAGTCCACTGAACTGGATTAAGATAAAAAAGAACCTGAAGACTTTTATTTTGTTCCTTTTTTTGTTTGGAGTGCATAGTTGTTACTGAGAAATAAGAAGGTGCAGTAGGCAGCATTGACCTTAGAGAACAACGGGAACCGAGATCTACTAGAGCAATAAATCTTTTTATAAAGCATAAATATGGAAGAGAAAAAATTGATTACAATTAATAGAAAGGACTCAATTCAGCTATTAAAAGAAAGAAAACATTTCATAAATTAGAGAAATTAAAATTGGACATAATCTGCCTACAAGAAGTACATATTAAAAAGCAGCATGAACAAATATTGGTGCAGCCAGAATTAGGGAAAACATTTACTGCATTGCCAAGGTGTAAGAAAAGAGGAGTGGTTTTGTATATTGATACAATTCCAGCGGAACAAATCTACACAGATGATGATGGAAGAATCTTGATGGTGTAAATTATGGACAATAATACAAAAATACTTTTAATAGCAATTTAGGCTCCTAATGACAACCAAGATAAATTTTATAGAAAATTACACATGAAAATAATTGAGCTTGACTATGTTAACATTTGTATGATGGGAGATTTTAATGGAATTGTAGATCAGAATATGGACTATAAAACACAAAAAACAACAAAACTGAATAAAAAGACTCTTCCAAAATCTTTTTTTAAAATGACTGATGAAATAGATTTAAAAGATGTATGGAGAGAAAGAAATCCCACAGAGACAATATACCTTCTACTCAAATAGACATTCATCATGGTCCAGAATAGATATGATATAGATTTCAACAGAATTGATTTGTAACGTACAGGAAATTGACATAGAAACAAGCACTTGGGCGGACCACAATCCAATGACAATTAAATGGAAAGGACAAAGGAGAAGATTTAGATGGACGCTAAACAACACTATATTAAAAGAAAAGGACTTTGTACAGAAAATGGAGAAAGAACTGGCATTTTTCTCTAAAGAAAACAGAAAAGAAGACACATCAATGCAGAATCTTTGGGATACAATGAAGGCCTATGCCAGAGGCTTGATAATAGACTATACAAGGAAAAGAAATACAAACAAAAGACAAGTCTTTAAAATACTAGATGATGACTACAAGAGATTTGAAAAAGAGTTACAGAAATCTCCACAAAAAAAGGACATTAAAATAAAAATGGACACAATCAAACATAAAATGGGGTTAATGGAAAAAGAGGAATTAGCACAAAAAAATAGAGGTGCTAAACAGAATTACTTTGAAAATGCAAATAAATCAGGCAGATGGTTAGCGTATAAATTGAAAAGAGAGAATCAAGAAAAATAATGCAATTAGTAGATGATCAAGGGCAAATTTGTTATGGAAATGAAGAGAATGACCATTGTCTTACCTGAAGGGTCGTTTTCAGGGCGCTGCGATGGAGAGTCCAAGCAAGGGTTAAATACAGCCAATCTGCCCAGAACTGAATTGAAACTTTAAGCCACACCTCTGGTGCTGATTATCTTCAGATTTTTTCAATGAAGACGTGGAACTGTGCGCGCTGAGAATCCAACTGGAAGTCTAACATGTAACAAGTCAATAGTCCAAAACAACAACAACAGAACAACAAGACACTGGAACTTCACACAGTCACCAGCGGAAGACCGACCCCAGGGCGGGGTGGACTCTCCATCGCAGCGCCCTGAAAACGACCCTTCAGGTAAGACAATGGTCATTTTCCAGGGCGCTGCTCTGGAGAGTCCAAGCAAGGGACATGCCCAAGCTAACTGTCACTAGGGTGGGAAGGCTCAGCCATCAGAGTCTCTCCGCTGGTATGGATGCCCTGAAGAACACGCCTCCCAAAAGCCCCCTCCGCTGATGCAAAACTGTCCAGCTTGTAGTTTCGGACAAATGGAGACAGTGAAGTCCAGGTGGCCGCCTTGCAAATTTCCTCAATCGGTGCCTGTGTAGCACAGGCAGCTGTGGTGGCGGCGCTCCTAGTCGAATGTGCCATGATATTGCGAGGTACAGGAACGGACTGTAAAACGTGAGCAAGGGCAATACAGGCTCGCAGCCATCCGCCGATGGTAGACAAAGACACCTTCTTTCCTTGGGAAGCCGGCTGAAAGGATATGAACAGAGATTCGGATCTCCAAAAACTGGCCGTGCGTTTGATGTATCTGCGAATCGTCCTGCGCACATCCAGCATGTGCCAGCGTTTCTCCCTCGGGTGACGAGGGTGCGGGCAAAAATCCGGAAGGACCACCTCCTGTGCCCGATGGAACCAGGAATTGATCTTCGGGATGAAGGAAGGATCCAACCTGAGGATCACTCTGTCCTGTCGAATGAGACACAAGTCCTCCCTGACTGACAAGGCAGCCAGCTCTGATATGCGTCTAGCTGAAGTGATAGCGACCAGAAAAACTGTCTTGAATGTGAGGTGTTTGATACTGGCCGTTTTAAGTGGCTCAAAGGGGGGACCGATGAGAGACCTCAGCACTACGTTGAGGTCCCAAGATGGATATCTGTGGACCACTGGGGGTCTCAGGTTGGTCGCTCCCCTGAGAAAATTGTGGATGGTCGGATTCCGGCCAAGAGAGGAGTAGCCCTCAACTGAAAGGATGGTTGACAGAGCTGCCACCTGACGCCTCAGAGTGTTAGGCGCCAGACCCTTGTCCAAACCTTCCTGCAGGAAGTCCAGGATGACAGGAACTGAAGCGGAAGATGCAGACGTACCACGAGCAGTGCACCATCTGGCGAAGGTATTCCAGGTGGCGTCGTAGATGCGCGTCGTAGAAGGCCATCTGGACGCTTGAATGGTGCCAATCACCTTGTCCGACAAACTGCCTCTGCTCAGGAGATCCCTCTCAAGTGCCAGACGGCCAGCTGCAGCCACTGGGGCTCTGGATGTTGAAGGACCCCCTGGCTGAGAGAGATGTCCTATGGAGGGATCCGCCACAGTGGTGCGACCGAGAGACTCACCAGATCCGCAAACCAGGTTCTCCTGGGCCAGAACGGTGCCACTAGCAGCACCTCCGCCTCCTCTGACAGGATCTTCCGGATGACTCTGGGAAGAAGAGGTAGTGGGGGGAAGGCGTAAAGCAGACCTTTCGGCCACGGGCTGTGCAACGCGTTGACTCCTTCGGCCCTCGGGTCGTGGAACCTTGTAAAAAACCGTGGGAGGTGTGCGTTGGCCGCGGGGGCGAACAGGTCCACCAGCGGAAGGGCGAACCTCTGGGACAGCTGCTGGAACAGTAGCGGGTATAGACGCCACTCCGAGTGGTCGACCGTGGACCTGCTCAGCCAGTCCGCCTGGGTGTTGCTCGTGCCCGAGATGTGTTCCGCCTGAAGAGAGAGAAGGTATCTCTCCGCCCATCAACCCAAGAGCTCTGCCTCCTTCATCAGTGATCTGGAGCGCGTGCCTCCCTGGCGATTGATGTGCGCTTTGGTGGCTACATTGTCTGTCAGAATGCGCACGTGCTGACCTTGAATGGTGCTCTGGAACCGTCTGAGTGCCAACCTGACCGCCCTCAGCTCCAGCCAGTTGATGCTGTGAGCGGCCTCGGAGGGGGACCACCTGCCCTGTGCCAGCTGGTTGTGGCAATGGGCCCCCCAGCCGAACAGGCTGGCATCCGTCGTGATGGTGAGACGGACTGGCTCCCTGAATGGAGACCCCTTCAACAGGGCCGGAGACAACCACCACTTGAGGGAGCGACGTACCTCTACAGGGACTGGAATCAGCCTTGTTGAGCTGCTTTCATTGGCTCTTTGGTATGGAAGCAGGAGCCACTGAAGCAGGCGGGAGTGAAGTCTTGCCCAAGGCACGATGGACAGGCACGAAATCATCTTGCCTAGGAGCTGTGAGAGCTGGACCACCTTGACCAGGCGTGACTGCTGCACCTGAACGACCCTTTCCCGGAGACTGGCCACCCTTTCCGGGGACAGGGATACTGTGCACGAGACGGTGTCTATGACGGCTCCTAGATGTTGCAGCCTGGTCGTTGGAACAAGATGACTTTTCTCCAGGTTGATGGAGAATCCGTGATCTTGGAGCACTTGAATGGTGTGCTCCAGGTCTCTGGCTGCTTGTTGATGCGACAATGACAGAATGAGAACATCGTCCAGATAGCTGTGCAGTCTGACCAGATGTAACCGGAGGAAGGCCGCCACAGCTGCGAGAACCTTTGTAAATGTACTGGGTGCCGATGACAGGCCGAACGGCAAGGCCCGATACTGGTAGTGGCGGTCTGCGTACGTGAACCTCAGGAACTTGCGGTGGGCTTTGCGGATAGGGACGTGGAGGTAGGCCTCCTTGAGGTCTATGGACGTTAGTATATCGCCTGGTCTGATGCACCCCAAGATGGACTGGAGGGACTGCATTTTGAACCTGCGATATGTCACGTGGTAATTGAACTTTTTTAGATCTAATATCCCCCTCCACCCTCCGGAGTTTTTGGGAACCAGAAATAGGATGGAGTAATATCCTGTTCCCTCCTGGCCTGCTGGAACAGGCTCTATGGCCCTGATTTCTCTGAGGTGCCTTATCTCCTGTTCCATGAGGGATCTTTTGACTATGCCCGAGGGAACTGGACACCTGATAAAGTGGCGGGGTGGGAGGGACCAGAATTCCATAGTGAGACCCATGCGGACCGTTTGAAGAACCCACTGGTCCGACGTGGTCTGCTCCCATTTGGCGTGAAACAACTGTAGTCGCCCTCCTATGGGAGCTGACCTTTGATGGTCATTAATATCTCCTAAAAGGCCGTGAACCGGAGCCCCCCCGAAATGTCTGCTTGGAGTAATGCTGCTGGCGACCTCTGTCGCGAAAGGACTGACGGTCCTGGGACCGCTCGCCCTGCTGGGGATATGCCCGATGATAGAGGGCGGAGCTAGTGGAGGGCTCATTGTTCCGAAAGGGCTGCCTCCTATAGGAGCTGGAACCCTTACGATCAGACTTTTTAGCGACTGACGGCATCACCTTCTTTTTGTCCTTGTTTTCCACAAGGACTGGATCAAGGACCTCACCAAAGAGCTTGTCCCCTTTAAAGGGGGCAGTTACAAGCTTCCATTTGGAGCGCATGTCCACGTTCCAATGTCTAAGCCACAGAAGACGTCTGGAAGTCACATTAGACGCCAGGGCGCGTGAGGCAAATTTAGCAGCACTCAGAGTGGCATCAGCGGTGTACTCTGTGGCTGCCATGATCTTATTGATATCCTGCCTCACTTTAACGTCCTTGGCAGGTATCTTTCTCAACAGCTGTCTTAGCCACAGGAGAGCTGCCCTGGAGAAAAAGGAGGCAGAAGCGGATGACTTAATAGCCCACGCTGCTGCCTGGTGAGTCTTGTGGCAAGCAGTCTCGGTTCTCTTATCCTCAGCCTTGAGCCCCTCCAACAGGTCAGGAGGGAGAACAGAGGAGGAAGTGAGAGCCGCTACAGGGGGATCAATTGGAGGTAGCTTGAGCAGATCCTCCAGGCTGGCATCCACCGTGTACAGCTTTTTGTCATTGCTGCTGGGGGTAGCCATGGTGGCCGGCTGCACCCACTGCCTCTGTACTAAATTGAGGAACATCTTGGGCACGGGAACAATTTCCTGGACCGAAATAGGTTCCTCAAAAAGGTCCCCAGATAGGTCATCAGGATCTACGGCCTCTTGGGCTGGGGGAGTTGACTCCAGACGTGTTGAGATCTTTGCCTTGTCTAGAATAGTTTTAAAGTTGTCCAATTTAAATAGGCCTGAAAAGGCCGGTTTTTTGGATGGCCCTGACTCATCCCCAGAGAATTCAGCTTCCTGCCTAGGAAGGATATCCTCTTCCTCCTCCCAGTCTGAATCATCGGTAGCCACCGAAGAATACAGGGACGCGGGTGGAAGACTAGGAGTCATCTCCCTGGGATCCTCCTGGGGGCTGCAAATGGTGGGTCTTGCGAGTGCGCTTGCCCCTCCTTTGCATGCCTGCCTCAATGCCCTGGGAAATGGCCCTGTTAATAATATCCTGCATTTCACTAGATAAGTTAGGCCCCTGGTCCTCAATGGGGCGAACCCCTTGAGCGGGCCCTGGGATCGGCTGCTGAGGAGCCAAGGGTCCCATTGGAGCTGGTCCCTCTTCCATATCTGAGGGACAGGCAAAGAGATCGGCCTGGTCAGCCATTGAGGGGCCTGGAGAAGTAGCCATGGCAAATGAAGCTGTGGGGGAGAATTCCTGGCCTTCCTCCTCACTATCAGAAATGGGCCCTCCCTGGGCTGGAGGAAGTTCCCTGGAGGGCTCCCCAGGAGACACCGAAAGGGAAGAGTGGGCCTGCTGTTGGGCCTTGGAGAACTGTTTTTCTAAGGCTTTCTGGCGTCTTAAGGCATCTCTGTCTAGGCCTGAGCCTTGTTTGGGACCATGCCTGGAGTAAGGCTTACTCCCTCTAATGGCCTCCCTGGCAGCTTTCCCGGCCTGTCTTATAGGGGCTCTGGAAGAGACACCCTCAGAAGTTTCAGGGGCCTGATCTGCCACTGTAATAATCTCTGGATAGGATAGTAGGGGATGGGAAGACCACCACTCACCACCTCCACAAAGCCCACCGTAGCACGATGCTCCTGAGGAGACAAGAACTGCAAGGCCTGATTCAATTACTGGAGCTTTTCGCGCGAGCAGAATTCGCTCCCAGCGCCTGCAGGAGATCCAAGGGGGCGACCCAGCAGGCCACGATCCCACGCCGCTATCAATCGATTGGATTGGGGCCCAGGTCGCCAGTCACACCGGTCAAGTCTGACTCCATGCGGCTCCTGCAAAGAGCCAGGCTTCAGGCAGCTGCGGCAAAGTTTTTACTCGACGAAACCAAAAGTTGCGCAATCCAAAATGGCGGCCGGAACTCACCGCTGCTTTGCGCGCCAAATTTTAAAGTGAAAATGGCCAAAATGGCTGCCCTGGAAGCCCGCGCCGCAATCCGACTTGCAAGAAGCACAAACGGCAACAGCGGGCTCCCAGCGGGAAATGGCCCCCAGTAGGGGTGCCCCAACAGCGCTGGTGTCGGCACTCCGACCCACGCGCTTTCCTCAACAGCTGCCTGTGGCCTTGAGGAGCCAGAGTGAAGCCCCGGACACCAGGAGAGCCAAGGGTGAGAACGCCAATTAAAAATAAAATTTTTTGACTCACCAGCCTGCTCTGCGTGATTATTTGTCTTATTTCCTTATTTTCCTTATTAAAAGTACTCTTGAGAGTCCAAGCAATCTATCTCAGAATTGGAGAAACTCTAAGCGCGTCCACTGGGCTAGCTGAATTGAAAAAAACTGAAGATAATCAGCACCAGAGGCGTGGCTTAAAGTTTCAATTCAGTTCTGGGCAGATTGGCTGTATTTAATCCTTGCTTGGACTCTCCAGAGCAGCGCCCTGGAAAAGAAAAAATTGTACAAGATTACTATGAAAAATTGTATGAACAAGAGAATATAGAAGAGGGAGGAGCCAAACAATATTTGCAGAAAGTGAATTTACCCCAGATACCTAAAGAAACTGAAATGATGCTAGAAGGCAATATAACGATGATGGAGTTAACTGAAGCACTTAAAAAACAAAACAATGGAAAGGCTCCAGGTCCGGACGGACTACCAGTGGAATTTTATAAGGCACTGCAGGAACTGTTGTGTCTTCCATTACTAGAAGTTATGAATGAGGTTATGTCGAAGATGAGGATACCCAAATCGTGGTCAGAAGCATATATTACGCTTGTGCCAAAACAAGAGGCTGACCCACTTCAAATTAAGAATTATAGACCTATTTCTCTGCTAAACTCAGACTGTAAGATATTTGCTTCAATATTGGCAGAACGACTCAAAAATATTTAAACAATTTTATTCACCCTGATCAAAATGTATTTTTACCAGAGAGACGAATAATTCTGGACACTTTGGAATATTATGAGGCACATCCTGAAAAACAAATGGCATTGATGTTCTTAGATGCACAGAAAGCCTTTGACAATGTGAACTGGCGATTTATGTTGCTACAGCTGGAACAGATGGGCTTTGGTAAGAAATTCACCCAAACCATACAAACTATGTAATACAAACAAACAGCAAAGATAATGATAAATGGAGAACTGACAGACTCTATTGAAATAAAGAAAGAGACGAGACAAGGTTGTCCACTATCACCTCTGTGGTTCGTTTTAATATTAGAAGTCATAAATAGAAACATTAGAGAAGAAAAAGACATAAAAGGAATGAAAATTAAAAAGGAAGAATATTTGCATTTGCAGATGACCTGGTCTTCATATTAGAGGATCCACAAGAAACTGCACCGAAATTGATAGAAAAAATTGAGGAATATGGAAAAGTAGCAGTTTTAAAAATAAATAAAGACAAATCAAAGATTTTGACAAAGAACATGTTATTAAGACAAAAGGAAGAATTGGTGGAAGCTTTGAAGATCGAAGTCATGAATAACGTCAAGTATTTGGGGATATATTTGACAGCAAGATGTAGTACACTTAAAGAGAACAATTACTATAAACTCAAACAGCAGATTGCGAGAGACTTGGCAAAATGGGGAAATCTACAACTATCAATAATAGGGAGAATATCAACAATCAAGATGAACATACTACCCAGGATTTTATATTTGTTCCAGACAATTCCAATTAGACTAGGGAAAGATTATTTTGACAATTTAAACAAAATGGTGTTGAAGTATATTTGGCAGGGAAACACTGTAGAATAAAATTAAAATTGTTACAAGATGCTAGAATAAGTGGAGGATTTGGACTACCTAACTGGGAATTATATTATCAGGCAACAAGTTTGATGTGGGTTAAGGAATGGATAACATTAAGAAATTCTAGACTATTGACTGTAGAAGGACATGGTTTGCTGTTGGGATGGCACACTTTTTTATGGTACAAGGAAACTAAAACGCACAGGTATTTTAGAAGACATTATATACGTGAGGCTTTGCTATTAAATTGGAGATGATTAAAAGGCAGCATTATCTAAAAACTCCAGTCTGGTTATCAACTAATTGTTGTGGCCCAACAGGAGCCGTTGGAGCTGCCACCAGACTCCAACAGCGAGGGTCCCTATGAGTCGGCTCTGGAGGATGTGGAGGATCCTGGACAGGGTTCCGACTCCAAGCAGGGATCAGAGAGGCTGGTTGGCCACCAGGAGGTGCCTGAGGCATGGAGCAGTGGTGAAAGCCAAAGGGAGTGTGCTCCTGACGTCATGCCTTGGAGCAGTGGGGAGGAGACAAGGGAGTGGTTTCTGGATGCCCAGCAATGGAGAGCTGATAGACGTAGAAAACAGCTACGCAGTTACAAGAGATTATTGGACTCAGGTGATTGTAATCAGGCTCCTCTCAAGGCTATTTAAGGAAGGACTTTCCGAAAGCTGTTTTTGCAGGAATCAACTTATCATTAGAGTTGGAGACGCTCTCAAATCTGTGTCGTACCTCGGCAGGCTGGATTGCTGCCAAGGTGTTATCTGTACCTGGATTGCTGCCAAGGTTTAAACTGTGTGTAAATAAAACATCTTGCAGAGACCTTGTTTCGGAGTGCTTTGGTATACGAGAACGGGGGTCAGAACAACTATTGAAGCATTTTCATATCCAATAACATACAAAAAGGAACAAAGATATGGTGAAATATTGAATGCAAGCGGTGAACTTAAATCTATGCAAGAACTGGAACAGCAAGGTATAAAGAATAATTGGTTTTCATATGCGCAAATACATTCTAGATATGATAAAGATCTTAAAATGAAAGGTTTCCATGATAAAATGACTGAGTTAGATAAAATTTTAATAGGTACTGATGAAAAGGTGATTAAAAAACTGTGTGGATACTTACTAGAGGTTAAGTTAGAAGAACAAGTTAAAGAATCTATGATTGCTTGGGGGAAAATTTTGGGACATGGGATTGACTTAGAGAATTGGCAGAAATTGTGGTTTCAAAATTATAAAATGACAATGTCAACTGCATATAAAGAAAATTTGTATAAGATGTTCTACAGGTGGCACCTATCCCCAACAAGAATAGCAAGAATGTTCAAGAATAAAGCAGAAAAAGGTTGGAAATGTCATCAGATACCGGGTTCATATTACCATATGTGGTGGACATGCATAGAAGCTAAAAGATATTGGACTAAAATCCACACTTGGTTGGAAAAAATGATACAAAAACATAGACTTTAAACCAGAGATCTTTTTATTGGGAATCGTACCGGAAACATACAATAGAGAATTGAAATATTTGATTGTTAAATGTGTTAACAGCAGCTAGAATTGTATTTGCAAAAAAATGGAAAAATGAGAAAATACCAACGCAGGAGGAAGTTACAAAATAATACAAAATAATGGAATGTGCTGAAATGTGTAAACTGACATTTGAAATTAGAGAACAGGAAGATAAACAATTTTATAAGATATGGGATTTATTTTATCAGTGGCTAGACAAAAAAACATGGAAATGAAAGACACATCAAGTTTATGCCACACGTGCTCCCTTGGGTGCTTGGGACACGGGCAGAAGTCCGGAAGGATCACCTCCTGTGTTCTGTGGAAGACACTGTTGACCTTCGGCACAAAGGCTGGGTCCGGTCTGAGGATGACTCTGTCTGAATGCATAATGCAAAGGTCGGCTCTGACCGAAAGGGTGGCTAGCTCGGAAATCCTGCGGGCCGAGGTGATGGCTATGAGAAAGGCCATCTTGAGTGTTAAGTGGCACAACCTGATGGATCGAAGGGGTTCGAACGGGGCTGCGGTCAGAGACTGTAAGACGACAGACAAGTCCCAAGTCGGATATCTGTGAATTGTAGGTGGGCTGAGATTGGCACCCCCCTTGAGGAAGCTACGAACCTGTGGATGCCTACTAAGGGGCAGCTGTGAGTCCGTGGACAGGATGGTGGCCAAGACTGCTGTCTGCCGCTGGAGCGTGTTAAGCGTGAGGCCTTTGTCCAAACCTTCCTGTAGGAAATCCAGGATTTGTGGAATAGTCGCAGAGGTGGTGATGACGCGATGAGCTTGACACCAGTTGAGAAGGCTGACCAAATTGCCTCATAGATCCTGACAGTAGAGGGGCTGACTCTCAGGAGGTCCCCCTCAAGTGCCAAACGGCCAGTTGCAGCCACTAGGGCTCCGGATGCTGAATGGCCCCCTGGTTGAGGGAGATCTGCTCCTGAGGTATGCGCCAGTGCTGAGTCACTGACAAGCTGACAAGGTCGGAGAACCAGGACCTCCTTGGCCAGTGTAGAGCCACGAGTAACACTTCTGCCTTTTCTGCCAGAATTTTCCTGATCACCAGCGGAATTAGTGGAAGAGGTGGAAAAGCATACAATAGTCGGGGAAGCCAGCGAGACCGAAGGGCGTCCGTTCCTTCCGCTCCAGGGCAATGGAACCTGGTGAAGAACTGGGGGAGGTGCGTATTGGCCAGGGTGGCGAAGAGGTCAATCTTCAGGGAGCCGAACCTGTGACACTTGGTCACAACTATGGGTGAAGGCGCCACTCTGAGTTCTGGATGGTGGTTCTGCTCAACCAGTTCGCGGTCACGTTGTCCTCCCCCGATATGTAGTCTGCCCGTAGCTAAGTTAGGTGACGCTCCACCGAACGGCCCAGTACCTCCGCTTCTGTCCTCAGGGCCAGAGATCACGTGCCACCTTGGTGGTTGATGCAAGCCTTTGTGGCAATGTTGTCAGAATCAGAACATCACGGCCTTTGATGCAATTGTGAAATTGACGCAGGGCAAGCCTGGCGGCCCGGAGCTCCAGCCAATTTATGTTGTGGGCAAGCTCCGCCTGAGACCACCTGCCCTGGATAACTTGCATCTGGAGATGAGCACCCCAACCGTATAGGCTGGTGTCCGTTGTTATGACCAGGTGCTCCAGTTCCTTGAAGAAGCAGCCCCGTTGGAGGGCGGGACTTGCTGCCAGCATGAATGGCTGCTCAGACAGAGAGCTCTGTTAGTAGCAGCCAGAACTAATGTCCGGAGGAGGTTTGCTGAAAAGGTTTTGATAAGCCAAGCCTTCCTGGAGGGAAGACTGAAGAGAGAAGGTTGGTTTGACACGAACATAGGACAGCAATCCATGGTCTGTGCTTGGAATCTCCTTCATATCCCCAGACGTGGAAGAGGGCGACAGTAATGGCCGTCCCAAAATGCTGACAAGAGTTCAAAGCAAGCGAGGATTTATTACAGAAAAGCTGTCGGAGTTGCGAGTGACCTAACAATCTTGGAGAAAGTAATTCTATCCCAAAACAGCTCAAGAGATTAAGGGCTCCAAGAAGAAGTGGGGGGGCTGCTTACCCTCCCCCATCACAGCGGCAAGAAGTAATATGCTGAGTGAAAAATGGAGGCTTTATCTTTTTACTCTCTGAACTGTCTGATAAGGTGAACCTAAACCTAATCTGTTAACATAAGAAAGCCGGTTGTAAATAACTTTGACTATACAGATACCTTCAGGGGGTTTTGAGCTAATTATACAAGTCTTGAAGGCTTGAAGGAAAAAATAAATATATCTTAGCAACATATATATATATACATATATGATTGCAGTTGGTTAGCTTTTGGACACGTGGAAGAGCGACATCTACTGACAAAATCTGGAATTTCCCCCCCCCCCTCTTAATACCCTAAGAGAAAACAGGATTTTTTGCTGACTATATTTTCTGGATAACCTTTGGATACTACTATCTGGAGAGAGAGAAAGAAGATCTATCGGAGAAGGGGAACCCAAACACTCTCATATAATTATCCAACACAGGAGGGACGCATCTAAGGTTGAACTTAAAAAATAGGAATTAATATGATAATACTACCATCAAAGGAATATACTGTTTTTGCTATTGCTATTGTTGTAAGACTATTAATCCCAACTCCTTTCGATATTATTGGCACTAGTACTGGTTAATCTAGGAGACAGTTTGATTATAATATAAGTAATAACTAAAAGCATTCTACTCTTAGATTTTATTATCAAAATAGATTAATAGATTGTATTATAAATGTGACATACACACACATATATATACAGTGATAAACCGATAAGTCTCTCACACTATCTCACTATCCTATGACAGCTGTTCCTATATAACATACGAACTAATCGAAATATAGTGTTTACTACCTCCTATCACTATTTAAAATTGATAATTGAGTAGAGGTAGAGGGAAGAGGAGAGGGAGAGGAAGGAAGGTAGGAAGGTAGGCAGGCAGGCAGGCAGGCAGGCAGGCAGGCAGGCAGGCAGGCAGGAAGGAAGGAAGGAAGGAAGGAAGGAAGAAGGAAGGGAGGAAGGGAGGAAGGAGGGAGAGAGGGAGGGAGGAAAGGAGGGAGGGAGGGAGGGAGGGAGGAAGGAAGATACATGAAAGAAAGAAAGAAAGAAAGAAAGGAGGACTGGAGAAAGTTACGAGGGAGAGAAGTAAGTGGGATTAAAGTAGGGAAATTAAAGTAGGGATCCAATTCCTCCAAAAAATGACTAGTACAAATTTAACGAAAATTGGCACAGGGAGGAAGCCAGCATCCCAGCCATCCCTAGCGGCTGCCAGTCCCTCGAACCAAAGATCTTCAGAGGATATGCCTCAGAGAGAAAGATCCAACTCAACTAAGGAGTTGCAGATGATACTACAGTCCATGCAGGAGGCAATGGCTAAAAATCATGAAGAACTTAAAAAGGATATTAAAGAAATAAGGAGTGATACGGTAGAATTAAAGGAGAGAATGCAGAAGATGGACGATAAATTCGAGAAGTTCCAGGAACAGATCAATAAACACAAACAAAGAATAAATGTAATAGAAGGAAGGTTGGAAAAGGAGGATGAAAAAATGGAGCAGCTGAGTGCTAGGCTGATCCAGGCAAACAAGGAACTTGAGTTAACGGTCCTCGCGTTAGAATCGGAGAAAGCAGCCCAATTCCTACGGTTCCAGAACGTAAAGGAAGAAAAAGGTGAGGATTTACCAGGCACGATGGCAGACCTAATGGCAAAGGCTTTGGGAATAGAAAACGATGAGATGGCAAGTGAGATCGACGAGACGTATAGAATACAGACAAATTACGCAAAAAAGAATAATCTACCAAGAGAAGTTCATGTAAAGTTTGTTAAAAAATCAATACGTGATGAGGTGCTGAACAGAACTAGAGACGACCCGATAATTTACAACCAACGACAACTAACAGTTCTAAAACAGGTACCGAGGAGAATTAGAGAATTAAGAAGGCCCTATCAATTTTTAACATCTGTCCTGAACAAATTTGAAATCAACTTTAGATGGCTGATGCCGGAGGGCGTACTGGTAATCTGGAGAGATAGAAGATTTAGAATAGATACAATAGAACAAACAGAAGACTTTTACAATACCCTTGTTGGGCAGGAGGAGGAGTAAGACGAAGGAGAACAGGCGGGAGCAAGGAGGCAAGGATCCAGGGTACAGATAAGAAGAGAAAAGGAACCAGTGGAGATACGAAAGGAGAAAGAAGTCGTTCTAGATGAAAAAGGGGAAGAATCAAAGGAAGTGAGAGAAATAAGGGCAACAAGAAGCACACGACCCAAATACACATAGAAGTATGTCGGGAGAAATCAAGATTCTATCATTGAATATTAATGGTCTAAACTCACCCCAGAAGAGGAAAACAATATTTAATAAATTAAAACATTTGAACTACGATATAATTGCAATGCAAGAGGTCCATATGACTAAAAGACAGATCCAGATCTTAGAATGTCCTAGATTGGGTAAACTTTACGAGGCACTGGCTGACCAAAAGAAAAGAGGAATAGCATTATATGTCAAAGACACAATTCAGACTAAACTAATCTATCATGACGAGGAAGGGAGAATACTAATCGTGGAAATAATGTTAAACCAAAAAAAGGTGTCACTGGTGGTAATATATGCACCTAATGAAGGCCAGGAAAATTTCTATCACAGACTACATAGCATTATTCAAGAGATGGGAAATGAAAATGTTTGTTTACTGGGTGATTTAAATGCTATAGTTGACCCGAAACGGGACTATAAAAGTGGAAAGAAGAGAAAAGGAGCTAGGAGAACTTTGCCAAGGTCATATTTCCAAATGGCTGAAGAACTTAATCTGTTTGATGTATGGCGAGAAAGATGTCCAGAGGGTAAGCAATATACCTTCTACTTGAATAGACACGAATCCTGGTCAAGGATAGATATGGTGTGGCTGCCGATGGAGCTAATCTCAGGAGATAGATATAGAACCCAATCTATGGGCGGACCATAATCCCATGAGGATTATTTGGAAAAAACAAAAGGGCAGCTATCGTTGGTTACTCAATAGATCAATTCTAAAAGACCAGGAATATATTAAGAGTCAACCAAGAAAGAACGTTGGTCTTACCTGAACGTTTTTTTCGGGAGAGTGGAGGGAGGGGTCACTGAAGGGTTATTACAGCCTGATTGGTCCATTTGACTGAGAGAAAACTTCTTAGCCTTCGGCTTCTCCCGTTGGCTCCCAGTTTCCGCGATGTCAAGGTCAGCGTCTGCATGATGTAAGAAGACAAGGGAAAGCCGCCCAGGGCCACCCGATCCTACCCCTCCCGGACCCTGTCTATCTAACTAGGGCGGGAAAGTGACCCCTCCCTCCACTCTCCCGAAAAAAACGTTCAGGTAAGACCAACGTTCTTTTTCCAGTAGAGTGGAGGGAGGGGTCACTGAAGGGACATACCCACGCTACGTCCCAGGGAGGGGAGACTGGGTCCCAGGTGGAGGATCGGCCACCACCCGCTGGAGAACCCTCCGCCCAAAGGACGCCTCGGCCGAGGCATAAGAGTCCAGGCGGTAGTGTTTTATGAAGGGAGTAGGGGAAGCCCAGGTGGCCGCGCGACAGATGTCCTCAAAAGGTGCCCTTGTGGCCCAGGCCGCTGAGGAGGCTGCACGAGTGGAGTGAGCCGTGATCCCCGAAGGGGGGGACTTACCCGAGGCTTCGTAGGCCTCAACAATGGCCAACCTGATCCACCTCCCAATAGTTGAAGACGAGACCTTTTTACCTAAGGAGCTCGGGTGAAACGAGACAAACAGTGCCTCGGACCTACGAATGCCCTCCGTCCGTTTTAGATAAATACGGAGGGCCCTGCGTACATCCAACCGATGCCACGCCTGCTCTCTCTCCCTTGTGGGATTGGGGCAGAAATTCGGGAGGACAATTTCCTGGGCCCTATGAAACAGGGTGTTAACCTTCGGGATGAACGAAGGATCCAGGCGCAGAACCACCCTGTCCTGGTGAATCGTACAAAGGTCACTTCGTACCGAAAGGGCCCCCAATTCAGAAATACGCCTGGCCGATGTAATGGCCACTAAAAATACAACCTTCAACGAGAGGAGACGCATGTGAACCGACCTGAGCGGCTCAAAGGGAGAACCCATCAGTGCCTTCAGGACGAGGGTAAGATCCCAGGTAGGGAACCTATGAACGGGAGGTGGGCGGATGTTGGCCGCCCCTTTAAGAAACCTCTTCACCAGAGGGGAACGAGAGAGGGTAGCGGAGCCCTCTCCTCCCAATATAGTAGAAAGGGCCGCTACCTGTCGCCTAAGTGTATTATGGGACAACCCGTCCTGTAATCCTTTTTGGAGAAACTCTAAAACATCCGGAACTAGCTGGATCCACCCCCCTGGGGCTACACCACTTCGCGAATGCCGACCAAGTGGCGTTATAGATTCTAATTGTGGACGGTCTCCTAGCTGCCTCCAAGGTAGCTATGACCCCTGATGACAACTTCCTCCCCCTCAGTAATCCCCTTTCAAGAGCCACGCGGTCAGATGCAACCACTGCGGCTCTGGGTGAACTAAGACCCCCTGACACAGGACTACCTCCTCTGGCAGAATCCTCCAGGGATCTGTGACCGAGAGCTGGACCAGGTCCACGAACCACGGTCTTCTCGGCCAATACGGGGCTAGTAGGATGACGTAAGCCCTCTCTGTGACTACCTTCCGAATGGTTCTGGGAATGAGGGGAAGGGGGGGGAAGGCGTAGAGGAGACCCGGAGGCCACTGAGTTCTGAGAGCATCCGCTCCTTCTGCTGCTGGAGTCTTGAATCTGGTGAAAAACCTCGGCAGCTGTGCGTTGCCGGGGGAGGCAAACAGGTCTACAAGGGGGTTGCCGAATTTGAGGCAAATCTTTCGAAACAACTCTGGGTCCAGCTGCCACTCGCCGTTGTCCAGAGTCGCCCGGCTCAACCAGTCTGCCTGGTGGTTGGACTCCCCCGAAATGTGTTCCGCCGTAATGGAGGCCAAATGTCTCTCCGCCCATAGGCCTAATGTCTGCGCCTCCCGCCACAGGGCTCGGGAGTGAGTCCCCCCTTGCCGGTTGACATGAGCTTTCGTCGCTACATTGTCCGTAAGCAGGAGGACGTGTCGCCCCTGCAGCTGGTGGTGGAAAGTCCGGAGGGCCAGTCTCGCAGCCTTGAGTTCGAGCCAATTTATATTGTGTCTGAGGTCCAAGGCAGTCCAACGTCCCTGGGCCATGTCGGACCCCATCACGGCCCCCCAGCCGTAAAGGCTCGCGTCCGTTGTGACTTGTACTCTCTCCGGCTCCCAAATAGAGGCCCCCCGTCGCAATGCTGGGGACATCCACCACCTGAGCGAGCATCTCACTTCTGGCGTTAAGCGAAGCGGTCGTAGAGAGTTGCTCAACATTCTCCTTTGGGCTGGTATCAAGGCCCACTGGAGGGGACGCAGATGTAGACGGGCCCAGGGGACTACCCCTATACAGGATACCATCTTCCCCAGGAGTCGGGATAAGGTCAGGGTGGAAACGGACCTTTTTGTCCTGATGGACGTGATCAATTGCGTCAGACTGGTCAGGCGATCTGGGGCCAGGCGAACCCTCCCTGCCTCGGAATCTATTACTATCCCTAGATGCAGAATCTGTCTGGATGGGGATAGATGACTCTTGGGAAAGTTTACGGAGAAACCTAGTGTCTGGAGCCATTGGATGGTCAGCTGGAGGTCTGCTTTGGCCCTGGGGAGGGACCCTGCCTGCACTAGGACGTCATCCAGGTAACACTGGAGCCTGACCGGGATGGATCTGAGGTATGCAGCCAGGGCCGCCAGGACCTTGGTGAACGTCTGAGGGGCCGAGGCCAGGCCGAATGGAAGGGCCCGGTACTGATAATGCTGGCCTTTGAGGGAGAATCTCAGGAATTGACAGTGAGCCCGGAAGATGGGGATATGAAGATAGGCCTCCGTCAGATCTACTGAGGCCATGAAATCCCCCTTCCGGATGCCCTGCAGGATTGACTTTAAGGAGGCCATCTTGAAGCGCCTGTAAACTAGATATTGATTCAGGCGCTTCAGGTCTAGGATTGCTCTCCAACCCCCCGAGGTTTTCGGGACTACAAAGAGATTTGAATAGTAGCCCCGCCCCCTCTCCGGTTCCGGAACGACCTCCACCGCTCTGATTTCCAGAAGGTGTGAGACGGCGAGGTCCATGAGACGACGACGTTCCGGATCCCGGGATGGGGAGAATGTTCTGAAGCGTCTCGGAGGGTAGGAGAGGAATTCCAGTCTTAGGCCGTGGCGAATGGTCGCTCGGACCCACCCGTCTGATGTGATCTGGTCCCACTTGTCCGCATAAAGAGTCAGACGGCCGCCTATGGGATGACTCGGGTTTGAGTCATTTCCCTCTGCGGAAGGGGCGGCCGCCCCCCCCCGCGAAAGGGCCGTTTGGATTGGGACTGGTACCTGTGGCGGTCCTGAAAACCCTGCCTGTTGTACTGTCTGTCCTGTCTGTACTGCTGGAAACGGGGCTCCTGGTCCCTGTCATAAGTCCTGAAGGAAGGCCTGCGATACGGGTGACTACGTGTTTCGGCCTTCTTGGTGGAGGTGGGCATCACCTTTTTCTTGTCTTTATTCTCCACCAAGATCGGGTCTAGAGCAGACCCGAACAGATTGGGACCCGCAAAGGGGGCAGCTATTAAATCCCATTTGGCTTTATTATCGATCTGCCAATTTCTAAGCCAAAGGAGCCGGCGTGCCGCCACAGAAGTAGCTAAGGCGCTGGAGCCGAATCGCATCGCATCCAGGGTTGCGTCGGCCGAATACTGGCAGGCCGCCATAATTTTAGTTAAATCCTGATGGATGCGATCATCCTGGATTGGGATACGATCCTGGAGTTGGCGGAGCCACATAACGGTTGTGCGATTAAAATACGAGGCGGCGGCCGCCGCCCGCATTGCCCATGCGGAAGCCTTGTAATTTTTCCGCAAGGTTAGCTCCGCCCTTTTATCCTCCGGTTTAAGCTTATCTGCGGCATCCCCCGAGACCACTGGGGAAGACGAGACCAGGGCAGCTATCGGTTGATCTATGGCCGGAAGTTGGATGGCCTGTAGGAAGGTCTTTTCCATGTTATAAGCCCGCCTGTCATTGCTGCCAGGTGGGGAAAAATTTGAAGGTCTAGCCCACTGACTGGTGGCTACCTCCAAGAACAGTGGAGGAGCAGGTATCTCCTCTTTATTAGTGGCCGTGTTTGAGAACATTACCATGTCCGGATCCCTGGGCGGGGGCACTGTGGGGTCCCCTGTGCCCACCTTGGTGGTTCTCCTAGCCTTCTTCAGTAGGGGCTTAAACATGGCCTGGATGAATAAGTTGGAAGAGGTGGGCTGATCAGTGGCCGCATCCTCTTCCTCAGAGAAACCCCAGTCGTCCTGACGACGGGCCTCCTCCCTAGAGGAGACCTCGCTCATGAGGGAAGGAGAAGAGGTTCTAGACCTGGCCCTGCTGAAAGGAGTAATCCTACTATGGCGGGAAGGTCTGTCCCTTTGAGCTATTCCCTTGGAAATGGCTGCAGAGATTAATCTTTTAAGATTCTCAGGGAGGTGTTCTAGATCCTCCTCGTCCCATTCAGAATCATATTCATGGGGGATTGAATCCCTGTGAGACCTCCTACCCCGGGAGGAGCCTGCAGAGGGGCCCTCTAATGGGTCATTTCCATCCAAACCCCCTGTCCCAGGGGAAGTTGGGGGAGGGGGTGAAGCCCCCCGACCTTCACTCCTAACTGATCTGGATGAAGAGGAAGAGGGAGAAGAAGGGCTGAATCCCCTGTTGACAGAAGGGGAATGACAAGGGGCCTCTGACCTGGGGGATCTAGATCTAGGTCTGGGATCCCTGGCCTTCTTCTTCTCTGCCCTCTCAATGGCTTTTTCAATGGCTCTGGAACGCCTAAGCTCGTCCCTTTGCATTGCCCTGGAGGGTCTATCCTCAGCAGTAGGCCTAGAGGCCCGAGGTCTGGCTTGGGCTGTGGGGCCTGACTTCTCTTCTGGAGCCTGAGCGGTCGCGGTTTGAGCGGCTTCAGAACGCGCTGCCATCGCCCCACTCACGTGCTCGGATGAAGGTAGTTGTTAAAGTCTTTGTAGCCTCTGAGCCCGGCGCTGGTGTGGGGACGCTCAGCTTGGGCCTGTATTGCCCCTTCATTAAGGCCCGTGAGTCAGGGCCCGCCACGTGTCCAAAATGGCCGCCGGCTTGATTTGCGGCTGTTTCTTCTTCAGGCGGCTGCTAAAATGGCGCGCGCGCCGCCGCTTGCCTCCCCGGCCGTTCAGACGGCCAATCGACCCAACAATTAGGAACGCAGCTCTATTTGAGTCGCCGCCGGTCTTCACGCCCGGCAAGAGCTGCTGGCGCTCCGGTCCTGTGCTCGCGCCGCCGCCGAGAGCACCGCCGACTCGGGAGAGGCGACACGGCCGAGTTAGGGGCTTGCCGGTCTTCACGCGCGGCAAAAAGGGCCGCCGGCGCTGCGGCTTGAAGCAATGGGTCGTCGGGGGAGGAGTTGGAAGCTGTAAACCCCCCCGGCACACCCGAGACTCCAGGAATCAGCCGGGAGGAGAAAAGGCCCAGAATGGCAAATAGTTATTCTTCAGTAGGGGCTTATGCGAGGAGACTGCTCTAAGCAGCTCTCCCTGCTTTCTGGGACAGAGGAAAATGTGCCTCTGGGCACAGCTTCTTCTACTCTATAATTTCTCAATTTGAAATATCCAATTGTCCAAATACTGCTCAATATAGTACTCACAATCACTGGGAACCAAACAATAGTCTGAGGACCTTCTTGACTGAGAGGAAACTGGGAGCCAACGGGAGAAGCCGAAGGCTAAGAAGTTTTCTCTCAGTCAAATGGACCAATCAGGCTGTAATAACCCTTCAGTGACCCCTCCCTCCACTCTACTGGAAAATTAAGATTCTTCTTCAAAGAAAACGGACCAGGAGACACATCCATACAAAACCTATGGGATATGACTAAGGCATTTATAACAGGGGTCACAATATCAGCCACAGCCAGGAAGAAAAAAACCGAGAATCTAAAAATAAGAGAGCTGAAAGAAAGGTATAGAAATTTAGAGAGTGAACTGCAAAAGAAACCACAGAACAGAAGTATAAAAGGAAATATGGAACTAATTAAATATGAATTGGCTATATTTGAAAAAGCAAAATTGGCACAAACTATAAAAAAAGCAAAACAAAACTTCTTCGCGAATGCAAATAAACCGGGGCGATGGCTATCCTATAGGTTGAGGAAGCAAAAACAAGAGAACTGGATCAATAAACTACAAGATGAAAAAGGCGAGATCTGCTACCAACTAGAGGAAAAGAAAAAGATTATTCAAGAGTTTTATGATCAATTATATAAAGAAAACCGAGACCATACAAAGGAAGGAATATTACAGTATTTGGAAAAGTCAGATCTGCCAAAGGTACCAGAGGAGATTAAGGACATGTTCAATGAAGACATTAAAACATCAGAGATAACCGAGGCCATACAAAGACAAAAGAATAATAAAGGTGCAGGGCCGGATGGGTTGCCAGCGGAAATTTATAAAGAATTCCAGGATATACTTTTCCCAACATTGTTGGAAGTTTACAATGCTGTGTTGAAAGAGGCGAAGACACCGTTATCATGGACGGAGGCTAACATTGTACTATTACCTAAGGCGGATACAGACCAGGTGCTTATACAAAACTACAGACCAATATCACTGCTAAATGCAGATTACAAAATCTTTGCCTCAATAATAGCAGAAAGGCTGAAAAAAATTCTTACAGCATTCATCCATACAGATCAAAACGGATTCCTCCCCAGAAGACAAATTAAAAACAATATGAGAATTATGTTGGACATTCTTGAATATTATGAAGTGCACAATGACAAACAGGTTGCACTAATCTTTCTCGATGCCCAAAAGGCATTTGATAATGTCAACTGGGAATTTTTGCACCAACAATTAGAATACATGGATTGTGGGGATAAATTTATAAACACGATCAGAGCAATTTATACAAACCAAAAAGCCAAACTAATAATCAATGGTGAACTAACACAAAGTATCGTAATCCAGAAAGGTACAAGACAAGGTTGCCCCCTGTCCCCCCTGTTGCTTATACTAACCCTAGAGGTACTAGCCAGGAATATACCTAAAGAGATACAGATAAAGGGACTAGAAATTAAAAAGGAGCAATTTAAGTTACAGGCCTTTGCGGACGATCTAGTGTTTGTGCTAGAAGATCCTATGAAGTCTGGTACGAAACTCATTGAGGAACTGACAGAGTATGGGGAAAATAGCGGGTCTAAAGATAAATATGACAAAGACCAAAATGCTGACTAAAAATATGAAATCAAAAGCAAAAGAGGAGTTAACGAAGAAATTGGGTATCCAAATTGTCAAAAAAGTTAAATATCTTGGTATACATTTATCTGCGAGGTGTGTGACCATCAAAGAAGACAATTATACCAATCTGATTAATAAAACTAAGAAGGATCTAGAAAGATGGAAAAACCTACAACTGTCCCTGATGGGCAGGATTGCAGTTATAAAAATGAATATATTACCAAAATTTCTTTTCCTATTTCAGAATATACCCATTAAATTAGAAAAAGGTGTCTTCAAAGATTTGAATCAATTGGGTTCGAAATTTATCTGGCAGGGAAGAAAACCAAGAATAAAACTTAAGGCTATGCAAGACACTAAGGAAAAGGGAGGATTTGGCGTACCAGATTGGGAAGTCTATTATACTGCGGCCATATTAACATGGCTAAGGGAATGGATAATGCTGAAAAATAAAAGACTACTCAAATTGGAAGGTCATGACCTCCAAGCAGGCTAGCATGCCTTCCTCTGGTATGAAAAAGGATCTGCACACAAATATTTTAGTAGATATTACATTAGACAATCTCTGTTAATAATATGGAACAAAATTAAACATGATCATTATACCAAAATACCTATTTGGCTATCTACGATGGAAGCATATATACACCCAAATTTAATTAATGTGGAAAATATAGTCACATATAAAGAGCTATTGAACAGGCAGGGGGAGATCAAAACCAGATCAGAATTGACATCACAAGGAATACAAGTAGAATGGTGGTCTTATTTACAGATACAATCAAGGTATGCACAGGATAGGAAGAATGAAGGTATTGCCAAAGGCTACACAATATTAGATAAACTGTTGATGCAGACAGAAAACAGACTGATCAAAGTGCTGTATAGGTTTTTGTTGGAACATAAACTAGAGGAAGAACATGTCAAAGAAACCATGGTCGCCTGGGCGAAAAATTTCGGTTACAATGTGGAATTGGCTAAGTGGGAAAAACTTTGGATACTTAATCAGAAATTAACATTGGCTACGGCGTATAAAGAAAACCTTTACAAGATGTTCTATAGATGGCATCTCCCGCCAGCACGGCTTTCTAAAATGTTCAAAAATCTGGCCTCAAATTGTTGGAAGTGTAAAAAAACACCAGGCACTTTCTACCATATGTGGTGGACATGCAATGAGGCAAAAAAATATTGGAAAATGATTCAATCATGGTTAGAACAAATGGTGGGAGAACAAATTATGTTTAAACCAGAAACTTTTCTCCTAGGCATAATACCGGAGGGGTTTAAGAAAGATACACTCTATCTAATTATACATATACTGACTGCAGCGCGCATAACCTATGCACAGCATTGGAAAAAAGAAAATACACCATCAGAGCTAGATATAATCAGAAAAGTGTTGGCCTGTGCAGAAGCAGATAGGCTCACTTTGGAACTTAAAAATAAAGGGGAATCAGAATATTTTGAGGTATGGAATAGATTTTATGATTGGTATAAGTTAAGATGACAAGACTGGAACAAGTGTATATATTGTGATCGAACAGAAGGACAGACAATGTATAAAGTAGAATAACTGTTAATGGTTGAAACTAGCTGTACATAATGTGAATATATGATCACCCCGACTCCGTGGCATTGCATTGTTTTAAATGTAAAAACAATAAAAATATATATTAAAAAAAAGAAAAAAAAGAAGCAGCCCCGTTGAAGGGCCTCCGTCTGCCACCATCTGAGAGTTCATACCACCTTTGGAGGGAGACATGCCACTCTCCTGGAGTTGTTGGCCTTGCATCTTTGGATCAGCAAAAGGAACCACCGGAGTTCCCGTTTATGCAGACGTGCCCATGGTACCACCGAAATGCATGACACTAATTTCCCCAGCAATTGGAAGAGAGAGAGACGATGGACGCTGACCTCGCCGCACAGATGGTTCTCATGAGGGATCTGATGCTGTCCACCCTTTCCCACGTGAGGGAGACCTTGCAGTTCCTGGAGTCGATCACCGTGCTGAGATGTCGGATTCTGCAGGTTGGGGTCAGGTGGGTCTGAACCCATGGTGTTGGAGGACTCGGATGGTGATGTCGAGATCCCTCTGAGCCTGCCCCCTGGACGACGAGTGGATGAGGATGTCATCCAGGTAGCATTCTAGTCTTACTGGGAGAGATTGGAGGTACGCAGCGATCTAGAAGTTTGGTGAATGTTCTCAGGGCTGACGAGAGGCCGAAGGGGAGGACCCTGTACTGGAAGTGTTGGTTGGCAAACTGGAACCTCAGGAACTTGCGGTGCGCTGGATGGATTTGAACATGCAGGTATGCCTCCTTCCGGTCGATGGAAGTCAGGAGGTCATCCTGCCTGATGCAGCCCAGAATGGTCTGAAGTGACTGCATCTTGAAGCGCTTGTACGCCAGATGGATGGTGAGTTTCTCGAGGTCCAGTATTGCCCTTACTCCCGCTGAGGATTTGGGGACCAGAAAGAGGGTGGAGTAGAACCCCCTGCCCTCCTGGCCTCTGGGGACCCACTCAATAGCCGCTATCTCCAGCAAATGATCTATCTCCGCCCTCATGAGTTGGAACTTGTGGGCCGATTTGGGAGTGGGACAACGGACAAAGTTCCTTGGGGCAAACGAGAGGAATTCCAGGGTCAATCCGTGATGGACAATATTCAGAATCCAAGTGTCCATCGTGGTCTCCTCCCATTGAATGGTGTAAAGTTGGAGACGACAGCCTATGGCAGCGATGGCAAACCTTTTTCAGCTCGCGTGCCATAAGTGGGGGGAGCACAGGGGGGGTCATGTGCGGGCGTGCCGCACCCATAATGCAATGCGCAAACCCAGTGCGCATGTGCGCACTAATAGGCGCTTCCCCCCCCCCATTTTTACATGCTTTTTTCGCCCTCCCCAGGCTCCAGAGGCTTTATAGGAACTTGGGGAGGGCGAAAACAGCCTCCCCCGGACGCCCTCCGGAGGCGTCAGGGAAGCCTTCGGAATACTTAAAACGACCCTCCAAGCAAACCGGAAGTGACTTCTGGTTTGCTCGGAGGATCGTTTTGAGCGCTGCGAAGGCTTCAGGGACCGTCCGGAGGCTTCCCTGACGCCTCTGGAGGGCATCCGGGGGAGGCTGTTTTCGCCCTCCCCAGGCTCCTATAAAGCCTCTGGCGCCTGGGGAGGGCGAAAAATGGCTTTAAAAAGGGTGAACTCAGCTGGCCAGCACGCGCATGCGCACAGGCCAGCTGACAGGGCAGTGCCTCTCGTGCCCTGACAAATGGCTCCGCGTGCCACCTGTGGCACGCGTGCCATAGATTCGCCATCACTGGCCTATGGGAAGGGGCCGGTGTCGGTCACTTTGACTTCCGAAAGGGGCGGTTGGAATACTCCCCATGGAAGGGTCTACAGCTGCCCTGCTGCCTGTTCTTGTCCCTATAGGAGGATCTGTCTTGGGGACGGTCCTGAGGTTGGGAGTAAGGTTGACTAAATCCTCCAGAAGAGGTAGAGGGCTGTGTGCTCCGAAAAGGCTGCTCCGAAAGGACTGGCCCTTACGGTCCGGTTTTTTGGTGACCGCAGGTAAGATCTTACGTTTATCCTTGGATTCAATTAAGACTGAATCCAGGGCCTCCCCGAACAGCTTCCCCCCTTTGAAAGGAGCAGAAGCGAGCTTCCACTTCACTTTCATGTCTGCCTGCCAGTGGTGAAACCACAACAGGCAGCGTGAGGTCACATTGGAGGCGAGGGCTCTGGATGAAAATTTTGTGGCATTAAGCGAGGCGTCGGCCGAGTACTCGCCGGCAGCTATGATTTTATTGACATCCTGCCACGCTCTGGCGTCCCCTGCTGGTAGGCTGGACAGCAGCTTGCGGAGCCAGAACAGCGCTGCCCTGCTAAAGTACGAGGAAGAAGCGGGAGTCCTCATGGCCCATGCAGTGGCCAGGTGAGTTTAATGAGAGGCCTTCTCCACCCTCTTGTCCTCCGCCTTTAAGCCTTCCAGCAGGTCAGCTGGAAGTACCAAATTAGAAGTTAGAGAGACAATAGGATCATCCACTTGAGGAAGCTTCAAGAGATCCTCAAGGCTACTCTCCATGGTATATAGTTTCTTATCTATCCCACTGGGATTAGCCATAGATCCTGGCTGGGCCCATTGGTGCTGTATAATATCAAGGAACAGCTGTGGAGCTGGAACCAGATCCTGGGGAGGGGGAGTTTCCTTAAAAAGCCCCGCTCCTGGATCTTGGGGTCCAATGGTATCCTTGGAACTCTGATCAGAGGAGGTCTTATCTGCCTGAGCTGGGAGATCCATTTGGGTGGCAGAGGCCCTGGCCTTGGTAAGGATAGCCCTAAACATGGAGGGCCTGAATAAGCCTGAGAATGCAGGCGTGTCAGGTATGGGATTCTCGTACTCTGAGAGATCCGGAGCATCCTGCTCCGCCTCCTCCCCCTCGGACACCTCACTGACCCCAGTAGGAGTCGGAGAGGCCTCCCTAGCCAGTGGATCCCGAGATCCTACAGTTCAGCCCCTGCTAGGATTCACCATGGAAATGGGCAATTTAGAGGCTAACTGCTGGATGCCATCCGCAATCCCCTGGGAAATCGCATGTGCGACCACATCCTGCATTTCTTTTGACAGCTGAGGCTCCTGAGCCCTGGGCAGGCTTAAGCCGGCCTCAGAAGGGGGCAGGGAGTCCTCCTCTATGATGGAACCCATATCATTAAGGCAGTGCTTCTCAAATAGTGGGGCGGGCCCCCCAGGGGGGGCGCGAGGCTCCGTAAAGGGGGGCTCAGCTCAAATTATTTTATATATTTTTGTTTTGCAGGTTAAAGTTTTTTTTAATATTGTGTTCCTTTAAATCCTGTGCTCCTTTAAATCTTTTCTGCTACAGTTAATAAAGCTATTCTTTGTTGTAAATTGATCCACATTTCTTTCTTTTTTTATTTTCTTATACGTTAATAAGGATACAGTGTTATGCAGAGGTGTACTTATAACAATTTTATAGATAAATGATACTATTTACAGTCACGCGGGGGGCACGAAATGTTTTCTTCTTCCTAGGGGGGGCATGACAGAAAATAATTGAGAAGCACTGCATTAAGGGAATCCCCAGCCAGGGAAGGGCAGGGGGACCCCAGAGATGTCCTAGAGGGATTGGGCGAAAAACCAAAATCCTGATCAGCTGCCAGAGAAGGGGACCTCTCTCACTGGGGAGTGGGAAGGGAAGGACCAGCCCCATCCTTCCTGGGCGGAGGGAGAGCTGCCGTCTGTTGCTGTGCTGATTGAGCCTTTTGAAATTGTATTTCAAGGGCCTTTTGACGCCTCTCAGCCATTTTTTCAGCAGTTTTGGAAACCTTTTTAGTCTTGGGGCGTTTCCCTTTTGCCGGCACCCAGCCCCTTCACCCTTAGCAGCAGGATTGGGCCTGCTGCGCTTACTGGGAGTCCACTTCAGCTTCCACGATACTGGCCATGATGAGAGGCACAGATGTAGGAGTAGCCATGATGGTTTGCAGGAACAGCGGAGTTGCGGGCAGAAGCAGTGGGAAGGCTTCTAGGCGTTGCTAACTTCCCAGCACAAGGCAGAGGCACGAGAAAATGGAGCCAGTAGAATTAATCAGGGCGCTTGCAGATCCGCGCAACTTTGAGAATCAGGGAATGGCCTGGCAATAGCCAAAATCCTGTGGCCGCCTGACAAGAGTCCAGAGGAGGGGGAGGCATCTGGAGACTCAGAACGAGGCCCGATGATTAACAACCCCTCCAGCAGCGATCTGCAGTTGAAACAGGCTGCAGCGGCAAGAATAAAGTGCGCCAATTTTTTTATTTCAAAATGGTGCTGCGCGCCTGGAGCGGCACCGGGAAACTGTCTGAGGAGCCTAATGCTCCTCTTTGACTGCCTACCTGTCCCCAAGAGCTCACTAGCAGCCGCTAAGTGAGCCCCCCACAGTGCAGCTGTAATCGCGGCGAGAGCCAGCCACGCTCCAGACAGCCTGTTTCACGCGTTAAATGGCGAGTTGCTTGAATAGAATGGCAGCCAAAACAACAAAGGTACAGAAATTAGTCTAACTAACACAAGAAAAAAATAATAAGGGTACACTACACTAGCTAGGAGAGTCCAACCTGCTGCTTAAGGACTGGAACTCCCCCAAAAGCATCCTGTAGGGCGACTGAGTTTTTAAAAACTGAGCCTCTCATGGGAGCAAGAGGCGTGGCTACACGAACTTTAAACTCAGTCCTTGGGCAGAAAGCTGAAGTTAATCCGTACTTGGACACTCCAAGCAGCGGCTAGGAGATGATTTGGGTTTTAGATATCCAATGATAGAGCCAATGTTCTTCTTTTATGACATGTTGCACACCTGTTTCCTTAGACTATCCCTAGCTATTTCTTCAGCATTTTATATGTTCTTCATATAATTAGCCTAGTATAAATAAGGGCACTACCTACAGCTAGTCTTTGCCTTACAATCACAATAGAGCCTGGAATTTTGGATGTAAGCTGTTGCAGTTATTAAGCAGATCACCATGTGACATGACTTGATTTTGCAACCATTTTACAATGGCTGTTAAGCAAGTCACCTTGGCTGTTAAGTGAATCATATGGTTGTTAAATGAAGAAAAAAAGCAAAAAAAACCACCCCACATTGCAAATCATGATCATATGACCACAGGATACTGCAACTGGTCATAAATGTGAGCCTGCTGTCAAGCACCTGAAATGCAATCACATGAGTGTGGGAGTGATGGTGCAGCAGTTGCAACTTCAAGGAGAGATCATAGATACACAGTACACAGACTTTTTTGAAGTCTGTTGTAACTTCAAACAGTCATTAAGTTACCAGTTGTTAAGCAAGGAATAACTTATTAGGGCAACAAATGGTAGATATATATGTCTGTCCCATGAAAATATGTCTGTCCCATGAAAATAGCGACAGGCAGAATTCTGAGGATCATTCTTAAGTCCCCTTGTTCAGTGCTGCCATACATTTGAACAGTAACTGAAAAAGTACCGGGAACCATAACCTGAGATGCCCTGTAACGTACTGTCAATAAGCAAGATAATAAAAGCATAACGTTATTACTCTTATCAAAAATAGAACTACAACCCAAGTCTGCCATCCATATCAAAGGAGGAAAGGAATAGAACATTATTAATCAACTTATAAAATATGGATCAAATGGATATCTCATGGAGATGGTTCCATAAGATGTGGGCTGTTAATAAAGAGGCAGTCTCCTACTTTCATCATGGGATAAATGGGACCTTAGGATAAATACACAGAACAGGCAAAAACTGTACAGGATAGATTAGCATGCAAATTCAGAGCTGCTATCTTGTGTGTTAGCCATCATAGAAAGCCAGACAAATATCAGGTTTGAAAGGTTTTCTTGCTGTTTTGTAAACTTTCTAATAATAGCTGAGCTTTCAATGAATAATTAGCTACAGAGCACTTAAGACTTAAAACACAGGTGTCAAACTCAATCACATCAGGGGTTGGATTGTGACATATCATTTTTGCCTTTGCGGAGCCAGGGGGGGTATGGCCTGCATATGACGCATCTGGCCCATGGGTCACCAGTTTGACAGGCCTGACTTAGAAAATACAAGTAGTCTGTACTTCTTTTTATAATACAGATTGTACAGCTACTGAGTTGAGTATAGTTTTATAAATTAATACTGATACCTTCAGTTTGTTCTGGAACTGTAATAGCTAATACAGTGATGAAAGCACAAGTGTAAAATAGCTATTTGTTAATAATCAAGGTGATATATTTTGTATCAATTGGAGTTTCCAGGTCATTTTGAAGGACAGGCCTATGTCAAGCATTTGCAGTAGCCTAAATGTGAACTGAAGACTCACTATCATGAGGGTATCCAAATTCACAACTGCCATGTATACCAGAAAGGCAAAGGCACCCTAGGTCATGGCTTCCTCCAATTGCTTAGCAGAGGCCATGACTCCAAGATGATCCCTGTGAATGAACTAAAATAATGCTCTTTTAGAAGTACAACCCCATCCAGTATTAACTTCAGGATTTGAATCCAATCAAATCAATTACCTAAAACAGAAACTATTTCTGGGATTTAATTTTAGCTTGTCAGGCTCTATTAACTGCTATATCAAATTTATTTAAAATTTACACAAAAGATAGTAGTCACCAACCAGATGATTATGAATTTATCTATATGCTACTAAAACTGTCTGTTTCTAACCTTCAATTTGGCAAAATGCATCACAGAGCAACAGTTTTTCCAACAAGATACTTCAAATAGGTTAACTTAAATACTGTATCTGAAATCCAGGATCCATCACTGCTGTGGGGCTGAAATTTGGCAAAGTTGTGGCAGCTTCAGGGCTGCTATGATCAGCCATAGTTATGTGATCATTTCTAATGCTTCCTGACAGTTTTTCCACAAGGAAAGTCAATGGAAGTTGGAAGTCCCAGGCCAGTAGGGAGGTAGATGTATGATGATGCAAAGGAGGCACAGGTAGGATAAGAGCTGCATAAGTGGCAGGTAAGTAAATAGTTCTGAAAGGATGACCCAATGGATCATGGGTTACCTAGTATTCTCTAACAAATGAAAGAGCTGTGAATTTTGCTACGTGTCTCATTTGACAACCAAGAATGTTTCTTACCAATTGTGACCATAAAACCAATAGGCAAGAGCAATAAACTGACATACATAATTTGTTCATTATTTATCATTCAGAAGGACTAGTGGCATTTGGATTCCAAAGCAAAAAGATAACTTTTGAGCACATAATGGGTGCTTATGTAGCACCTATTTGCAACTCCTTGAAAAAGCAGCTTCTTTTCCAAGGATCATGAAACTGCCCTCAGCACCAGCAAGCTATTCCAGGAAGTCATGCTTGGCTTAAAGAGTTGTAGACAGGTAGTGCACACATTTTTGACTTTGAATCCTGCACAGGCTTATCACTAAAGAATATTTTTTTAAAACTCAAATGAGAATTAGGCTTCAATTCTGATCATGTGATATTTGTACACGTATAGTGAATAGCTGCAGGCATTTACTAAATATCTATGCCATTCATTATTTTCAACTACTTCTGTTTCCCAGATTATTTCAGCAGGTGAAGTTTTTACTAATGTAAGCCATTTAGCTTTCAGAATTTTCTACTTTTTATATTGCAATAATCACAAATCAAATTGGGATGTATTCTATAACTGAAGATCATTTTTCAATCCAAGCACAAAGAATGCAACATAGGAACAACCTGGTTCCTGTTATAAAACAGGATCTGATCTGGAAAACATTTATGAATGATTATGGTTATTATACTAATGTTTCTTTTGTTACACTTCTTTTGCAAATCAAAAAAAATGTATTCTTTAAATATATTTTATTTCATAAAATTAAATAAGACAGGTTTTTCAGTATAAACAATATGAACTGAATACTTTTCAGAACTTTTCAGTAGTTCTGACTGGTACTTTTTGCAGAGGTTTCATTGTTGATGGCACTACTAAATACAAAAATATTTTTAAAATAAATGTACAAAAAATAATACTTATATTAGCCAATTTAGTACTTTTTCATCCTTTACAAAAACAAAAAAACCTTCACATTCAGTAGAATGTAGCTGGTTAATAATTAATGTAATCTTTACATTTGGATTAAATCAGCGCTAGACACTTGGAGTTTAAAGCCTTTCCAAATAGCTCTACTTTTACTTATATGCACTCAATTTAGATAATAAAAGTGTTTAAGTTTCTGATTTGCAAGAATTCTGAATACAGAAATGAATATTAATGTATTATATGATTTAGCTATTTTGTTGTTTCTATCACAAAAGTATTGTAACCTCTTAAAAGATTAATTTATTATTGCTCAACATTTTGCATAAAATATATTTATGTGCTGCCTTTATTATTTTTATAAATAACCTAAGACAGTGAACATACCCAATGCTCCCTCTTCCTATTTTCCCCACAACCACCTTGTGAGGTGAGTTGGTCTTGGAGAGTGATTAGCCTAAGGTCACCCAGCTGGTTTTAATGCGTAATGCAGGAATAATACATACAACACTCTGGTTTGTAGCCTAGTACTTTAACCACTAGACTAAACTGATGCTGACAAGAACTATGGAACAAAACATGTAAGAATTATATTTAAGCCAAGGGTTTCCAATGTTTTTGTGCAAAGGATGTTTGAGAATCTGGTGATCCCCTTCTGAGAAAGATGTATTTAAATACATAAAATAAAATAGTGAAAATAAAGTTGTAAATATTGTTCTCATCTAAATTCTTGGTCCACTGATCAGTCCATGTTATAGTGACTCTGGGACATGGACATTCTTAAATCAATATATGGGAAATATGAATATAGGCATAAAATAGGATTCTTTATAAATTATTAACACAGTGACACCGTAAATTATAGAGAAACAGATAAATTTATGAAATCACATCACCTGCGTATTTTAAGGCAAAACAAATTCTTTCCATTTTTGTTCTGTTTAAAACATCTGAATGGTAATCAATACAAGTAATTCTTGAATTGTACTTCACAGATATAAATCAATTTAATGTTCTGTTTTAAATATCCAGTGCAAATAATTATCCTTAATCATTTCAGTCATACTTCAATAAGGGTATTTCAATTCTAAGGCTGCAAAGATGAATATAAATGTGCAAAATTCCAATCAGCTTTTACCAGCTTCAAAGCTGGTAAAAGACTGAGGACTTTTTTGCAGTGTGGAAGAAATGCAACAATAAGAAGCCGGAATGGCCAAGGAACTGATATTTGAAAAAGACATACAGCATTGCACAAAGCAAATTCATTTCTGCACATTATATCAAAATACAATGTAATCTTCATGTAAGTCAAATAGGTTCAAATTAGTTGAAATCAGGCTGCTATGTTCTCACTTTGAAACCACAAATAAAGGATTCAAATAATTCTTCAAACAAGAATTGTCCTGAAAGCCAATCCATTTTTGTTTCTCCTGAATTCTGTTCATATTGTACTCAAACTGCCTTTGATTTACAAATTTCCTCAAATGAACTGCTATACTGCAACTCAAGTACTGTAGGGTGAGAACACAAATGTAACATTGCATACACTGAATCACCAAACTCGCATATAAGATTCATGATTGAAGACTCTTCCATAACTAGCACAATATTGAAAATTCAAGTAGCACTAACTGTAATCTGGTCTTTGCAGGTCTGAGTAAAAGTATAATTGATTGCCTACTTTGGACAGTGTAGCACTGAACTTGAAAAAGCTGTTCCATACTGGAAGAAAAAAAGATTTAAGAAACTAAAATTCAATAACGAATAGGCTCATGAAATAGTTTGATGCATAGTGCTGGCTAAGTAAAGCAATATTTGCTTTTATTTTCAGTTCACTCTCTGAACAAGAGACCTATGGAAAAATTGAAGCAGTTTTTGATGTATAAGATCTGGGAGTTCTTACACACTCTTTGTAGCAGGAAAAAAACCATTTGTTGAGCTTCTGTTTTCCTGTAGCAGGTTTCAAACTACCTTCTAAATTCCCAAACTAATATTCTACTCATTCAGTTATGTCACCTTAGACCCTACCCACGCTAGATGCCGTGCTCCACTGCCTTGTCTCCAGCCCCTACCTAACATTGATTACGTCACACACAGGAGAGTGGGTACGCTAGAGTGAGTACGCTAGAGATCTTTCTCTCACGTCAGACTGAAACAAAAATCTTAGCTGGGCGGAGAGAAGATGGTAGAACGTACGCGGCACTGCGACCGCACAGGTGCCGTTTAATAACTCACCGAAGTCCAGGAACTGCTTAATAGAGAGCGGCGACGGGGAAAAGCGAGAGTAGTATTCGATTTGTTTGGGAATGGGGCTTTTTAGAAGCGCCCCACATAGCCGCATGATTTCTTATTGGAGTTGAAGCGCGTAAGGTTCGCGGTTATGCCAGGCCGCCACCACGACGGACGTCGACAAGGCCCTGGTCCAACCGGCGACCCGCGCGGGGAGGCTCACGCAGATTAACAGCGCGAGAAGAGGGCGGGAAGACGCTCGCAACTGTCACAACGGCTTAATAGCTCCCCAGGGCCACTCGAACGCGCTGAAGAGGCATCAACAACAGTTGCTATTGCCGCCGCTACGCTCTCCGCGCCAAATCGTAATCTACAAGAGAAAGCGAGAGGACGTATTATACCTCCCCACCTCCACGCCCCATTCCCTTAGCTGCTCAGCCCGCCCCGTCATCGCCGGCTATTTAAGAAACGCCTGCCCTCTTTGCTTACCCAGTCTTCTGACTGGATAATAAAAAGCCAACATCCTCCGGCCCTCTTGCTTTCCTGAATGCCCGCCCACCTACCTAAGTACCGCCTACTATCACCATGACACCCAAGAGAAAGCGCAAGCGCATACTCAAATGATAGTGTATTGGGCCTCTAATCGGATTTGAAGGTGAAGATGAAATATTCGTATGCTCGGAACTGACATGCAAATAAACCCATGTTCTTTTGATTTTTAGTTGAAGCCCTTCTCCCGTTTTCTCTGTCTTCAGAGGCCTTTCCTTGTGTTGAAAGAAATGTCCTTCTGGGTTCGGCTGCAAGTGGGAAAAAAGACACTGGAGACATGGAGGCTGCTTGGAAAGATGGTTTTAATGGTGGATAGGACCACGTGGCCTGAGTCCTGAACAGAAAAGGTGATTACATGCTTCAATGTTGGTGGAGAAGAAGGAAAGGGAAGAGAAGAGAAGAGACTGAAGAAGGGCTTGCAGGGCTTTTTATAATCTGTTCGGCCCCACCTATCTGTTTCCTGTTCCTGTGTAAGAAATGTATTCTGATTGGTTGTCAGACTCACATGGGCTCATGCAAGGGCAACCCTCTAGGCTGAGTTTTGAATCTAGGTTTGGTTGAGTTCAGATGCCATGTGAGGAGTTGGGTAAAGGGCCAATATTATCATGCCTTAATCCCATCCCCCTGGAGCTAAAGGGGAGAACTCTTTATTATGTAAAGGGACTGGTTTGGCCACCTTAATGGCCCATTGACAAAGTGGGTGGAGGCAGGAAGCTACAGGGAGCTATTCTCAATTTAAAACATGTTTCTTCCTTTTCACATCCAGGGAAATATAATATTCTGCCTTTTCAATATTTCCTAGGATATTTCATTTTTCTGGGAGAAGGCTGGGTGATAGCTTCCTACAATCCCTCCTTTTTTTTTCAAAACATGTGAGTGGAACGCACATGTTCTTGACAAAAGATAAAAATTGGTCAGATCAGGGAGGCTTAATTTTTCTGATGGAAAGGCATTGAGAGAGACAGCAGAAGGATCCCTTCAGTGGCTCCCAGAGAGCTTTCAACCATGAAGGTCTAGCAACCAGGGCACAATTTCTGGAAAGAAATTTACAATATCCAATTTACCATGCCAATTATTTTAAGGTGTTTGATATCACTTTCTGTGAGCTTCCAGACAGGTTACAAGCAAGCAGAAGTCCCAAAATTCTTCACAGCCATGCTTTTCCTTTAAGTTACAGGCTGCCCATTTGAAAGGGATGGCTCTTGGACCTGCCCTAGTTCTTATTTTAGTGAGGCCAAATTGAGTTTAGCTAGTGGGCAATACAAGCTATTTAGTATTGTTTTTAAATTACACACAATGAGCCCAGGGACTCCTATCAGAGACCACCAGTGCAACATGTCCTGCTTTACTGGGCAGCATCATTTTTTTTTTTGAGTCACAGTCAGGGTTTGAGTTTTGAAGATCCTTTCTGCTACTCTTCAAGTGGGGGAATTGTCTGAGGGGAACTGACCTTCCCCCATGGGATTAAAAGGGAGATATCACTGCTTGGGCTTTTGTGCAAGGGCAAAAATCAACCTAGGAAAAGCTTTGTGTGGAGTTAAATCAAGGAGATAGTTTCAATCTAATTCTGAATGGGGCCTCTGTTTGTGTGTGCGTGTGTGCAGCTGCTTCTACAATACAGAAAATACAGACATTTTGGACAAACTTTCCCTCTCACTAGACAGAAATCTAAGGTGTTAACTTGCTGTGCTAGCCATTCTCAAATACAATTCTTATATGAGTACATTAAACTGATTACAATATAAATGAGACAAGGAAGAAGACTTTACAATCAATTTCCACCCTCCCCATAGTCTTTTCAGCTGTCTTCTGGGATGAAACTTTTCTTGCAAATGATCTTAAAACATTTCCTGGGTTGTTACTTTAAGGTATAGGGAAGGAAGGAAGGGAAAAAAACCTTGTCTTTACTCTGTTTCTGCTGGCCAAACAGACACAAAGTAAAGACTCCCCCCACCTTCACTTAGTTTTCTGGGCCCAACAAACTGAGCGAAGGCAATTTCTGCCAGTTTACTCTTTTCTTTCATTGAACACTTTAAAATTCTTGTCTTTTGGATTGGAGACATCTTAGTTACAATTACCTTGAGGGTGCACAAAGACTTAGGCACACATTTACACAAGGACAAGGAGAAAATAATAGGGGGGGGAGAGAACTCTCAGGTTTACACATCCTAATCATTCCCAGCACAAATCTGTTAAATGAGGGAAGGCACAAATCTTAACAAACAAACCACGTTGTTGCATAGAAGACAGAAAGAGACAGACAAGAAAAAAAGAGAAATCCCAACATTTTCCCTTTTAAGTACCTTTTATGTAGCCAAATTAGTTTTTCCTGCATCATCTTTCAGCAAAGCCCATTTTTCTATATATCTGTTTTGCTTTCCTTTTTTTTCATTCTGGCCAGGACAGGCATCTTCCTTTTCGTCCCAGGCCCCCAACAGCTCCCCTAGGGGGGTTTCCGTGGCCACCCACGAGCTACCGCTTCCCATGATCCCGCTCAGATGTGGGGCTCACTTTGTCCTAGCTGGGCTTGCCACTTCGTATTCCCCGCTTCAAATTCAAGTCCTTAGAGAACCTTTCACGCCCTATTAAAGGGACTTTTTTTCTCGCCCTTCGGAGGGACTATTCACGCCCTTCGGAGGGACTTTTCTTCGTGCCCTTCGAAGGGTCTTTTCGCATTCCTCACCGCGGGAACCTTTTTCGCACCCTTATACGCAGGGACTTTTCTAACAGTTTTCAAGTCTTGGGGAGAGACTCGGGAGGACCAGCCGCACAGCTACCCAGGAGGGGTCCTGTCATCAGCGGGAATGTGCATCTCCTCTTTTCCTCTCTCTACGCACAATGGGCATTTGCTTTTTTTCTCTCACAGGACAAAAACAGCAACAACAACCACAAAAAAATCATTCACTTTTCCATCCATTTTCACACACACTAGTCATACATATGCAGGCATACACACATTTCCCACGCTTTAAAATTAATTTTTTAGAGAATTAAAATTTAGAGGTACTCATCTTCTTTCCAGGCAGCCTTTGAGCTCAAACTCAAAACCCCTTTAAAACCTACATCCAAATGGTTGAGGCCAAGATAAAGTCCACTCCCATGCCGGCACAGACTCAATGGGGTCTGTGCCGGCATGGGAGGCTTACCTGCGCCATATCCATTGGTTAGGCTAGCTTGGAGTCCCATCTGGGGTGTGCCAATTGTTGGAAGAAATGTCCTTCTGGGTTCGGCTCCAAGTAGAGAAAAAGACACTGGAGACATGGAGGCTGCTTGGAAAGATGGTTTTAATGGTGGATAGGACCACGTGGCCTGAGTCCTGAACAGAAAAGGTGATTACATGCTTCAATGTTGGTGGAGAAGAAGAGAAGAAGGAAAGGGAAGAGAAGAGACTGAAGAAGGGCTTGCAGGGCTTTTTATAATCTGTTCGGCCCCACCTATCTGTTTCCTGTTCCTGTGTAAGAAATGTATTCTGATTGGTTGTCAGACTCACATGGGCTCATGCAAGGGCAACCCTCTAGGCTGAGTTTTGAATCTAGGTTTGGTTGAGTTCAGATGCCATGTGAGGAGTTGGGTAAAGGGCCAATATTATCATGCCTTAATCCCATCCCATCCCCCCTGTTTTTGATGTACGGCAGGGTGTGCTATGTGATTGGTCTTGAACCCTGTTTCTTTGTTTCTCTCCCTAATATGTTGCATAGACATCTTGTGACATGATTATGGGTACCCATTCTGCTTGAATTGTTCACATAGGTAGCTGATCTCCATTTGGCTTGCTGGGTACTACAGTGAGTTTTTACCCTGTCATATAGTGTTCTGATGCAACTCTTTTTGTGTGACAGTGGATGGTTACTGTTGAAATTCAGAATGCATGATATATATTCTATATATTTCATTGAGCTGTGGGTTGATTGCTATTGTTACAGTAATAGGGTGTTGAAGGAGGTATACCAAGGGGTATTTGGAAAAAAAAATCCTTAGTGTAAAAAACAATTACTGTATTTGTTATTTCGGAGAAATACTTTTTGACTACTAGATATGTCAAGCACTTCAAATATATCAAAGATAGAAAAGAAAGCCTCATTGACGCCCTCATCAGCAACATCATCCCCATTTAATCAACGATCAATAGAAAAGATGCTAGGCTTGGAGAAGTTAAGCTCTATGCAAAATATGGAAGTGATGCTACTATCAATCCAAGAAGCCATGTCTAAAAATCACACTGAGATTAAAAGTGAAATGGGGGAGATGAAGGGGGACATACAAAAGATGGATGAAAAAATAGGGAACATCCAACAAATGATAACAAAGAATGAGCAGAGAAGGTTGTAGAGAGTGTGGTGGCACAGCAGTTCCCACGCCACCTGGAGGAAAATGATTATCTAGACCCGCGCCAGTCCGGCTTCCGACCCGGGCACAGCACGGAGACGGCCTTGGTCGCATTGGTGGATGATCTCTGGCGGGCCAGAGATAGGGGTTGTTCCTCTATCCTGGTCCTATTAGACCTCTCGGCGGCTTTCGATACCATCGACCATGGTATCCTGGTGCACCGGCTGGAGGGGTTGGGAGTCAGGGGCACCGTGTTACGGTGGTTTGGCTCCTACCTCACTGACCGGACGCAACGTGTGTTGGCAGGGGAGCAGAGATCGACCCGGAGGCCTCTCACATGTGGAGTGCCACAGGGTTCGGTACTCTCGCCTCTCCTGTTCAACACATACATGAAACCGCTGGGCGAGATCATCCGTGGTTTTGGGGTGGGATATCATCTGTATGCTGATGACAGCTATACATCTCCACCCCAAACCACCCCAATGAGGCCATCGAAGTGATGTCCCGGTGTTTGGAGGCCGTACGGATCTGGATGGATGGCAACCGACTGAAACTCAACCCTTCCAAGACGGAGTGGCTGTGGCTTCCGGCGCCCCGGTTCAACCAGGTGTTTCCATCTCTGGCCATTGGGGGCGTGCAACTAGCCCCTATGGAACAGGTGCGCAATTTGGGCGTCCTCCTGGATGCCCGGCTGTCCATGGATGACCATGTAACAGCCGTGGCAAGGGGGGCGTTCCATCAGGTTCGCCTGATGCGCCAATTGCGCCCCTTATTGGACCGGGATGCCCTACGCACAGTCACCCATGCGCTGGTGACGTCTCGCCTGGACTACTGCAATGCTCTCTACATGGGGCTTCCTTTGAGATGCACTCGGAGACTACAGTTGGTCCAGAACGCGGCCGCGCGGGTGATCATGGGGAGGACTAGATTCTCCCCTGTAACACCTCTCCTGCGCGAGCTGCACTGGCTTCCTGTGGTCTTCCGAGTGCGTTTCAAGGTCTTGATTATGATCTTTAAAGCGCTCCATGGCACAGGGCCTAGTTACATGCAGGATCGCATCCTGCCCCACACATCCCTACGACCAATCCGCTCTCATAGAGAGGGACTTCTCCGGGTGCCGACCGCCAAACAGTGTCGGGGGGCGACACCCAGGAGCAGAGCCTTCTCTGTGATGGGCCCAGCCCTGTGGAATGACCTCCCCCGGGACATCAGGATTACTTCCGATCTCCGCTCCTTCCGTGTACAACTGAAAACCCACCTCTTCCAACTATCTGGCCTGGCTCAACCGTAATTTTCTCGTACTCCTCCTGACTGTCTGTTTTTTAACATTTTGAATTTGGATTGTACATGGGGTTTTGTAATTAGGGTATTTTAATGGTTTTTAATTGTCTATGTATTGTATCTGTTAACCTCCTCCGAACATGTGTGTCTTTGTACTTATGTATGTCATGGATTTATGTAAATGTTATATGTTTTTTACTCCATTGTACGCCGCCCCGAGTCCTTTTCGGAAAGGGAGCGGCTAATAAATTTAAATTATTATTATTATTATTATTAAGTAGAAATGCTAAACAAACAGAAAGAAAAGGAAGAAATGGATCAAAAGCTATCCTTGGCTAACAAAGAATTAGAAGAGACAATAATTTTTCTTGAAATGGAAAAGGTGGCTTTCTATCTGAGATTTCAGAATATTGTTGAAGAGAAAGAGGAAGACTTGCTTGAGGTGATGATGGACTTGTTGGCGGAAGTATTGCAGAAAAACAAGCACAATGTACAAAGTAACATAAATGAAAATTCAGAATCCACACAAATTATGCAAGAAGGCACAAACTACCGAAAGAGGTGCACGTAAGGTTCACCAAAAAGACAATGAGAGATGAAGTATACAAATGAATGAGAGATGAACCCATGATGTACAAAGGGAGATAAATACAGACATTAAAAGAGTTACCCAGGAGAGTCAGAACAGAGAAGACAGTTTCAATTTTCAAGAATTGTTTTCGATCATTCAAATGTATTTTTGTATTTATATTACGACACACTATGATAATACTCATGAGACTTCATTTTGTGTATTTAAGGCTCACCTGTTTACCTTGCAGTTATTCTCTTCTTGTGAGAATCCTATCATGAGCATGGTAGTTATCGATAAGACCCTCTTATCAATGAATAATGCTTTTTGTTGTCTATAATCTTCTGGTTTAGTTTTTCTTACGTTTATAGAAAATATATCTGGAATATTTTTCTCACACTTCTCTATGATCAATTCTAGAAGGCATCAGGAAGGGAGACCGCCTAGCCTCCATAGACTTGACAGAAGCATATCTGCACATCATGATTCTTCTAGAACACAGGAGGTTCCTCCAGTTTTCTTATGCAGGGGTTCACTACCAATAGAGGGCCCTGCCCTTCAGCCTGGCATCAGCCCCCAGAGCTTTTACCAAGGTTCTGGCAGCACTAGCTGCTTACCTCCAGTCTGTTCCGGTAAGACTCCAGTGCTACCTGGAAGATATACTCATCTAGGCAGCCTCTGCCTCACAGATATAACAAGACCTGCTACTGACTATTCAAACACTGCAGGACCATGGCTTCTCAGTCAACTATGAGAAGAGCCATCTGTTCTCCACGATTTGGCTTCTTCACTTAGATGTGGTGATAGACCCCAGAGTAGGGGAGGTGTACCTATCACAGGATCATCGGAACAGCTTGGTGAGCTTGATTCAGCAAATTCTCAAGGAAAACACAGTCCCCATAGCTCTTCTCTCAAGGCTACTAGGGAAGATGATATTGTCCATAGACATAGTGTCCTGGGCACGGCTACATGCCAGAATATTACAGTGGTTCCTTCTCCCTTACCAACGTCAGTCGTCAAGGGGGGACTCATTTGAAAGCCCTATGGGTCAAGATGGAAAGGCTAGGAATCTGGGTGGACAAGCAGCTTATGTCAATCAAGTAAGAGCACATCTCAGGCATCTCTGTCAAATCATCAGGCAGATTGGCTCAGCTGGGCCACAGTGGACCATGGCGAGTGATAGCTGCATCCTGAGCTGTTCAGACAGATATGCCAGAGGTTCGGGTGTCCAGAAGTAGACTTATTTGCAACTCCGACGAATACTCAACTTCCCAGATTCTTTTCCCGATTTCCAACTCCGGAAGCAGAGGGGACCAATGCCCTTTGCAGCCAGTGGCCCATGGGGTTGCTCTACGCCTTCCCCCCTTCCTCTGATCCTGGGGTACTCATAAAGATAGTGTTAGAGGGAGAGGAGGTGATTCTCCTGGCTCCGCATTTACAGCAATTAATGTAACTGCACCAGCAGAAAATTCATTTCACAAATCTTTTCTTCTAACCATCTTTCCTGTGAATACATAAATGACATACAGATGATGCTAAGCAGATACCAACCTTTACATTTCAGTTGCTCCCAATTTTGTGCCTGCTTAAGTGTATTAGACTGATTGGCAATAGGCCTTAGTTGCTGGAGATTAAGAGAGATGTAGGCTTACATCTCTGAAAGCCACAAATTAGGGAAGGCTGACATACAGATCAAAACAGTAAGATTCTGAGCCATGGTATGTTCAACCATAGCTAGGCTACATTGAGCTCATAATATGTTAAGCCATAAAACATGACTCCACAAAAGCTGAGTTCATGCATCATGTTTAACCATAATATACTTTGGATTTGGTTTTTTGTGTTGTTTAAAACTAGTAATAGTGTCAGCTGTGTTGATAATACAATGCAATCCGCCAGATTGTTGGAGACAATATGCTGACTCTAAACAATTTAGAGAGGGCTGTAAAGTACTATGAAGCATTATATAAGTGCTATTGCTATAAATTAACATTCTCTGTGGAATCAGAATAAAACACAAACCAACTTGAAAGAACAATTAGAACTGTCTTTAAAAGTTATCAGATGTACAAATGACAATGTTTAGCTAATAAAATATCTATAGGACATCACAGATTAGTTCAGCTTTTTTCTCATCCCACAGAAATGAATTCTCTCATTACATAGGTTAAGATGTTATACATTGTGGTAATTATTTCCAAATCACAAGTGCAAACACTTACCCTGATTGGAAAATTAGCAGATTTCAAACTCAAGTAATTTGTTCTTAATGAGGAACTTGTTGAACTGAATTTAACAATTAGCTCATTCCCTTTGCTAGATAGATGTGTTAGTTATATGTGAGTGATCAAATATTCATTCCAGTATTTTCAGCCAAAATAAATTTTAAAACTCAAAACTGTAATTATATATATATATATGTATGTATGTATGTATGTATGTATGTATGTATGTATGTATATATGTGTGTGTGTGTGTGTGTGTGTTACGGTGAAAGACCGAAATCTGGTGAATGTCGACATTCACCGGTATATTTCATTACATCGTTTTACATTCGGACCTTCACCTGTGAATGTCGACATTCACATAGTCGCTTGGTGTATGTCCGAAAATACCCTTATCCTCTCGACACCCTTACCCTAATCCCCTTAACCTAATACCTCGGCTCCTCGCTTCCTTTTAAGAGTCTTCTATTCGCGGAGTTTTTTTTTTAAAAACCTGCGATCCTTAAGAAGACGCTTAAAAGGAAGCAAGGAGCCGAGGTATTAGGGTAAGGGTGTTGAGAGGATAAGGGTAATCCTCTCGACACCCTTACCCTAATCCTCTTACCCTAATACCTCGGCTCCTTGCTTCCTTTTAAGCGTCTTCTTAAGGATCGCAGGTTTTAAAAAAAAACTCCGCGAATAGAAGACGCTTAAAAGGAAGCGAGGAGCCGAGGTATTAGGGTAAGGGTGTTGAGAGGATAAGGGTAATCCTCTCGACACCCTTACCCTAATCCTCTTACCCTAATACCTCGGCTCCTCGCTTCCTTTTAAGCGTCTTCTATTCGCGGAGTTTTTTTTTTTAAACCTGCAATCCTTAAGAAGATGCTTAAAAGGAAGCGAGGAGCCGAGGTATTAGGGTAAGAGGATTAGGGTAAGGGTGACGAGAGGATTACCCTTATCCTCTCAACACCCTTACCCTAATACCTCGGCTCCTCGCTTCCTTTTAAGCGTCTTCTATTCGCGGAGTTTTTTTTTTAAACCTGCGATCCTTAAGAAGACGCTTAAAAGGAAGCGAGGAGCTGAGGTATTAGGGTAAGGGTGTTGAGAGGATAAGGGTAATCCTCTCGTCACCCTTACCCTAATCCTCTTACCCTAATACCTCGGGTATATATATATTAGTCTCCCTTTATTTATTTATCAGTACAAATATAATACAAATATAAAAAGACAACATTAAAAATAAAAATATGGTTTTCAGCCTGCATGGTCTTCTGTGATAAGCCGAAGGACAGAAAGAGGGAGTAGTGACCTTCCTCCCATATTTAGTCATACCAGGGGTTGTAACACAGATACATACCTATTTCCCTGGCTCAACTGATAAGGAACAGAGCCCGTGGCTTAGTGGCTAAAACTCCTGCCTAAGATATATACAGCCCGGGTTCAAATCCCAGTAAGGGTATGTCCTTGGCTCTTGCCAAAATGTAACAATTAGATAGATTTGTTTTATTTTTATTTTCATATTAAATTTTGTTTTTAATTAGAACATGTTATCAGGTCTTCTTTTCGCTTTTTCTGAAGATATGCTTTTTAGGAAAGCCGACGGTCTACACCTCATTAGCTCAGGGTGAAATTTCCCCTGACAATAATGGCAGCAGAAGGATGGTCATAATTTACGGCTTTTTCCTTCCTAGTTATCTTCAAGAGATAAGCAACCAGGCTAATTAGAAAGAATGGTCTATACCTACTAAGGTACGCTTAAAAATCAACTTCCTAACCATGCTGAAGAAGAAAAAGAAAAAAAGCAGAAATGAAGCACGTTCCGAAGGGTCTCTCCCCTCTGACAGAGAAGTGGAGAATTTTTCACGCTGGCTTCCAAGTTCCCAAACTTCAACAGCTGGGCCAAAAGAAAAATCTGCTATGGGAGAAAGAGATAAAACTGCTCCAGGAGGTGAAATCTAGCCTGCAATTCCAAAGATGCCAAGATGCTACATCTGCAACCGTATGGGACATGACACCCGGGATTGTCCCCAACGAGTTCCAGCTCCCATCACATACCAGCCCAGAGGAACAGACTCCAGAGGCAGAGGTAGAGGCGGAAGACAAGGTCGTCGTGGTCCAAGGCGTGATCCACAACCTACACTCGCAACATTGGCCATAACCAACGTTCCACAACCTGATCCAGAATATGATAGACGTCTTTTGTGGACTTTAGATAGTGGAGCAGCTTTACACGTTACCTGCAGAAAGGAACTTTTCACAGAGATGGGCGAACCCGAGCCGGAATATCGAGAATTGTACTCCTTCTCCAACCACACCTGTAAGGTCATGGGAAAAGGAACTGTTTACATTGAAGAGCTCGATACATTCATCCCTGATGTTTATTACATACCTTCAGCAACCAGTAATTTGCTTAGTCAAAGTCATTTGTCTAGAGAATTAAAGTTCCAGGTTCACCACCTCGAGAAAGCAAGTTACGTAGTTAAAGATGGAGATATTGTTGCTGAAACCATGCTTGATTGGTGGTGGTTATTACTTAAAGCCAAAAGCACAGGCAAGTATGCAAACTCCAAAAAGGGACAGCACAGGCCCAGAGAGAGTTGCTTCAGAGAGAGAACCCGTCACTCTTCCAAAGGCTCCTAAAGCCAACAAACAGAGAAAAAAGGAGCAGGTTGCTCAGAGCAAGCCTGAGGTTCCTCATGAAACTGTTAATGTTGAAAATTCACTAACTGGTAAACCTTTGCATTCCAGGTGTATCCACAAGTGGCATAGAAGATTGGGGCACGCCAGTTTCCGTGTTCTTAGAAAGATGCCGGAGTTCGCAAAAGGTTTGGATCTAAAGGGGTGTAAGGTGTTTTTGGATTATGCAGTTTGCAGGAAAGCTAAATCCAAAGCAGCTGCAATTCTCAAACATGCTACACGCCTGTCAACACGCATTTTTGATTTGGTACACACTGACATAGTGGGTCCTTTCCCACCATCATTTGGTGATAGAAAGTATTTTCTAACAATTATAGATAATCATTCTAGATATGGATTTGTATATCCTATGAGAGAGAAATCTGAGACCTTTCAGATCTTTAAAGACTTTGCAGCTTTTGTTTCTACACAATACCAAGTTTGCATCGCCAGAATCCAGAGTGACCGTGGTGCAGAATTCATGTCCCAGCGTTTCCAGGACTGGATGCGTAAGAATGGAATTCTTCATCAGACATCCGCTCCATACACACCAGCTCATAATGGAGTCGTAGAAAGAAGACAAGGGGTTCTGCAAACCATGATGCGTTGTCTCCTAGAAGATGCCAATCTCGGTAGCATATACTGGGGTGAAGCAATCAAATATGCAAATTACATTGTCAACCGTACTTGGAGCAGTGTAATCAATCAAACTCCTTTCTACATGATGTATGGCTACAAGCCTGATCTCAAGAACCTCCACATTTTTGGTTCATACGCTATGGTGAACATTCCCTTAGCTCAAAGAAGAAAGGGAGATCCAGTAGCAAAGAGACTGAGATTTATGGGTATTGATGATAACTCAAAATGGTGCAAATTTATTGATCCTAAACATGTGATTGTCATTTCACAATTTGCTAATTTTGAGGAAGATATTGACTGGACCAGGATTCATTCCAATGATCCTGGAGTTTACTTTCCTAGAGATGGTGTTGAAGATGCCACGCAGCCTGATGACAATTTACAGGCAGATATTCCTTCTACCAGTTCTTCACAACCTGATGTTCCGTCTTCACAAGCCGCGGATGCTGATGCTAGCGACGAACGTGAGGACGAGGACGAAGAAGATGAAGAAGAATGGACTGTTGTTCCAAGATGTTCCAAGAGGGTCACAAAAGGAATCCCCCCACAACGATATTCGTGGCAACTGACAAAAACACCATTGCCTTTGATTTGCAACGTTACTCTTCCTCCTGATACATTCACACAAATCAAACAGCTTCCTGATTCAGAACAAGACAAATGGTATGATGCAATGCAGGATGAAATGGACAGTTTAAAGAAACTTAATGTATTTACACCTGCAAAACCTCCAGCAAACACGAAAGTCATTGGCACTTGATGGGTCTACAGAATCAAGAAGAAACCGAATGGTGAATCTTTATACAAAGCCAGACTTGTAGCTCAGGGTTTCGCTCAATGTTATCCTGAGGACTACACAAACACTTACTCACCAACAGTCAGAACTGAAAGTGTAAAAATTGCTTTAACCACTGCAACTATTCTTGATTTAGAAGTTTTCCAATTTGATGTGGACACAGCTTATTTACATGCAGACCTAGATGAAGAGATCTACGTGAGAAGCCCTCCAGGATTCCGAAAGCAAGAAGGGGATACCTGGTTCCTGAACAAAAGTCTTTATGGTCTGAAACAGTCAGGTTTAATGTGGTACTTATGTCTTACTGACAAACTAAATTCAATGGGCTTTATTAAGTCCGAAACTGATGAATGTGTGTTCACAAAAAGATCTAACAATGCATATGAGATAATTCTTGTTTATGTTGATGATATTGTTTTCATTGGTCCAAATAAGAAAATGAGTGAGATTTTTGCTAAAAGTTTGCAGAGATACTTCACATTGAAATCTTTAGGACACATTAGCACTTATTTAGGTGTTCAGATTGAAAAAACACAGAAGGGGTTTAGTCTTTCACAAGAGGAGAAAATTGACCACATTTTGCATCATTGCAACATGAACGATGCTAACACAACAAAGACACCCATGCAAACAGATTTTCACAATTTAACACATGAACCAAGTCCTGAGTTCGAAGATCAAACACTTTATCGTTCAGTTATTGGGTCACTTTTATACATTAGTAGTTGGACCAGACCCGACATTGCACTTAGTGTTAATCTCTTATCACGACACGTAGGTAAGGCAACACAATTTCATTGGACATGCGTTAAGAAGTTATTAAAATACCTGAAACACACAAAACACATGAAGTTATTGCTAGAACCAACACACACTGATTATACAGAATTATGTTGTTATTCCGATTCTGATTGGACAAGTGATAGGAAATCACGCAAAAGTACTTCAGGTTACATGATGTTCCTGAATGGATGTCCTGTTTACTGGCAAGTGAGAAAACAGAGTTTTGTTTCATGTTCATCTACTGAAGCTGAATATGCTTGTGTTTCAAATGCATGTAATTCTCTAACGTGGTTTGATGCTTTGATCACAGATATCTGGACACGTCCGATTCGACCAATCACAGTGATGGAAGATAATGAATCGGTGGTTTATATTTCTGAGTCACATTTTACAGGTTCTAGGTTCAGACACATTGACATTCGTTATCAAAACACAAAGCAATTAGTTAAGCAAGGTTTTGTTAGATTGCAATATGTTTCTACACATGCTCAGATTGCTGACATGCTCAACAAACCACTTCCAGCAGCTCAACACGAGTATCTGCGAAAGAAGATGTGCCTTATTTGATGATTTGATGACATCAGCCCAACTAGCAAAAGAAGGGGTGTCACTGGGTTAATTGTTTGCTAGCTGTGCTGAGATATTACTGCGCAGGTAATAGGTTTTAACAGCAAGTGATGTACTGTGCCTGCTCACACATTCCAGAGTCTTTTTGATCTTCTGTTCGTCTGCCAAGAAGATGGATGACAATTGCGCTTGCCAAAATGTAACAATTAGATAGATTTGTTTTATTTTTATTTCCATATTAAATTTTGTTTTTAATTAGAACATGTTATCGGGTCTTATTTTCGCTTTTTCTGAAGATATGCTTTTTAGGAAAGCCGACGGTCTACACCTCATTAGCTCAGGGTGAAATTTCCCCTGACATAGAAGAAGGGTGTGGTCCATCTTTTTACTTGACTTTATTTTGTTTACACTGGAAGAAAAAATAGAACTTTTCAATTTTGGAAAAGGATTGGATTGTCTTCGGATCTGATATCAAAGAGAAGAACTAAGAAGAAGCACTAAATTGTGGTAAAATATAAAAATATTAAAAGTGTATTACTTTACTTTACTTACTTTACTTTATTTCATATTTCTAGACCGCCCCCTCTCCCAAAAGGGACTCGGGGCAGTGTACAGTCAATGGAATACATAAAAATGAATACATAAATACACAAATACTTAAATACTTAAATGGAGGAGGCTATAAAAACTGTACCTTCAAGTAAAGCATTTAAAAAACAGTATTTAAAAACGACCCCTAAAAATACCCCAAAAAATTAAATTTAAAATAATTACCCAAGAAATACCAATTAAAAATATCTGCCAGGAGGTAAGATAAAACTATGAGTGGGCCAAGCCGGCTAATCGAAACAGGTGAGTCTTTAGTTTTTGTCGGAAGGAGCGGAAGTCGGTGGTAGTTCTGATGTTGGGGGGGAGGTCATTCCAGAGGGTTGGGCCCATCACAGAGAAGGCTCTACCCCTAGGCGCCGCCCGTTGGCATTGCTTGGTGGACGGCACCAGGAGGAGTCCCTCCCTGTGAGAGCGAATTGGTCGCAGGGATGTGTGCGGCAGGATGTGATCCCGCAGGTAGCTAGGTCCTGTGCCATGGAGCGCTTTAAAGATGGTGATCAACACCTTGAAACGCACCCGAAAAAACCACAGGCAGCCAGTGCAGCTCGCGCAGGAGAGGTGTTATGTGGGAGTACCTGGTACTCCCCGTGATGGCCCGCGCGGCTGCATTCTGGACTAGCTGTAGCCTTCGGGTGCGTCCCAGGGGAAGCCCCATGTAGAGGGCATTGCAGTAGTCCAGACGAGACGTCACCAGCGCATGAGTGACCGTGCATAGGGCATCCCGGTCCAGTAGGGGGCACAATTGGCGCACCAGGCGAACCTGGTGGAACGTCCCCCTTGCCACGGCTGCCACATGGTCGTCCATCGACAGCCGGGCATCTAGGAGGACGCCCCAAATTTGATCATGGAGGGTGGGATGTTAGATGAGTTGTTGGAAATGTTAAAGTGCATGAGCAACATTAAAAGGTAACAAACAGGTAGAAAAGGAACCAGAAAAATTGTTGAAAGTGGAAACAGCAGGGGAACAGACAGGGGAGCAATGAAAAGGAATTAACAAGGTAAAAATGGAAAATAAAACTCAATGGGGTAAAGGCACAAAGAGAGCAGAGAGGAAAAAAGGGAATCGACATCCAAAAAAGAAATTAGCAAAAAATAAAGGGAGATGTGAAAGAGAAACTTGGAGAGATACTCAAAAAAATCTATAGAAAATTGAGAGGGAAGATACAGAAGAAAAGATATATGACACGTAAAAAGAAGAAAAAGAGAAAACAAAATTTAGAAATAGGAGAATAGTAGAATGATATGAACCAGTAGAAAGAAATATTGTTAACAAGGTAAAAATAGAACCTTAAAGTTGTTAAATAATTATATTATGTTGATTATATAAAACTTGAAATTTGAAAATTTAAGATTCATATTGTTAATGGAAAATAGATGGAAAAGAAATGATAAATTATTTATTTTTAAAGGGAAAGAAAAATAATATTGTTTGTATATGTTAAAAACTAGAAATTTGAAAATGGAAGAAAAGTAATACGGCTAAAATTAGAAATATTGGAAATATAACGTAAAATGAATTATGTTTTTTGGTGGGAATGTTAAGGGGGGAATTCGGACAACACTGTTCACAAAAGAATTTTTATTATGTAACAAAAAAAATAACTTTATAAAAAACAATTTAGAATATAGAATCATAGGACTGGGAGGGACCCCAGTGGTCTTCTAGTCCAACCCCCTGTTCAAGGTAGGAGACCTTATACGTAAAAAATTATTTTAATTTTCAGTAGTAATTTTAATTTTATCCTAACTTTTCCCCCCCAACCAAATGAACTTTGAAGTTATTTTATTTAGTTCTACAAAAAAAATTCCCTAGTTTTATTGGTACAGTTTGGAATAGAAATAGAATTTTTGGTAGGATATTCATTTTTATGGTCCCAATTCTTCCAATCAGAGATAATTGTAATTTAGCCCAATTTTCCAAATCTTTTTGTATTTGTTGTAGTAATTTCAAATATTTGTTTTCTTTTATATTGGAGCATTTAGTTGTTAGCCAGATTCCAAGATATTTTACCTTTTTAACTATTTGTATTTCCAATACTCTCTCTAACTCCCCATTTTGCCTTTGTGTGAGATTTTTAGTAATTATCTTTGTTTTATTTTTGTTTATTTTTAAGCCTGCAACCTTACCAAATTTCTCTATTTCCTGAATTAATATTTTCCCTGTTTTAAGGGGGTCTTCTATTATAAATACCATGTCTTCCGCAAATGCCTGTGTTTTATAATCTTCCTTTTTAGTTTTTAACCCTTTTATTCCCCCCCCCAATCTGTGTTAATAAAACGTCCATGAGATGATAAACAGAAGAGGGGATAGTGGACATCCTTGTCGAACCCCTTTATTTATAGTAACTTTCTCTGTTAGTTCTCCATTCACCATTATTTTAGCTGTTTGATTTGAGTATATTGCCTTAATCATTCTAATAATTTTTTCTCCACATTTCATAATAGATAATTGTGTGATACGAAACTGCCAATTTAAATTATCAGAAGCTTTTTGTGCATCTACCAATACTAATGCTAATTGTTTCTCTGGATGTGCTTCATAATATTCTCATATGTTCATTATAATTCTTGTATTGTTTCTTAATTGTCTTTTGGGTAGGAATCAGTTTTGATCCAAATAAATAATTTTATTTAATTTTTTTTAGTCCTTCCGCAATAATCATCGTAAATATTTTATAGTCAAATTTAGCAGCGAGATTGATCTATAATTTTTGATCAGTTGGTTGTCTGTTTCTTCTTTTGGAATTAATATTATAAATGCCTCAGTCCATGAATTTCATATTTTAGCTTGCTCTAATACTTCATTGTACATTTCTAACATGATTTCCTCAAAGGTTTCTCGGAACTTTTTGCGTATCTCTGCGGGAATCCCATCTGGTTCTGGTGATTTTTTGTTTGTTTGTTTGTTTCTTAATTGCCTCCTTCATCTCTGTTAAGGTTATTTTCTTATTCAGCATTTCACTTGCTTCCTCTGAAATACTTGGTAGGTTTCTCTCTTGTAAATAATCTTGAATTTCTTTTTCTAAGATGTTTTCCTGACTGTATAAATTTTGGAAAAAGTTTTGGATTATATTTTCTCTCTCTCCATCTTAGGAAACAGGTTCCCATGTTTGTCCTGTAGTTGCTGTATTAACTTTTTGGCTTTTTCTTTCTTCAATTTGTGGACCAACCATCTACCTGGTTTATTTGCTGTTTCGAAATAGTTTTGTTTTGCCATTTTTATATTCCATATCATTTCTTCTTGTAGTGTTAAATTAATTTTGTGTTTCACCAAGTCTCTTTCTTCTTTGATTTTAGTATTCTGTGGCTCTTTCTGCAACGCAGTCTCCAGTTCTTTGAATTTCTCCTGCAATAGTGTTTACTGTTTCCTTTTTTCCTTATTTCTCCTTGCCATATATGCTATTGTTATACCCCACACATAAGCTTTGGTAGTGTCCCATAGATTTTGTAGTGTTGTTTGAACTTTCTTATTCTCCTTGAAAAAAATAACTAATTCCTTATCCATCATTTCTACACATGATTTTTCTTTTACAATTCTCTGATTTAGGGTCCATCTTAATTTTTTCCTCTGACCTTTCCATTTTACCATTAGTGGATTGTGGTCTGCCCACGTATTTGGCGAAATCTCTGTATCTATTGTTATTAATCAATTTTGGGTTCATCAATGCCAGTGGTTCCCAAACGTTTTCAGTCCACCACCCCCTTGGTGCTACAAACTGATCCTCAGTGCCCCCCACCCAGTGGTAGAATTCAATTTTTTTTACTACCAGTTCTGTAGGCGTGGCTTGGTGGGTGTGGCTGGGGAGTCATGTGACTGGGCGGTTTGCACAACGGAAGGAAGATAGTAACAGTAAAATTCAAAACTGTAACAATTGCACATTTATTCAAAATCCAATTTAAAAACCTTTTTAGTTAATGTTGATTCAGCAAAATTGTTGAACATGATCCAGTGATACCAGGTTTTCAAAGTCTGATAGTCATATTTCAAGAACCTTAGTAATTAGTAACTTAGTAAACTCAGTAAAATTTAGTAACTACTTCACTGTTCAGTAAATTCTGTGTAATACAGTACATGCCTGATCATTCACACACACACTGCTGCCTTTTATTTTTTATTTTTTCAAAATAACAGGGTGGGGTGGGGGTAGAGAAGGAAGAAGACTTTGTTCTGTGGTATCTGCCACTTCAGAAATGCTCATTAGACTGCCCCACATGATCAATCTTTCCGTGTTCCTCAATATATTGGTGCCCAGCAGCTGGTTAAAATCCTAGTAGTACTTATGGAGCTGTAGATGATACTATGGCAAAATACAAGCCTTGCAGCTCATGTATACTCACACAACATAAGAGTGATGCCATTATCCAAGTTTATCTGTGACAAAGGACTCACTGTGCATAAATACCAAGATAGGAAGAGCCTCTCTCCTCTGGCTTAGACAGCTACTTACCAAACTTCCTGCTGGGGATAGCAGATTGTGGCAGGATGACAACAAGTTATAGCAGTGACAGAATATATAGCTGATGCCACCTTTTTTTGTGTGTCAATTTTTTTATTGATTTTAAAAGTTTTACAAGGGAAAAGGGGTTAAGAGGTTATGGAACATTTTGACAGCTACATCGTGTGGGGGGGGGAGAAGCCCCCCCCGGGTCTTGCAACTTTTACAAAAAGGAAAAATAAAAAACTATAAACTTTTGCATAGATATTAGCAGTTTTAAGTTTACACAAAATCATCAATATGTTTCAATCATTTTACTTTTGTCACTTCCTTGAAAATACATTGTAACAACATTTAGAATAGTGTTTCAATTCACTTTTGTGATCTGAGTCTTCTTGTTGTCACATCCTACCCACCCCCCCTCCACTGGCATAGCCTCAGCCCCTCCCTGCTTTGTTTCTTGTGTGACATCATCCCCCACGTCACCTAAGAGAGCAGTATGTTTTTTCATAAAAGCCTCTGCTTCCGCAACTGTATTAATTCTGATTCTACTGCTCTCCCAAAAAATCAACATGCCTTCTGGTAACAACCATTTAAACCAAACCCCATTATTATATAATTTTTTTGCTAAGAAGGAAAATTTCCTTTTCTTATCTCTTACTTTCTTTGGGATCTGCTTAAGAATGGTTATTTCTTTATCCTTATATTTTAATGGTCCTCCCCTTTGAGCTCCTAGAACCTCATCTCTTGTGGTTTTTCTAAGAAATTTAACTGAACTTCCCTTGGAACATTATGTGTTCTTGCATTGGCTGAATTAATCCTATAAATCAGGTCAATATCCCACTCAAACTGTTGTTTATCTCTGTTAATATATTCTGCTAACATTGTGGTCATGATCTCTTTAAGATCTTCATTTTCGACTTCTGGTAAATTTTGAAACCTAAGAAAAAAAGACATCCTTTCAAATTCCATTTTTATCACATGATTGTCAAATTCTGCGTTCCCCCTTTGGACTGCCTCCAGGTCGCTCCTCATCCCAGCCGCACTCTCCTCCAGTACACCTATCCTCTGCTCATTCTGTGTAGTTTTTTGTTGTGTCTCTCTGAGCTGGTCATTTAAGTCCTGCAGCTGTTTTTTCATTTCGTCCTGTCCCTTTAAGAGAGCCTGAAGCATCTGCTGAGTAGACAAGTCCTTTGAGCTTTCTTCAGGGGCTTTTGGTTGTAAAAAAGATCCCAGTTGTGACTGGTGGGCAATGGGGCTGGACGTAGAAGATGTGAGGGCCGATGAGGCCTTTCCAGGTGGTAATTTTTTCGGACCCATCATGAAGCTCGGAGATAGTTATTGTCCTATACAGAGAACGGTGTCCGTGGGAAAGCACAGCCGGTAGAGACCACCAAACAGGCAAATCCAAAGGAGAATAAATTGTTTAGTTCAAGAAAAGCAGATGGATGGATCAAAATATTCCAAATCCAGGGAAAAAACTTGTTTGAAGAGGCACCTGAAGGTCTCTGGGGTGGAAATTAATTCAAGGCAACAAAGTTTTTCAAGGGAGGAGTCTCATGCACAAAGACAAAGAAGAAAGAGGAAGTGAGCCATCTTGGCTCAGCCAGTCAGGAAACAACAAAGTCAGAGTTCCCATGGATAATTAGAGAAGAATCAGTTCAACCATCCTTTCTCTCACAGCTGTAGTGAGAAGAGGAAAAAAATCTTTTTTTTCCTCTTCTCCCATTAATTAAGGGAAGTGAAAGTATTTTAAACTTTTTAAAACCTTTCTCTCTCTCCCTTGCGAGGGAGAGATTTTCCAAGTCCCACTTTTCCGAGGAGGTGGAAACTCCCTCCCCCCTCCAATTTTGACTCTTCCACTGGTTGAAACTAAGTCCAAGAAAAAACTGCAAGTCAGTCAATAAGGTGTTAAACTGTAAAGGACCCGGGGAGAGCCCCCACCTCACCGCGCCCAACTGTTCCACGCCCAATGGGAGCGAATCACGTCAGACCAGTGGGTTCTGCAAATGATTCGCATAGATCTGACTCTAAAATTCATCTCACCTCCACCCCGCCACTCATACCCAAACACAGGACTTCCTGATGGGGCCTTATCTTCAATACCATCAACACAGCTGTTGCATTCAAATTAATCGCTTCCTTCCTGCTGATGCCACCTTAAATGCCGCTAAGTTTGCATCCAGGGCCTTAACTTCCAACTTCACCACCCGTCGTCTCTTGTGGCTCAGACACTGGAACGCGGAAATACTGTCCAAGTGGAAGCTGGCATTGGCTCCATTTAAGGGAGGCAAGCTCTTTGGGGAGGCCCTAAACCTGGTCCTTATTGAAAATAAGGACAAGAAAAAGGTCATGTCATCAGTCACTAAGAAACTTGAGCGTAAGGGTTCCAACTTCTATAGAAAGCAGTCCTTTTGGGCCCCAGAGCTGACTTCCAATGCAGGTTCCTTTCAGTGCCCCTACACTCAGAGTACTGACAGGTCCCAGGACCGTCAGTCCTTTTAGGACAGAGGACGCCAGCACTCCTTCTCTAAGTGTCCCTTTCATGGGGGGTCTGCTTCCAGACCCTTCTGACACTACAAGTGACTCCCATTTGATGGCTCCCATTGGAGGGCATCTTCAACTGTTCCACGCCCAATGGGAGCGAATCACGTCAGACCAGTGGGTTTTGCAAATGATTCGCATAGATCTGACCCTAAAATTCATCTCACCTCCACCCCACCACTCATACCCAAACACAGGACTTCCTGATGGGGCCTTATCTTCAATATCACCTGATCAGTTACAAGCATGGCTGGTTGGCCCCCCAATAATGACTCGTCCATCTTTTCAAAATGGATTGGCCTATCCAACTTCCTGAGGCCTACCCCTAGACTATCAGCAACTATGGCGTTCATTAAGCAATGAGTGCACCCTGAATCCATCAGGGCTGTACATTGTCATCGCCTGGCCGCTTCCACCACTACTGGTATCGCAAAAGGTTTGATTGGCTTACTTATCATTGAGTCTGAATCCTCCTCCCCTTTACTCACACTGGTGTTGAGCGCATCACCCAATGGGCTTGAGTCAATGGGTGCAGAAATTGGTTGAATCGCCCTGCGTGATTTCTGGCCGACCTTCACGCTGTTCCTGGCCATCCCCCTTTTCATGCTTGGTGTGCTCACGGACGCTCTAGGGCCTGTCTCAGGGCACTCTGCTGCTCTATGCCCCGGCCTCCCACACCGAAAACATGTTATAGGTGGCAGGACAGGTGTTGTTGGGGAACTGCTGTTGGGGAAGGAGGTTTCACTGTGGGGATTGCTGTGGGTTGTGGGGTTTGGGGGACAAAGCCAATAGGATGCATTTGTGGCAGTCTTTGTCCTTGTGTGCCCCACTCCCTTCTTGGTTTATCCCTGCGGAATGCTATAATTAATTCCGTGGCAGCCTGGAACCATGTAGTCAGTCTAGGTGGCAACCCTCTGCAGATGCATGCCCGAAGTAGTGTTTGGTCAAGACTAGTCTTGAAGTGATGCACAACCAACATCTCCGGCCACCACTTCACTTTGCCAGCCAGACACCGGAACTCTCCAATGTATTTGGCTACTGGCCTCCCTCGTTGTCTTACAGCCAGTAACTCCGCTTCCGCCTTCTAGGTCCTGGTGGTATCTTCGAACCTTTCCTGCAGTGCCACCAGGAACAGACCAATGTCCCTGAGTTCCACAGCATGATCCCCATACAAATCAGCCACTCAGTGGCAGCCTCTCCATCCATCACTGCCGCCACAGCCATCACCATGTCCCACTGCAATGTGTACATATGGCCGTAATGGTCCAGGTGATTTAACACCTGGCCTAAGAAGATGGCCACTCTTCCCGGGCTACTGTCAAATGTAGCCCATATTGGCAGTGGGTCCCAGCGTCCCATTATTCTGGGCCCATAACCAGCTGGGTAAGGAGAGTGTGGGGGCCATAGCTCTCTCCCGCTGCTTGCTTCCCACTGATATCCTGGGTACCCCTAATCTGGGCTGCTGATCTACTATTGGACCCCCTTGGACATCATACCATTCTGAACTGGTTACCCTGGACTGTCCAACAACTCCCCCTGCCTGTCAGGGTCCATGTTCCAGGATTTCTGCTGCAATGTCTCACTAACCACTGCCACGTCCATTATCTCGGAAGCCCACTGCCCCAAACATTTCCTGCAGCACCTCTATGCTTTTGCTGCCCACCATGGTGGAGTAACTCCAATCGTCATCTGATATGTGCCTTTTACGCCCTTGGGCGAAATGGGTGCCAGAAAGGGGGAGCAGGGGATAAAAGGCCTCTGTGGTCCCGAACCCCTAGCAGACCCAGGCACCAATCACCTGTCATTCCTGCATGTGCCTGCCCCAAATCGGCCTCTAGAGGTTCTATCGTAAACTTCCATGCCACCGAATGGTCCTTAGGCCTTACATCCAATGGTGCCTCTCCTGCTGGCCCTGACACAGCCTCCAGCACAGTTGTATCAGTTGCCATGGCAGACTCCTCCAAGTCCACAATCCCTCTTTTCTTATTTTGTGCTAACACCAGATGCAGTTTTCTTAATTTATGACATTCTAGAATATTACAATGTTTTTCTTTGATATGGACCTCCTGTAGGCAGACAATATCCATCTTCTGTCTTTTGAGTCTTGCTAATGTTTGTTTTCGCTTGGCCGGTGTTTTCGCTTGATGCTATTGATGTTCAGAGATAGCACCTTTATTTTGTCTTCCATCTTATTTGTATGTGGGTTTTGGTCCTCTCCTCGTTCTTGTCTCAGTTTGTGTTCTTGTCCTAGATCCTTCTCTCTCCTGTCGTTCTGTTTCTCTTCGGTCCAGTCCCTTATATTATGCTCCGTAAGTTTTTCCTGTGATTTCTGTTCTTCCTGATTCTTATTTTCTGCTTTCTCTCTACTATCTTGCTGGTCCTCTCCGATTATGTAATAATCATAAAACTCTTGTGCCTTCTCCAGAGAATCAATACAGATTTTTTTCCTGCCAGGTTATTAGCATCTCCTCCGGGATGAGCCATCTAAACATCACTCTGTATTTGAGCAGTTGGATCAGTAGGAAGTGGTAGCTTCTTCTCTGTTCCCTTATTCGTTTTGGTATCTTTTTTAATGTTATGATTTCTTTTCTTTTATAGACCAGAGGCTCCTCTCTTGTTTTGCTGTAGACTTCGTCTCTTTTGACTTTTTCTTGTGAATCTTACATGTATCTCTCTTGGGAGTTTGTGTCTGCATACATAATTTGTGTGGATCCTATACTCTTCGTCCAACTTGTTTTCCACCTCTTGCTTATCTTTTTGCAGAGGTTCAGCCAAGAGTTCTGCCATTAATTTGTGGAGTTTTTCCTCCTTACTTTCCACTATATTTTGGAATCTAAGATTAAAAAATTGATTTCTCCATCTCTAAATTTATCATGGCCTCTTCCAATTCTTTATTTACCACCATCATTTTACTTTCTGTTTTATCTAGTTTCTTTTCTGTTTGTTCTGTTCTGGCTTCCACTATTTTTATTTTTTGTTCATTTTGTGTTGTCATTTCCTGCATTGTACCAATTTTATCATCTAATTTGCATATCTCTCCTTTCACCTCTCCCATATCACTCTAAATTCCTTTGTTATTTTTGTCATTACTTCCTGCATCTTCATCATTGTCGCCTGAATTAATGTTAGGGTTGATTGCATGCTCTGCAAATTCATAATGGAGCCTGACTTCTCACCTCCTAGCATACTTTCCACAGAACATGGTCCTGACAGGGATGCTATCATTGAAGTTGTTTTCTTTCCCCCTATTTTTGTAACTATGGGGGTTGTACTCATCATTTTAATGTTTTTAAAAAAGTTTTTCCACAGTACCATATATCCACCTTTTTTTTGTTTCCCTTCTCTGTCTTTCTTTTTGTTCCTACCTAACTTCCTCAGTGTTCTTATATCTATTTCACTACCTATATTATTGACCACAATATAAAATGCCCTATACTATAATACAGTCAATACCCTATAGTATATTGTATTCTACAGTTAATAATCTAATAATAAAATAGCAGTTCTAACCACTAACATAAGCAGTAATACCAATCTTAATCCAATTGTTATTTAATTATTGGGAATATAAATGTTATAAATATTACATTTAATGTATCACCATACTAAGAATAATACTTATATTGAAGGCTTAATGCCTTAGGTCTGCTTATAAATATAAATAAATACAGATAATATTTTAATAGATTATTAAATTTATTATTTATGCTATAAAATATATAGGATAATACACACACAAAAGGAGAATTCTGATTGGTCCTCCTGGTCTTTCTGTACACACCCAGGTACGAAGTCTGAGGAAAACTCCTCCTCCCCCCAGTCCAGAGCCACTGATCCGCCTCTGGGGCTGGAGGCATCGGCGTCTTTCTGCTCTCTCTTTGGGGCACTTGTGGAGCAGCATCCATGGCTTTTGCTGGGCTCCCCCTGATGCTGCTGGCAGGGGCGCTGTGCTGGATCCCCGGAAGCAAAGGGGGGAAGGTAAGGAGGAGGCTGGGAGGGGGAGGTTGGGGGGAGGGGGGAAGAAAGCTGTAGGGTCTCCAGAGCCTCCAACAGCCTCCATCTCTGTGTGGTCTCCTCCCCCTTCTTCCCCACATCCACCCCCAATTGGATGGAGAGGGGTCCCCCACTCCCCGATTGTAGCCGAGGTGGCGAGCTGCAGCCAGACCCCTTTCTCTCTCTCCCTCCCAGCAATGTCTGGATGGGAGTCAGCTGCATGGAAAGAGGAAGGGAAGGAAAAGAGAAAGTGAAAGAGGGAAAGTGAGGCATTTTCAGCCCTGAATCCCCAGAAGGAAAAAGATGCATTTGAGCAAAAGGATTTTGGCTTCTTCAGAAACTTCACTACATATATACATACATACATACATACATACATACATACATACATACATACATACATACATACATACGCATATATGCACATTCATTCTCAAGGATAAACACACTGCAGTATTTTGGATTTTGTTAAAATTTACAATTTCATCAGCCTAAAAAACAGCGAGAAAGATTGCAAGAGTTGCTGATAAAGAAGATACTGAAGTCACACATTATATACCTTTGAATGCTTTTTATAATGCTTTTGAAAAAAAAAGTGTGAGAAAACATAAAGGAAAGATAGTTCCCAGGTGGAAAGAAATGCATTTGAGCAAAAGGATTTTGGCTTCTTCAGAAACTTCACTTTTTCTTCTGAATCTCAAATTTGAGACTTTGAGGGTCAGGCAAGAGGGGAGCTTCTGGGGGAGCCCCTGAATTTGGGGAGGAGACCAAGAACCCACATACACCATAATCCCCCTTGCTCTATCGGGACCTGGAGGGGAGGGGGAACTGAGAGAGAAGGAACTGTCTCCCCTTTGTGAAGGTGGCTGGAGACCCTCCCTTTGAAGGGATTTTGAGAGGCTGCAAGGGGTGTTTTGGGGGGAGGGAGAGGGGAAACAGGTGTGATCCCCAAGAATCCTCCAAAGGGCGGGAGTTGGCCTGAAGATTAGGGGGAAGAAGAAAAGTTGGGGCGACCCAGGGAAGGTGGGGGTTGAAGGGCTGGGAGACCCCAGGAGTTTTGGTCTAGATGTCTAGATGTCCTCATTGTGCCCCCTCCCAAAAAATCTGGGGTGGTTGAAATACACATTGACGCCGTTGTTGTCTTGGGTGACATCTGTGAAAAAAAATCAGGTGCTCAGGCATAAAAATGTGCCGCTCAGACTGCAGTGCACCCCTTTCCAGGTATCAAATGGAATTCATTCCCATCCCAGAGTGCCCCCAAGAGAATCCCAAAGAGGTAGGCTTTCAAGAGTGGATAGCTAGGATGAAAAGGGTATGGGAAACAGTGAGAGAGGTATTACAGAAATCAACAGAGAGCTATAAATGCCATGCAGACAAAAAACAGAAGTCCACAAACCCCATTCCATATCGGGCAACAGGTCTATCTATCCACTAAATACCTTAAATTAAAGGTACCATGCAAAAAACTAGCCCTTAAGTTTATTGGCCCATTCCCGATTGTGAAGATCATTAACCCAATTACAAACCAACTCCCACACCTATTAGAGAAACCCCACTCCCACACCTATTGGAGAACACCCATCTGGTTTTCCATTGTAGCTTGCTACGTCCAGTTAAGACGGCCCCCTTACAGGGACCTCTGCTGAGAAAACCACCACCCATAACCGTAGGGGGTGAGTAGCATTATGAGATTGATAAGCTCATAAATGCTCGGTGGCACAGGGGAGACTACAATATCTTATCCTATGGAAGGGATACCCAATTGTCGGAAGCATTGTGGATGCACAGCACAGACGTGAGGACAACCTGACTGGTTACTAAATTCCACCAACAGAACCCAAGAAAATTGGGTGGGGAGCATGGTGCTGGCCAGGAACCATCTCATTGTGCCCTTTGTTTTCCAGGTGCCATCTCCATGGTAGGGGAGCCGCATCAGCCCTGGTGTGCCTGGAGCCCCAGAGCTGCCATTCTGATGGGGAATAGAGAAGTCAAGGCTGCCTTTACCGCAGGGACCCGAGAGCGCCCATCACGCGCTAGACCCACCGGACCACAGGGCCCACATCAGACCGCCGGCTGGATGGGCAAGAACAAACAAAACCCAGCCGAACTGTTGCTGCTGATGACATCGTTGTCAAACAGCTGTGAGGCGACTACATGGCTGAGACATAGGCGGATGCTTGCACGCCTGTGTGCTGGTTGAAACTGGCATTTAGACTCTGCTGGGTTCCCTGTAAAAATATTTTTTTCACGTGAGATATGTTGGGAAAACAAAACTACTACAACACAGCACTTATTAATGATGGAAACTAATGTTTTATTATGTTTAGTAACAATTTTCCATTCACAATTATTCCCCAAGATAATAAAATAGCTACAACCTGAAGATTGTAATGAGTCTGTACTGCATTTTCAATATGTAGCCCTAAGGATGCTCTCTTCCCAGGTGTTTTATATTTTCCCCCATAATTTCCAGTCCACAAAGACTATGTCAGTTGGGAAATATGGAAGTTAAAGTCCAACGAATATAGAAAGCACCCGATTCAGAACTTTTCATAAGATTCCCCCTCTCCTCCCAACCCTCAGTATTCTTTAAGTCTCTGCTACACAAGGCAAAGGCCACAGCCAACTTGGGAGTTGACCCAGTAACATCGGAGTCAGCTCTGGGCCTGATGGACTTGAGTGACATGCTCTTCACAGAGCTGGCTATTGAAAGTGAGGAAATCCCCTCACCTAAAATGTTCCTGGATGTGGTCCAGAGACAATGGGCCAATCTAGGGACATACCCTCCTCCAACTGGGAGTGAGAAAAAAATCTACAATGTGGCCCTAGACCTCTCTGAGGTTCTGCAGCCACCAGCAGTAGACAGACCAGTGGCAGCCTTAACATCCTCCACCACCCTCTCCACCGATGCAACAGACAACCTCAAAGCAGAGGATAAAAAGGCAGAACTTACCCTCCATAGGGCACACAAGGCAGCTGCCTGTGCCATCAAAGCCGCAACTGCCATATCATTTTTAATAGAACTTCCTTGTTCTGACTTCGCCAGATACAAGAGAGAGTTCCACCTGATGATATCAGATCCCATCAGGATATCAACAAGCTGGTGGAGGCTGCTGAATTCTCGGCTGATGCCACCTTAAATGCCACCAAGTTTACCTCTAGGGCCATTGCCTCCTCGCTGACAGCCCACCACCTGCTGTGACTTCGCCATTGGCAGGTAGACACAAGATACAAGTGGAAGCTGGCCTCTGCTCTCTTCAAGGGTAGCAAGTGATTTGGGGAGGCTCTGGACGCTATCTTGGTTGAAATTAAGGATGGGAAAAGCCCAACCTTCCCTGTACAAGCGAGCTGATTGCTGTCCCTCGCCCTACTTTCAGAGGCACTCCTTTCAGCCTACAGACATGGGGTTTGACACCAATCAACCCCAGAGGCTTTATTTCAGTAGACATGGCAGGCAGGCCTGGATCCTGGAACTGACAACAATTTCAAGGCAAGTGGCCATTTCATGGCACAGGAAGTTGACCCTTTTGCTGCTCCAGATGACTGCAGGTCCGACTCTCCATTGGTGGCTTCCCATCAATGGGAAGCAACCACAATGGACACCTGGGTCCTGAATATAGTGACACTAGGTCTCACCCTCAAATTTTTCTCCACTCCCCTGAGTGTCAGGCATGCCTCCATCAATAACCAAGAAAGAAAACTCTCAATTCCATTGTTCATGGAAATTAAAATACTTTTACTGGTTATGAAAAGATAGCAGCAAAAGTAAAGCAATATCTGAGCCAGAAAGGCACGAACAAGTACATATCAAATGATTACCCAGCCCCCTCCCTCCAATGACCCCACCCCAGTGTCCACTCTGCAACTCCCTAAGGTGTCATATGGGTTGCATCTCCAAAAGGCATCATCAGGTTGGTATGCAGGACAGTTGGCCTTGAGCAGGCCCAAACACCGGCCACCAGCATGCGCAGAAGTTGGTGAGAAGAAAACTCCCTTTTCCATATCTCCTCCAGTACCATATAATTCCCATCCCAAATACCATGCCCTCACCCTCCCCATTTCTATGGCAGCCAATAGCAAGCAAGCAAAGCAGAGGCTGACACTGAGCTTCTTTATACGTTGTCCCATGTTGAAGGACACAACAAAAAGGGGCCTCATGGAGGCAGCAATTTAACATCTGTTGGATATCCAGGCCCTTCAACTGGTCCTAGAGGGGTTTTTACTCCATCTTGTTTGTAGTCCCAAAGACCTTGGGGGGGGGAGGATGGAGAGCAATTCTGGACCTGAAGAGGTTGAACAATCACTTCATTTACAAAAGGTTCAAAATGCAGTCCATCCAGTCTATGCTGGAGAGCATCCGAGAGGGCGACTTTCTCATGTCAATAGACCTGAGGGAGGCATACCTTCACGTGCTCATCTTGCCATCCCATCGGCGGTACTTCCAGTTTCACCACGCAGGGCGGAATTACCAATACAAGGCCCTGCCATTAGGCCTATCATCGTCAGTGCCCAGGACATTTACCAAACTGCTAGCAGCGCTTGCGGCACACCTCCGGTCACTTCCAGTGCATGTCCAGTGCTACCTGGGTGATATACTGATTCAGTCCTCCTTTGGCTCTCGGGTGAGGGAGGATCTGCAGGTCACAATCAGTCCTCCAGGATCATGGATTTTCGATCAATGTCAACAAGAGCCACCTGACTCCAACCAATCAATTGCTCCACCTGGGAACAGTCATAGACACAACATTGTGTAAGGTCTCTCTCAGGAGCACCAGACAAGCCTAAAGACCTTCACAAGTTGCATCCAAAGGGAATGGACAGTGCCCTGGCCCTCCTCTCTCAGCTCCTGGGCAAGATGGTGTCCTACATCTGCATCATCCCATGGGCATGCCTGCACACCAGATCCTTGCAATGGTTCCTCATGCCTTACCAAAGGTGTGGCAGGAGCAACTCACCTGCCAAGGTCTGTGTTCCGCCAGAAGTGATCCAGTCCTTCCAGTGATGGATGTCCCAGGCCATCACCAGAGAATGTGTCTTCAAGGAGCCCAACTGCCTGACCATTGCTAAGGATGCCAGCCTCTTTGGCTGGGAGGCCCACCTCCAGTCCCTCATAACACAGGGACAGTGGACTCAGGTGTACCAGGGACACAACATCAACTGGCTGGAGCTCAGTGCAGCTCACCTGGCCTTCAAACAGTTCCAGGATTCGGTATCTGACTGGCATATCCTCATCCTGACAGACAACGTGGCCACCAAGGCCCGTATCAACCGCCAAGGGGGTACCCATTCCAGGTCCCTTATGCAAGCGGCCAAACAATTAGGCATCTGGGTGGAGAGACATCTTCTGTCTCTCAGGGCAGAACACATTTCACGGATGCAGAACGTGCAGGCGGACTGGGTCAGCAGAGTGACAGTCGATCACTCGATATCACCTGCATCCGACCCTATTCCAGGAACTGACGGACTGCTTCAACCCTCCAGTCCTGGACCTGTTCACCACACTGTCCAACACCCAGCTACCCAGGTTCTTCACCAGGTTTGTGGCACCAGGGGCGGAGGGGATCGATGCACTCTGCAGTCCGTGGCCCCAAGGACTACTATATGCCTCTCCTCCTCTTCCCCTCATTCTAGGGGTAATCAGGAAAGTGTTGGCAGAGAGGACAGAGATCTTGCTCCTGGCTCCCCACTGGCCCAAAAGACCATGGTTTGCTGACCTGGTCAACCTGTCAGTGGCCCGGCCCTGGAGGATCCCTCAAAACAGAATCTTCCTCAGCCAGAGGGCCCTGATCCATCTGGACCCACAATGGCTCCAACTGAACATCTGGCATTTGAGTGGGGGTTCATGAGCCAGAACAATTTCTCCTCCAGAGTAATTTGGACCATACAGTCCTCTAAGAGGCCTTCTACCATCATTTATGAGACACTTGGAAAGCCTTTTGCGGCTGGTGTTCCAAGGCAGACATTAATCCCACATCGCTATCAGTAGCCCAGATTGTGGAATTCCTCCAGGAAGGGCTGGATAAGGGCCTGTCTCCCAATATCATACATAGGCTGGTGGCATCCATGCCCTTGATTTTATTGTGTGAGGATCTGGAGTTCCTCGCTCAGCACCCTATTGTGCGCAGGTTTATTAGGGGCACAATGAACTTAAAGTCTCCAGTGGTGCATAGATACCCTACCTGAGAGCTGCCCAAAGTCTTGCAATCTCTCACCGAGATCCCCTTCGAGCCACTAAGATTGGCCAGCCTGCACTTCCTCACCTGCAAGGTTGCGTTCCTTGTAGCCATCATGTCTGCCAGATGAATTTCCGAACTGGCAGCCCTCTCTGTAAGGAAGGACCTGTGTATATTTCAATCCAATAGGGTGGTCTTGCAGTCGGACCCCTCCTTTGTTTCCAAGGTGAATTCCTAGTTCCATAGGGCTCAGAAACTAATATTGCCTGACTTCTGCCCGGACCCAATTAACACCCTGGAGAAGAAGTGGCACACCTTGGGGAGAAGCCAGAAACGTTGCAGCGAGACTGGCTGGAAAAAAGCAGGCTCTGCTGAGCCTCATGGACATCCAGCCAGACAAACTGCTGTCTTTGAACTGAAAACCTGTTCTGGAGGGACAGCGGAGAAGAAGGGACAGCTCTGATGACCTAGAGGAACCAGCAGTTCCTCGGGAGGTCAGGGAAAAACTCATCAAACAGGCAGTGAGGGCGGTGGCCATGACTGAATGACCACTACAAAGCTGAGGCATCTGGACTAAGTTATTGTGCAGGAACTGTGTTGGAAACAGTGTTGAAACCAGGTGAGTGATTGACCAACTCACATAAAAAAAGAAAAAGTTGATCTTAATCTTAAAAAGGATCCAGAAGCAGAATTTGCAGCTAACTGGCTTTAGGGGAATGTTATTGAAAAAAAGAAAGCAGAAGGGATTAAGCACCAAAGCCTCAAAGGATTTTGTCTTCCGTAATTTGGAACTGAAGGAACATTGACAACTAAAAGGAAAAGCCCAGGGGGAAGTCTATTTTCTCCTTATCCGATTCTACTCTTTGTGGATTAAAAGCATTTTTTAAATATTTTTTTATTTAAAAACACAAAATAAACACACAGAGAACTTAGACGTACACTACATTTACACAATACAGTACAAACAGCAACTTCCTGTTCTTTCTAATAGCAATTTCAAATCGATACAATTCTCCTTATGTTATTTCCCCTTCTAATATATTTTATTTGCGTTTCACCATTTTTATCCTCTTATTTTACTCATCTATCTGCTATATTGGGTGATTACCTCTAATAAATTTAAACTCTCTTGAGTGCCTATATATATGTTAATTCTCCTTAACTTCTATTTTTGGGCTTTACTGACTTCTTTCATTGATCCTTGTTTCTTTCCTCCATCTACCTATACCATTTTCTCCATATCTGATAATATTTTGTTTCTTCTTTTCCCTGGATTTCTTTTGTTAATTTGTCCATTTCAGCAGAGTCCATAATCTTTCTTATTATTTCATCTTCACTTGGTATCAATTTATTTTTCCATTTCTGAGCGAAGACAATCCTCGCCGCTGTAATTCTGTGTACAATTAAATACTGGATTTCTTTTTTATATTTCATTGTCAGTATTCCTAGTAAAAAAAATCTGGTTTCCAATCAATTTTGACTTCTGTTATTGATTCTAGCCAATTTTTAATACTTTTCCAATACTTTTTAACCTCCTCACACGTCCACCACATGTGATAATATGTTCCGTGTGTTAATTCACATTTCCAACATTTTGGTGAAATATTTACTGAGATTTTTGCTAACCTTGCTAGTGCAAGGTGCCATCTGTAAAACATTTTGTATTGGTTTTCCTTGTATGCAACCGATAGTGTCATTTTTAAATTTGTCCCCCAGATTTTTTTCCATTTATCTAATTCAATATTGTAGCCAAAGTTCTGTGCCCATTTTACCATTTGTTCTTTCACAATTTCTTCTTCCATTTTATACTTCAGAAGAAATTTATATATTCTCCCTATCATCTTTCTGAGCTTTGAATTATTTTATCTAATTCATGTGGTTCCATTTGGATGCCGTATAATTTAGTATTGTTATTGTGTTTAGCTTTGATTTGCAAGTAGGTTAGCCACTCAACTTTCATGTTTTGTTCTGCCAATTCTTCGATTGTTTTTAAATTTCCCTGTTCGTTAATTAAGTCTCTGTATCTTAACACTTTATTCATATCTGTAAAATTTGGGTGTGTCATCCTTTCTGTTGGGGATAGCCAATTCAGGATTTTCACATAGTGGTTTTTTAAAATTTTGAGCCAGTTTTGCAATAAAGCATTTTAATTAGATGTTTTTGAAAGTATTTGTGCGATTTTTTTCATCATCCCATAGGAACGTATGCTAACCTGCTTGCAGATCATGGCCTTCTAAGGTCAAGATTCTTTTATTCTTTAACTCTATCCAGTCCTTCACCCATGTTATTGTTACTGCAAGTGTATATAACTCCTAGTTTGGTAATGCTGAGCCTCCTCTCTCCTTGCTATCTTGCATTGACTTTAGTTTAATCCTCGTTTTTCATCTTTGTCAGATGAACCTAGCTGTTAATTTGTTTAATTCCTGAAAGAAAGTTTTACCAGGATTTATAGGTGCAGCTTGCAACAAAAATAAAATTCTAGGTAAAATATTCATTTTAACTGTGGCTATACGTCCCATTAGTAATAGCTGAATATTTTTCCAACTTTCTAAATCTTTCTTTATTTGTGTCACTAGTTTATTATAATTATTGTCTTTAATGGTAGAACACTTTGCCGACACCCAAATCCCCAAATATTTCACTTTCTTAGTTATTTGCATTTTAGTAACTAATTCCAATTCCTTTTCTTGCTTTTTTGTCATATTTTTAGTTATCATTCTTGTTTTGCTTTTATTAGTATAAACAGCAAAGGAGAGAGGGGGCATCCCTGTCTAACTCCCTTTTTTTTTATCTTCTCTGTTAGTTCTCCGTTCATCAGAACTTTGGCTGTCTGGGTGTTATATAATTTTTCTATCATTTTTGTAAATTTTTATCCAAATTTCATCCTATCTAATTGCATTGTTATAAATTTCCAAATTACGTTAAAAATTTGTACCGTCTACATTGTTCCCGGACTCTCCTTGGGATCTGTTTAAGAGTAATCAACTCTTTCCCCTTGTATGTTATTGTCCCTTATCTTCTATTATTATTATTATTATTTTGAATATATTTTTATTATTTTTACATTTAAAACAATGCAGTTCCGCAAAGTCAAAGTGACCATGCATTCACATTATATACAGCTAGTCTCAACCATTAACAATTAGCCTACTTAATACAATTAGCCTACTTAATACATTATCTATCCTTCTGTCCAATCGCAATATATACAGTTTGTTCCAGTCTTGTCACCTTGTCTTATACCAATCATAAAATCTGTTCCAGACTTCAAAATGTCAGTTGGTCTTACCTGAACTGCATGTCTTGAAGGTGGCATGGGAGCAGTCACATATGGGTATTAACACAGCCCTTTTGCCCTGGAGGCTGAGGTAAATCTTGAGGCCACACCTCCGTACCTCCTCTGACCTCCCAGATTAACCGATGGTCGTAGCAAAGAACCTGAAAGAGGAAGGGACAGGTAAAACACAAACACATCCTTCCTGCCTGGTCCCTGACTGACCGCTGAGCTAACTCAGGCCCCTGGCGTGGGGCGCCCTAACGGGGGGGAAGTGACTGCTCCCACGCCACCTTCGAGACATGCAGTTCAGGTAAGACCAACTGACAGTCTCCGAAGTGAGGCGTGGGAGGAGTCACATATGGGACATACCAAAGCTAGATGTCCTTGGGAGGGATCAATGGGCCTGAGCCCCACAAGAGTCTAAGACTCCCTGCAGAACCCTCCTCCCGAAGGCCGTGTCCGCAGAGGCGTACGCGTCTAGCCGGTAATGCCTGATGAAAGGCAATGGAGAAGACCAAGCGGCAGCCCTGCAGATCTCCTCGAGGGGAGCCTGAGTGGCCCAGGCCACTGAGGTGGCCGCACTCCTGGTGGAGTGTGCGGTGATGCCCTCTGGAACCTGAAGCCCTCATGCCTCGTAGGCTTTGGAAATGGCCGCTCTGATCCACCAGCTAATGGTTGCCGGAGAAACCTTGGCTCCTCGGGTGGAATGCTGAAAGGAGACGAAGAGGGCCTCTGAACGCCTGAAGGGCGCCGTGCGCTTCAGGTAGATGCGCAGGGCTCGTCTAACATCCAGCCGGTGCCAGGATCTTTCTCTATCCCTGGACGGCTGAGGACAGAAATCTGGCAAGACTATCTCTAGTCCTCTGTAAAATGGGGAGTTGATCTTGGGCATGAACATGGGATCCAGTCTGAGGACGATCTGGTTCTCCAGGAAGGAACAGAGGTCCGCCCTGCTGGATAGAGCGTTGAGCTCGGAAACTCTCCTGGCTGAGGTGATGGCAACCAGGAAGATGACCTTAAGGGTCAGGAATTGGAGGGAGACCTCCCTCAAGGGTTCGAAGGGTGCCTCCGTTAAAGCCTGGAGGACCGTGGGAAGGTCCCAGGTAGGGAAGCGATGGACTACGGGGGGCTTCAGATTCGCCGCTCCCTTAAGGAAACGCCCAAGGACCGGATGTTGGGACAAAGGCGGGGAGTCCACCACCCCCCAGGGCGGTGGAGAGGGCAGAGACCTGCCTCCTGAGGGTGCTGGGTGCCTGTAGGAAGTCCAACACCTGGGGCACAGAGGCCGAAGTTGGGACAAGACCCCTTGCTTGGCACCAGTCCACAAAGGCGGCCCAGGAGGTGTTGTAAATGCGAGTGGTGGACTGCCTCCTGGATGCCTTGATGGTCTTAATGACCTCCGCGGAGAAGTGTGCCCCTCTCAGTTGTTCCCGCTCAATCACCAGGTGGTCAGCTGGACCCACTCCGGGTCTGGATGTTCCAGGGACCCCTGGTGAAGGGACACATCCCCTAGTGGGAGCCTCCAGTGGGGGGCTGAAGACAGCTCCACCAGGTCTGCTAGCCAGGGGCGGCGTAGCCAGAAGGGGGCCACTAGAACCATCTCTGCTCTCGCTGTCACTAACTTCCTCAGGACCCCGGGAATGAGGGGAAGGGGAGGGAAAGCATAGAGGAGGCCGGTCAGCCATCTGCAACGAAGAGCATCCGTGTCCATGGCGCATCTGGATGGGAACCTCGACACGAAGGTCGGTAGCTGGGCGTTCGCTGGAGTTGCAAAGAGATCCACCGTCGGGTGTCCGAACCTCTCGCAGATCTGCAGGAAGGTGTCGGGGTGGAGCTGCCACTCTCCATTGTCCACTGTCTCCCTGCTGAGCCAGTCCGCCTGCTGATTCTCTGTCCCCGAGATGTGTTCTGCTCTGATGGATCAGAGGTTCCTCTCTGACCAGTTCCCCAATCGGAGGGCCTTGTCACGTAGAGCCTTGGAGTGGGTGCCTCCCTGTCTGTTCACGTGGGCCTTGGCTGCCACGTTGTCCGTCAGGACCAGGACATGCTGGTCGGTCACCGAAGCCCTGAAGTGGCGTAGGGCCAGATGGATGGCCCTCAGCTCCAACCAGTTGATGTTGCGTAGGTCGGTTGGAGTCCAGCGGCCCTGGGCTATCTGGGCCTCCAGGTGAGCTCCCCAGCCGAACAGACTCGTGTCCGTCATGAGTACCTTCCTTGCTGGTTCTCTGAAGAGTGACCCCTTGTCTAGGGCTGGGGTCAATCAGCAACGGAGCGATAGGAGAACTTGGGGTGACACCCGGACCTTGAAGCTGGCGTCGCTCGTCCTGGTTTCTCTGGTGTGGGAGCAGGAACCACTGGAGCTCCCTGGCGTGGAGACAAGCCCAAGGCACAATCCCTATGCAAGAAATGAATTTCCCAAGGAGCCTGGAAAGAAGAACTACAGGGACAGAGCGTAACTTGCGAATCTCCTGAACCAGCTGGACGATGCTGTCCCTACGCTCCCGGGAGAGAAAGACCTCTCCAGACACTGAATCTATGATGGACCCTAGGTGTTGGAGACTGGTAGTAGGGGCTAGGTGACTCTTCTCGAGATTGATCGAGAACCCCAGGGACCTTAGCGTGTCGATGGTGAGACCCAGGTCATGCCTCGCCACGACTGGCGACCTGGCTAGGACTAGGATGTCATCCAGGTAACAATGGAGACGGACTGGGAAGGAACGAAGGTGACCCGCGGCCGCAGCCAGCACCTTGGTAAAGGTCGTGGGGGCAGAGGCCAGCCCGAAAGGGAGGGCTCTATACTGGAAGTGGCTGCCCTCATGGGAGAATCTGAGGAATCTACGATGTTCAGGGGCGATTCTGATATGTAAATAAGCCTCCGTGAGGTCGATGGAAGCCAGGTAATCGCCCTGCCTGATGCCCTCTAGGATGGACTTCAGCGACGCCATCTTGAACCTACGGTAGACCACTCTGGAGTTGAGCAGTTTAAGGTCCAAGATGGCCCTCCACCCCCCTGAGCTCTTGGGAACCAAGAACAGGTTCGAATAGAATCCAGAGCCCTTCTCCCCCTCTGGTACTCTTTCTATAGCCCTGATGTCTAACAGGTGCTTTATGGCCTTGGCCATCAGGGCCCACTTGGCTGGATCTCTGGAGGAGGCGAAGATGCGGAATCTATTCGGGGGTTGCGAGCGGAACTCCAGTTGGAGCCCGAGCTTGACCGTCTGGAGGACCCATTCGTCCGAGGTGATGCGATCCCAGGCATCCGCAAATAAGGAGAGGCGACCGCCAATGGGGTGATCCTCGCAAGGATCACTTGGACCTGCGGAAAGGACGGCCGCCCCCTCCTCGAAAGGGCCGCTTGCCCTGCTGCTGACCTCTGAATCTGTCCCTAGAGAACTGTCTGTCCCCCTGCCTGTGGAACCTGGAAACCGGGTACCTCTGATTCTGGGGGTCCATGTCAGGCGGGCGGTAAGATGCTCTCCTGGGGTATGGGGCCGGTCGGTGTTCTGACCTCCTGGTCGTGGACGGGAAGACCTTCCTCTTGTTCTTGTCCTCCACCAGGATTGGATCCAGTGACGAACCGAACAGCTTGTCCCCGGTGTAGTCGGCTTCTGTCAGGTCCCATTTAGCTCGAGACTCTGCCTGCCAGTGGCGTAGCCACAACAGGTGCCTGGAAGCTACAGAGGACGACAAAGCTCGAGAGGCATACTTAACTGCATCCAGCGTGGCGTCCGCCGAGAACTGAGTGGCTGCCAGCACCTTGGAGATGTCTTGCAGTAAACGCACCTCTGTGGCCGAGGTCCTGTCTCTCAGTTGTTCCAGCCACAGCACTGTTGACCTATTAAAAAAGGAGGCGGAAGCAGCCGCCCTAATAGCCCAGGTTATTGCCTGGAAGGACTTACGCAAAATCATTTCCGCCTTTTTGTCCTCTGCCTTGAGACAGTTGGCTATGTCTCCAGTTACCACCACAGAGGCAGAAGCCAGGCTGGCAACTGGCGTGTCCACCGAAGGTACCTGCAGAGCTTGGGCGAAGGTAGAATTGAGATTATAGAATCTACGCTCATTGCCCCCCGGGTTGGGAAAAGATCCTGGCTTAACCCACTGGGATTTAAGCACCTCTAGAAACATCTCTGGAATGGGGATCTCCTCCTTTTCCACCTGGGGCCTGTGGAAGGGCCCCTTCTTTTTTCCCCCGCTGGTGCTGGGGGTGGCAGTCGTAGGAGTGGACTCTGGAGGGGGGGACCAGATCCACTGTAGCCCTGGCCTTACAAAGTAAGGAGATAAAAAAGGAGGGGGGAAAGAGCCTGGTAATTTTGGGCGCATCAGGGGCCTGGGTGTCTTCATCCTCAGAGAACCCCACCTCCTTCAACTCCCCTTCCTCCAAATCCAAGGCCTCACTGGCAGTGGATGGGGAGGGTGACCTGGTCTCTCTGGTGGAGGTGATCCTGGGTTGATCCTGATGTCCCCTGGACTGGTCCCGGGAAGACCTACTCCTGGCCCCCTGTGACTGGTGCTTCATCCCAGAAGCAATCCCCTGGGCAATGGCCCTGGCTAACACCTCCTGGAAGCTATCAGGAAGCTCTGGGAGGGAGGGATGCAGTTTTGGGGGTTGCAAATTTTCCCTGGGTTCAGGGGATTGCGGTGCCAGTCGGTGCCTGGCAGGGCTGAGTGCCCTGCGCCCAAAGGGATCTCCCCCAGCCTCAGATGGGTGGGCAGGCGAAAGGGGGGGTGACAGGGAGCTGTGCCCTCTGCCTGAGCCCCTTGGGGAGCCCGGGGATGTCCCCCTGGTCTCTTCCAGAACAGGAAGCCTGCAGGGGAAGCGAGATCTGGAAGGGGAAGGGCTGATGGTGGCCCTGAACCTTCTCACAGAGGCCCTGGTAATTCGAACCTCCTTCCCAGAGGTTCCCTTTCTTGGCAGGGGACCTCCCTCTGGTGACTGGGGGAACCCGCCTGGAGTTCCCCTCGCCTGGATCTGAATCCCCTGGGGATCTAGGCCCGGCACCCCCGCTCCTCGCCGCCTCCGCCATAGTACTTACGGTTGTTGTAGCACCTCCTCTCTCCCTGCCAGCCTCTTCTCTCTGTGTGACTTGAGCCTCCAAGCCACACACTCTTCCAAGGATTGGCGCCGCTCTGCGCCTCAATTGCCCGCTCACCGCTGATTCTGGGCCTTCCCTGGATTGCCAGCAGAGTTAAGGCCTCCTCTTGTAGCCTCTTCCGGCTACAGCGGTGGCTTTTGAGTGCTCTCAGCCTCCGTAGGAGGTCACACGCTCTCCCACGTGCTCCAAGATGGCGGAGGAATCCAAAATGGCCACTGATCTGCGACCCGATCTCCTCCGAGGCTCGGGAACATTGGAGGAAGGCCCTGGCCGGTTCCTCGATCGCTGGCGCCCTTGCGGAGGTCTCTTGGAGGTCCTGCAGACGTCCCCACAGACCTCATGGTGCAGCGGCTACTTCCCCCTTTACGTGGCCATCCGGCCGCTTGGGGTCCGCACTGGTATGCGGCGAGGCTTGCCTGCCAACAGCGCTGAGCACGGGTGGAGAGAGGAGCAGATCCAAAGGTAAAAAGGAATAAAAAAGGAAAAAAAGAAAAAAATTCCTGTGGAAAAAAACCTTGAAGTCTTCGAAGTGAGGGAGAGTCAGGAAAAACACTCCTTCTGGGCTGAAGGCTGAGGTTAATCTGGGAGGTCAGAGGAGGTACGGAGGTGTGGCTTCAAGATTTACCTCAGCCTCCAGGGCAAAAGGGCTGTGTTAATACCCATATGTGACTCCTCCCACGCCTCACTTCGGAGACTATTCTGATTCCTTTTTATTTTTGAGTTCAAGAGTGAGCCTATCTGCTTCCACACAGGCCAACATGTTTCTGATTATATCTAGCTCTGATGGTGTATTTTCTTTTTTCCAATATTGTGCATAAGTTATGTGCGCCGCAGTTAGTACATGTATAATTAGATAAAGTGTATCTTTCTTTCTTTTTTTTGCCTAGTAATTTTTATTGTTTTTCTCTTTTCAACATATGTTACAGTCGTTATGTCAACATTTTGTACATTGTCATATCGTCTTATCTATACATGTTTTTCTCTTTTCACCATATATTACAGTCATTATGTTAACATTTGTACCTTGTTATATCATCTTATCTATCCCTATTTATAATATTCCGCTTCTATATTTACATACTCTTATACACAGTTCTATACATATTTATATATATTGTTTTTGGCTTAATTATTTTTCTTGTTTTCTAACCATTCATACCAATTATTCCAGATTTCATAATATTCCGATTCCTCTTTATCTTTTAATTTTAGGGTTAATTTATCCATCTCTGCGCAGTCCAGTGTTTTTTTTATCATTAATTCGTCCGGGGGAGGGGTAGTAGTTTGTTTCCAGTATTGAGCGAAAGCAATTCGAGCTATAGTTAGAAGATGTGTTAGTAAATATTGAAATTTTTTTGTGTATTTCCCTTTGATTATGCCCAGCATGAAGGTTTCGGGTTTATATTTTATTTGTTCTCTTGTGATTTCTTGCACCCATTTCCAATTTTTTCCCAATATTTTTGTGATTCTGGGCAAGACCACCACATATGATAGAAGGTCCCTTGTTCTTTTTTACATTTCCAGCAGGTCGGTTTCAAATTTGGGTATATTTTAGCCAATCTTGTTGGTGATAGGTGCCAATGATAAAACATTTTATATATTTTTTCTTTCAATGTTGCTGATCGTGTTAATTAATAGCGTATGTTCCAAATTCTTTCCCAATCCGCTAGATCTATATTATAACCAAAATTTTTGGCCCATGCTATCATACAGCCTTTAACTTTTTCTTCTTCTAATGTTACTTCTAGCAAATATTTATACATTTTCGTTATGAATTTGTTTTCCGGGCCAATTAAGATTTTGTCTATTTGTTGCAATTCCGTATATATTCCATATTCTTTTACATCTTTTTTGTATCTTTTTTTTTTAACAAAATTTTTTATTGGTTTTTCAACATTTATAGGGAAAAGGGTAAATGGACAGGTATACAAATTTTGGCAGTTGCAAAATGTGACAGGCGCCCCTCTCTCCATACTCATAGTATACATTTATATATAATGCATTGGTATATAATTGATTACAATCAGCATATTAGTTCTATTACTAAATTCAATCAGATTAGACAGTACAGTATAAAATCCAGATATAATTCCATTATCACTTTCGGTCAGTTTATAATAATATGATTTTCTTGTTTATTTTTGTGATCTGAGTCTTCTTGCTATTGCCCCATCTCCCTCCACTGGCAGAGCTCTGGCCCCTCCCATGTCCTGCGTGTCCGCTGTAGTGTCTCGTGTTTTTTCTAGGAGTGTTTTGTTTTTTTCCATAAAGGCCTGCGCCTCTATGGGTGAATTGATTCTAATTCTTGTCTCCTCCCAGAATATCAGCATACCTTCAGGCATCAACCATCTAAACCACACCCCTTTCTGGTATAATTTATTCGCTAATTGCGAATAATTCTTCCTTTTTTCTCTAATCTTCTTAGGGATCTGCTTCAGAATGGTTATCTCCATATCATGGTATGTCAATGCTTGCCCCCTTTGTACACCCAGAATTTCATCTCTTGTGCTTTTTCTAAGAAATTTAATGTGAACCTCCCTGGGTACATTGTGTGTTCTAGCATAAGCTGAGTTCACTCTATAAACCAGGTCTATATCCCACCCCATCTGTTGTTTTTCTTTGTGTGTGTAGTCAGCCAGGATGTTTATCATGATGTCCCTTATGTTTTCCCCATCTTCTTCTATAACATTTTGAAATCTAAGGTAATAGGACATTCTCTCAAATTCTATTTTCATCTGTTGGATGTCAAGATCTTTGTTCCCTTTCTGCACAGCTTCTACCCCCCCCCCTCACCTCCTCCACCCCCCCTTCCACAAGATTCAGTCTTTGTGAGTTCTTATATATTTGGGCTTGATTTTCTTTAATTTCATCTTTCATTTTCCTTAGCTGTTTCTTGATTTCCTCCTGGCCCTGTAAAATTTGTTGAAGCATTTGTTGAAAGTCCATCTCTGTAGTCTTAGGTTGCATCAGTTCTGTTATCTTTGACTGTGTGGCTGGACTGGATGTTGCGGATGTTGGAGCAGAAGTGGCAAAGCCAGGTTTTCCAGGAGGAGGTCTTTTGGATGCCATTCTTTATAACGTTAGAAGTTCAGTCCAAATATAAGATAAACAGTTAGAAAAGAAGGGTAGCCAGGTGAATCCGGGAGCAGAAGAACCAGGCAGAAGAGAATCTCTCCAATAAGTCTGGCAATAGATAGAAAATTTCCCCTAGAAAGTTTAAAAAATACCAATCCACAAGAGATTCCTCTGGGAGACACGGAGACAAAGACCGGAAGCCTGAATTTTAAAGGTGGAGTCAGGTTTCACAGTTCATAAAGACAACAGAAGTGTGCCATCTTGCCCTGCCAGTTTTGGGCACAGAGGCATAACAAAGTTTTAAAAAGTTCCAAAACTCCCCAAATCACAGTAATATGTAGAATTAAATTGAAAAGAAAATCATCTCAGCCTGGGTGAGGCTTCATTCGTTGGCTCTCCCCCCTCCTCCTTCCCCGGGGGCTGAGAGCAAGATTGTTCCTCGCCGCTTGTCCAAGGGGGGGGGGAAACCCCCCTCCCTCCAGCCGCACCTCCAAAATGCTCCGAAAGTTATTTTAAAGTTTTAAAAAGCTGAGTAATTCTTCATGCAGAATAGGGAATGAAGAGAGAAGCAACCTCACCGCACTGCAGCTGCTTCCTTCTATTGTTGCATTCTCCAGTCGGCTTATAGCAAGGCGCGAGGCGCAGGAACGTGAAGCGCCCTCCGAGCTTGCTCCCCGGTGCCTTGGGCGCGCGAGAGACCTCCCGCCGGCCGCCGCTGCTGCAGGAGTCCTCCGCGATGCTGCCCCTCCGGCAGGACCCCTCTGCGGGGTGTCCTGTGCCCCCCAAGGAGTGGGGAAGCCCACCAGGGAGCTGGAGCGGGCAAAGAGCTGCCCGTCGCCACTGCCGCCGGAACCGGAACTCTTTTTTGTATCTTGATTGTAATTGGAGGTATGGCCACCAATCTATATTGATATTGTTCTCTTTTAGTTCTTGGTTCGTTTTCAGATTCCCCTGGTTATCTAAAATTTCACTATACCTAACCATTTTTGATAGATCTAGCGTATTGGGATGTATCATAGCTTCCATAGTGGAGAGCCATATCGGTATTTTCATGTAGTGTTTTGCTTTCATTTTGTTCCGGACCTGTATTAATGCATCTCTAATATAATGTGTATGGAAATATTTTTGTTTCTTTTTGCTTTCTTCCCATAAGAAAAAGTGCCATCCTGTTTGCAGGTCGTGGCCTTCTAATGTTAGTATTCTTCTGTTTTTTAAATTTATCCAGTCTTTGATCCAAATTAATGCTGCTGCTTTGTAGTAGAGTTCCCAGTCAGGTAGCCCCATACCACCTCTGATTCTATCATCCTGTAATGCTTTCAATTTTATCCTAGCTTTCCTCCCTTGCCAAATAAATTTTAGTATGATTTTGGTAAAAAAAATCCGGTTAAAAAAAAAATTCTCTAATTTTATGGGGATAGTTTGAAATAGATATAGCACTCTTGGTAGTATATTCATTTTTATGGTTGCTATTTTCCCTAATAAAGATAGTTGTAATTTCCCCCATAATTCTAGATCTTTTTTTATTTGTTGCACTAATTTTGTATAATTATTTTCTTTTATAGTTGAGCACTTTGCAGTTAGCCATATTCCAAGATATTTGACTTTCTTTACCACTTGGAGTCCTATTATTTTTTCTAATTCTTTATTTTGTTCTTCCTTCAAATTTTTGGTTATTATTTTAGTCTTTTCTCTATTAATTTTTAATCCTGCCACATTTCCATATTTTCCTAGTTCTAGCATTAAACTGTTTGCTGTTTCTAATGGATCTTCTATAATAAATACCAAATCGTCTGCAAAGGCTTGGATTTTGTATTCTTCATTTTTAATTTTGGTTCCTTTTATTTCTGGATTTTGTCTAATTCGTCTCAGAAAACTTTCTAGTGTCAGGATGAAAAGCAGAGGTGATAGTGGGCAGCCCTGTCTCACTCCTTTCGTTATCTCAAAAAACTCTGTGTTTTCCCCATTTAATAGTACGTTTGAATCTGAATCTAGGATATTGTTTCTATTAATCTATTAACCTCGATGAGGGGTTTATTAACCTAGAGAGGTGGAGGAAGCGGGGGATTAGGGGTTTTTTAGTAAAATGTTTTTTAAAGGTTTTAAGGGGTTCCAGGGAGGGGGGGAGGGCTACTTGGCCTTGGGGTATGGACATAGCCAGGTCAACAGGTGGGGTCAGGACGGAGGGGAGCGGAGTGAGGGGGGTGAGAGGAAACACCATTCCTACAAGGGGAATTCCAATTGCGACGGTCGTAGGGAGGGGTGGGCGCGAGGACACTAGAAGAACATACAGTCAGTTGGGAGACCGGGGCCGCTGGATACGCCCGGTCGCTTGTACCAACCCCCGCAGGCTAGGTGGACAGGATCGGCAGAGCCTGGGCCTTAGGCTGATGTTATGTAATGCGAGGTCCGTGATTAATAAGGCCCCCCTCATCAGTGACTTGATCACAGAGGGGGAGCCGGACCTCGCAGGAATAATGGAAACCTGGCTGGGCCCAGAGGGGGGGTTGCCCCTCAGGGAAATGTGCCCTCCAGGTTACCGTGTATTCCACCAGCCACGGGCCCAAGGTAGGGGTGGTGGGGTAGCGATAATCATCCGGGAAGATTTGGCACCGAGAGAATTCACTGTGTCGCAGATATCTGGTTGTGAGTCTCTGGGCGTGAAATGGGGCCCAGGGAGTCAGCTGGGCCTGTTGATAGTATACCTGGCTCCCCGCCATACATCAACGGCCCTGCCTGGGCTCCTCGAGCGGATCACGGAGATGGCGATTGAAACCCCCAAGCTATTAGTGATGGGGGATTTTAACCTGCCATCGACGGGAGAGGCATCCGGGGCAGCCCGGGAATTCATGGCCTCCATGACAGCCATGGATCTGACTCAAGTAGTTCAGGACCCCACACACGAAAGAGGCCACATACTGGATCTTGTGTTTGTCTCCGACCAGTGGACGAGTGATCTGGGAAGAGGGAATTTAGTCATCACGCCCCTGTCATGGTCAGATCACTCACTTCTCCAGCTGGACTTCCCTGGCGCTGCTCCCCACCGCGGGGAGGCGGAACCAGACTATCCCAGATGGTTCCGCCCCAGGCGTCTGATGGAACCAGATAGGTTCCAGGCAGAGCTTGGGCCACCTCCTGCAGACCTGCCCTGCCCCCGGGCAGAGGACCTGGTAGCCGCGTGGAATAATGTGGCCGCCGGTGCCTTAGACCGGGTGGCGCCTTTGCGGCCTCTCCGACGGCCACGATCTACCCGGGCCCCCTGGTTTAACGGGGAGCTAAGGGCGATGAAACGCCTTAGGAGACGCCTAGAGAGCAAGTGGAGGTCCTCCCCCTCCGAATCCGACCGAGCACAAGTAAGAGCCTACGTAAGGACTTACCTTGTGGCAATAAGAGTGGCCAAACGTCAGTATTGTGCCACCCTTATAGCGTCCGCAGAGAACCGCCCTGCCGCCCTGTTTCGGGTGACCCGCTCCCTTTTGTCACAGGGGCAGCGGGACCCCCCATTGCTGGGCCGGGCAGAGGAATTTGGAGAGTTCCTGCAGGATAAAATCGATCGGATCCGAAGGGGATGGACCCACCTCAGTGCTCCAGTGGGGACGTCTGAGGCTAGTCTTGAGAGACCATGCTGGGAGGAGTTTGACCCTGTTGTCACCGAAGATTTGGACAGGTTGCGCGGGCGACTGCGAGCCACCACATGTTTATTGGACCCGTGTCCCTCCTGGTTGGTACTGGCCTCCTGGGAGGGCTCACGAGGCTGGCTACTGGGGCTGGTGAACGCTTCGCTGGGTGAGGGCCTTTTACCAACCGCCTTGAAAGAGGCGGTGGTGAGGCCCCTGCTCAAGAAGCCTTCTCTGGACCCAACGGAGCTAGCAAATTACCGTCCTGTCTCCAACCTTCCTTTCTTAGCGAAGGTTGTTGAGAGTGTGGTGGCTCAGCAGTTTCCGTGCCACCTGGAGGAAGCTGATTATCTAGACCTGCGCCAGTCCGGCTTCCGACCCGGTCACAGCACGGAGACAGCCTTGGTCGCGTTGGTGGATGATCTCTGGAGGGCAAAGGATGGGGGTTGTTCCTCCATCCTTGTCCTATTAGACCTCTCGGCGGCCTTCGATACCATCGACCATGGTATCCTATTGCACCGTCTGGAGGGGTTGGGGGTCGGGGGCACCGTATTACGATGGTTCCGCTCCTACCTCTCTGGCCGGACGCAATGTGTGTTGGCAGGAGAGGAGAGGTCGACCGCGAGGCCCCTTATCTGTGGGGTCCCACAGGGGTCGATCCTCTCTCCTCTCCTGTTCAACATATATATGAAGCCGCTGGGCGAGATCATCCGTGGTTTTGGGGTGGGATACCATCTGTACGCTGATGACACTCAGCTGTACATTTCCACCCCAAACCACCCCAACGAGGCTGTTGAAGTGATGTCCCGGTGTCTGGAAGCCGTACGGGTCTGGATGGATGACAACAGGCTCAGGCTCAACCCCTCCAAGACAGAGTGGCTGTGGCTTCCGGCTTCCCGGTTCAACCAGCATATGCCATCGCTGGCCATCGGGGATGATCAATTAGCCCCGGTGGAAGGGGCACGCAATTTGGGCGTCCTCCTTGATGCCCGGCTGTCTATGGAAGATCATGTGGCAGCCGTGGCGAGGGGGGCGTTCCACCAGGTTCGCCTGGTGCGCCAATTGCGGCCCCTTTTGGACCGGGAGGCCTTGCGCACAGTCACTCACGCGCTGGTGACGTCTCGCCTGGACTACTGTAATGCTCTCTACATGGGGCTCCCCTTGAGGTGCACCCGGAGACTGCAGTTGGTCCAGAATGCAGCCGCGCGGGTAATTATGGGGAGATCGAGGTTCTCCCATATAACACCTATCCTGCGCGAGCTGCACTGGCTTCCTGTGGCCTACCGGGTGCGCTTCAAGGTGCTGGTTACCACCTTCAAAGCGCTCCATGGCACAGGGACTAGTTACCTGCGGGATCGCGTCCTGCCCCATATATCCCTGCGACCCGTCCACTCACACAGAGAGGGACTACTCCGGGTGCCGTCCTCCAGAGAGTGCCAGAGGGCAGCGCCCAGGAGTAGGGCCTTCTCTGTAGTGGGCCCCACCCTTTGGAATGACCTCCCCCCAGACATCAGGACAACAACCGACCTTCGCTCCTTCCGTATGAAGCTGAAAACCTACCTGTTTCGACTAGCTGACCTGGCATAATACTACAACCTCTCCAGCCCAGGGCATTTTTAATTGGTAATTTTAGTTTTTAAGGGTTAATTTCACTGGGGTTTTAACTTTTTTAGGTATTGTAACTTATTTATTTATTCTTACCTCCTCTGTACGCTATATAATACTTTTGTACGTCGCCCCGAGTCCCTGTGGGGAGAGGGGGCGACTAATAAGTTCAAGTAATAAATAAATAAATAAATAAATCTTTCAAATTTGTTTCCTAGATTCATATTCTTAATTTGTTGTTTCATATATTGCCAATTTAGATTATCAAATGCCTTTTGTGCATCCAGGAAAACAAGTGCCACTTGTTTCTCTGGGTGCACCTCATAATATTCCAAGATATTAGCTATTATTCTGGTATTATTTCTAATTTGTCTTGTTGGGAGAAACCCATTTTGGTCTGGATGTATATAATCGTTTAGTAGTCTTTTTAGTCTCTCTGCTATTATTGTTGCAAATATTTTATAATCGGCATTCAGCAACGAGATTGGTCTGTAGTTTTGAATTTGGTTTTGGTCTGTACCTTCTTTGGGTATTAACGTGATATGCGCTTCCCTCCATGAGTGTGGTATTTTTGCAGTGAGAGGTTTCCCTCAATCTCCTGTAAATCTATTTAACTGATGAACAGCAGCTTCTCCAAATTGTGGATTCAATCTTTTGAAGTATTAAGATTGGAGGGGGGGATTTTCCACCACCACCCCCTTGGAAAAAGCAGCACTTGGAATATCTCTCTCTCTCTCAGAGGAGAGAGAGAGAGTTAAAAGCTAACTTTCACTTCCTCTAACAATGGGAGAATGATTCTTGCTACAGTTGCAAAGGATGACTGCTGAGTTGTTACTTTTAAACTATTTTATGAAACTTTGGACATGTTGCTCCCTGGTCCCCTGTGAAGGCGGAGCCAAGATGGCCAACTTCCTCCTTCTTTGCTTTTACGAATGAAGCTTTCCCTTTGAAAGAATTTCTGGCTTTATATTATTTTACACCCTAGAGATCTCCTGGAGCCTCTTTTCTTATGTGGCTCCCTTGGATTTGGATTTGACTCTTATCCTCTGGCTTGAAGCTGTACAGGAGGATTAACTTTCACTTCTGGCTTGTTTGCCTCCACGATCTCTCCCAGCTGTGTATTCCATAGACACCATTTCTTTTGCATAAGACTTATAGCTATCTCTGAACTTAGAATGGGACCTAAAAAGCCACCGCCTGGTAAGGCATCTTTGGCCCCAACATCTTCTACGTCTAGTCCGATTACACAACAGACACAAATGGCCTCATTTCTACAACCTAAAACAACTGAAGAGAGTTCAAAGGACTTATCTGTTGCCCAAATGTTTCAAACTATTTTGAAGGGACAGGACAAACTGAAAAAATAATTGGCAGATCTAAATGAACAGCTCAGAGAAATGCAACAACAAGCAACACAAAACAAGCAGAGAATAGGTGTGTTGGAGGAGGACACGACTGGGTTGAGGGAGGAGGTTAAGACGGTCCAGAAGGGGAATTGAGAATTTGAAAATCATATGATAAAGGTGGAATTTGAAAGAATGTCTTTTTTTCTTAGATTTCAAAACTTACCAGAGACAGAAAATGAAGACCTTAAGGAGATTATGACCACAATTTTATCAAGAATATATTAAAAGAGACAAACAACAGCTATAGTGGGATATAGCGAGTCCCTGCGGGGAGAGGGGGGGCGGTATATAAATTTAATAAAACTCAAACTCAATATTGATTTGATTTATAGGATCAATTCAGCATATGCTAGAATACACAACATTCCAAGGGAAGTACATGTTAAATTTCTTAGAAAGATTACAAGAGATGAGGTAATAACACAATATTAGCCTCCATCCATGATAACGGTGTCTTTGCCTCTTTCAATACAGCATTATAAACTTCCAACAGCGTTGGAATAAGCATAGCCTGCAATTCTTTATATATTTCTGCTGGCAGTCCATCCAGCCCTGCAGCTTTATTATTCTTTTGTTTTTGTATGGCCTCAATTATCTCTGTTTAATTTCTTAATTGAACATATCTTTTATTTCCTCTGGTATCTTTGGCAGATCTGACTTTTCCAGATATTGTAGTATTCCTTCCTTTGTATAGTCTCGGTTTTCTCTATATAATTGTTCATAGAACTCTTGGGTAATCCTTTTCTTTTCCTCTAGTTGATAACAAATCTCGCCTTTTTCATCTTGTAATTTATTGATCCAATTCTCTTGCTTCTGCTTCCTCAGCCTATAGGATAGCCACCGCCCCGGTTTATTTGCATTCTCAAAGAAATTTTGTTTTGTTTTTTTTATAGACTGTGCCAATTTTGCTTTTTCAAATATAGCCAATTCATGTTTAATCAATTCCATACTTCTTTTTATACTTCTATTTTGTGGTTTCTTTTGAAGTTCACTCTCTAAATTTCTATACCTTTCTTTCAACTCTCTTATTTTTTGATTCTCAATTTTTTTCTTCATAGCTGTAGCCGATATTGTGACCCCTCTTATAAATGCCTTAGTTGTATCCAGTGGTGGGTTTCAAATTTTTTTGGAACCTAATCTGTGGGTGTGGCCTCCTTTGTGGGAGTGGCTTGCCGGCCATGTGACCAGGTGGGAGTGGCTTGCCGGCCATGAGACCAGGTGGGAGTGGCTTGCCGACCATGTGACCGGGTGGGAGTGGCTTGGCAGTCATGTGACCAGGTGGGCATGGCTAACTTGGAAAATGTGGTGCAACTCACTTAACGACGCTCTTGCTTAGCAACCAAAATTTTGGGCTCAATTGTGGTCATAAGTTCTCTTTCTTTTTCTTTCTTTCATCTCTCTCTCCCACTTTCTTTCTTTTTTTCTTTTTCTTTCTTTCTTTCTCTCTCTCTCTCTCTCTCTCTGGCTCTTTGTCTCTCTCTCCCTCCCTCCCTCTCTGTCTCCCTCTGTCATTTTCTCTGTGTGTCTATCTGTCTGTCTGTCTCTCTCTCTCTCTCTGTATCTCTGTCTCTCTCTCCTCCCTCCCCCATCTCTGTCACTTTGTGTGTGTGTGTCTGTCTGTCTGTCTCTCACTCACTCTGTGTGTGTGTGTCTGTCTCTGTCTCTCCCTCTCTCTGTCTCTCTCCCCTCCCTTCCTCTCTCTCTGTCACTCTGTGTGTGTATATGTGTGTGTGTGTGTGTCTCACTCATTCACTTAATCACTCACTCTGTGTGTGTCTCTCTGTGTCTCTCTCTCTGTCTGTATCTCTCCCTCCCTCTGTCACTCTCTGTGTGTATGTGGGTGTGTCTGTCTCTCACTCATTCACTTAATCACTCACTCTGTGTGTGTGTCTCTCTCTGTCTGTCTATCTTTCTCTCCCTCCCTCCCTCCCTCCCCCTCTCTGTCTCTCTCTGTCTGTGTGTGTGTGTGTGTGTCTGTCAGTCTCTCTCTGATTCCCTCCCTCACTCCCTCTCTCTGTCTCTCTTTGTTCCTCTGTCTGTCTGTCTGTCTGTCTCACTCACACACACACTGTGGTCACCTTGTTGAGTGTTCCAATCACATTTGAAACACTTTCACGAGTATCTTGCATAATCTTCATCTTTACTCTCGGTTTTTTCTCCTTCCAAACAAATTTATTTAATGTTGTTTGCCAATTTAACAAGGTTTTATCTGATTTAAGCACCGGAATCATCTGGAATAGAAAGATAAATCTAGGTAGAATGTTCATTTTAATTGCTGAGATCCTTCCAAGCAAAGACAATTGTAACTTTTTCCACACTTCAAGATCTTTCTGTATCTTTTGCCACAACATTTCATAGTTATTTAAGAAAAGTTTTGTATTTGATTCTGATATTTGTATTCCTAAATATTTGACTTTAGAAACTATTTCAAAACCTGCTAAACTTACAAGTCTCTTTCTTTGAGTCTCTGTCATATTTTTAACCATCATTTTCGTTTTGTTTTGATTTAGTCTAAACCCAGACACCATGCCAAATTCTACTATGATATTTTTCATCTGGATTATTGATTTCAAAGGATGTGAAAGGGTAACAACCAGATCATCGGCGAATGCTCTAGTTCTGTATTCCTTTTGCCTGATAGCTATGCCATCTAAGGATTTTGAGTCCTGAATTGCGTTCAACAAGACTTCCAAAGTTAAAATAAATAACAATGGGGATAATGGGCAACCTTGTCTTGTGCCTTTTTGTATCTCGAAAGTTGTTGACAAATTTCCATTAATAATAAGTTGTGCATTTTGTTGCTGATAAATTGCTCCAATCGCCTGCCGAAATCATGGTCCCATATCCATCTTTTCCAAAGTCTTGGTTAGAAAGTTCCAATTCACTCGATCGAAGGCCTTCTCTGCATCCAAGAAAACCAGCACTGCAGAGATCTGCTTATTCTTATCAAGGTAGTCAATTAAGTCTATGAGTTGCCTTACATTCTCCTTCATGTGTCTTCCTTCAATAAATCCTGCTTGATCATGATGAATAATCTCTTGAATAACCGGCATCAATCTGTTGGCTAGTACCTTAGCAAATATTTTATAATCTGTGTTCAGAAGAGATATCGGCCTGTAATCCTCTGGTTTCTTAGGGCCCTCTTTGTCTTTAGGTATCAATGAGATAAAAGCCGCTTTCCATGAGGAGGGTATTTTACCTCCTTGTTGTATATTACAAAATAGTTGTGTAAGATATTCAATCATTTCCAGTTGTAAAGTTTTATAATACATTGCAGTCAAACCATCAGTCCCTGGAGCCTTGGCTAGTTTAAGTTGATTTATAACTAAAGTGATCTCATCAGCAGTTATCAGACGTTCCAGATTTGCCTTTTGAAGCACAGAAATTTTAGCAACCCTTTTTCCTTCCAAAAAATCATCTATTGACTTGTTCTGTATATTATCCTGTACATATAGCTTAGTATAATAGTCCACAAATGATTTTTTAATCAAATCTGGTTGATATACCGTCTTCCCTCGGTACTCAATTTTATCAATAATTCTGTCATTCATATTCCTTCTCAAAGTATAAGCCAACCACCTACCAGGTTTGTTAGCGTTAGCAAAGGTGTTATGTTTAGCAAATTGTAAGTTAGTTGCTGTTTGTTCTGCTATAAGCATCTGAAATTGGTCTTTCAACAGCTTTAGCGCCATCTGGAGCGCCTGGTCATTCGGGTATTCTATAAGCAGCTGTTCCTTGCTTTTTATTTCATCTTCCAATTCCATTCTCCTTTTCTGTCTAATTTGTTTATGTTTAAAGTTCATATGTATCAGGACCCCACGCATATAAGCTTTACTTGCATCCCAAACTGTTTCAATGGGAGTACTCTTATTCATGTTAAAACTGAAAAATTCCTTCATGTGTTTTTTAAGTTCATCAACATTTTTTTTGTATCTAAATAAATTTTCATTTACTCTCCAAGACCTTCTTGGCCTCTTCCCTAATTCAATTTGTAACCACACCGGACTATGATCAGTAAGTGTCCTGGAGAAAATCTTGGATTTCTTAGCTTTAGGAAGTAGATCCGGTGTTAACAAAAAGAAATCAATCCTTGAAAAGGATTTATGTCTATCTGAGTAGAAAGAAAAATCCATCTCATTTAGGTGTTGTGTCCTCCAAACATCTTTTAATTTCAAGTCATCTTGTAAATCAAAAAAAGCCTTTGGTAATTTGGTAGTGAATTTAGTCTTTGTACTCTTATCTATCCTTGGAGAAATCACTCCATTCCAGTCTCCCATTATTAGAATACTCTTAAAGTTCCAGTCTAAGATTTTTAAATGGAGCATCTTATAAAAGCTTTCTTGGCGTTGATTTGGAGCATATATTCCTAGCACCAAAATGGGACCAAAGTCTGTATCAAGTTGAATTGCTATATATCTACCAGTGTCATCCGCCTCTATAACTTTAGTTGAAAATCTTTTATTTATATATATCACCACACCATTTTTCTTTACCAAATCAGAGGCAGCATAAGATGTTCCCAATTTTGAATTCACTAAATACTTCTGGTCTTGCAGCCTAATATGAGTCTCTTGAAGGCAAACAACATCATTATTAAATTGCTTCAAATAGTAAAATATTTTTTTCCTTTTTTGTGGGGAGTTCATTCCATTCACGTTCCAAGATAATAGCTTAAGCATCTTTGGATTTGGTCTGGAGCGTTGAAAGCATTTGCTGAAGGTCTCTCTCCACAAGACTAGTCTTCGGCCCTGCTCCTCCCATGGCTCCGGTTTGCTTCTTAACTTATTTCTTAGCACATTGTGTTTGGGGGTCAACGCGCTTGTGAGATTCTAGCATTTGTCTAGTCATGGATCTAGTAATACGTTGTTCGATAGGTTTAAGTATCGGCATTTCAGTGAGAGACTTAGACGGTCCTTCTT